>NC_136261.1:306463813-306555652 GCF_964187855.1 Myxine glutinosa
TGCAAACTTTCCCATGAAGTCCAAGGAATTGTCCCTAGAACTCCAAGATATAATTGTGAGGAGACATAGATCTGGGGAAGGGTATAAAACAATTTCTGGAGTGTTGAAAGTTCCCAAGAGCACAGTGAGCTCCATCATTAGGAAATGGAAAGAATATGGAACTATCCAGACTCTTCCTAGGGCTGGACGTCCGACCAAACTGAGCGTTCGGGCAAGAAGGACCTTGGTCAGGGATGTGACCATGACCCCAATGACCACTGAGAGAATCGCACAGTTCCTTGACTGAGACGGAAGAACCTATCGGAAGGACAACAATTATGCAGCTTTTCACAAATCTAGGCTATATGGGAGAGAGGCAGATGGAAGCCACTCCTGAGAAAAGGGCACATGACAGCATACCTAGAGTATGCAAAAAGACACGTGAAAGATTCTTGAGAGCATGAGGCAAAACATTTTGTGGTCTGAAGCGACGAAAATTGAAATATTTGGCCTAACACCATCACCACCGTGAAGCATGGTGGTGGTAGCATCATGCTATGGGGATGCATTTCAATGGCAGGGAATGGGAGACTTGTGAGGATAGAGGGAACAATGAATGCAGCCAAATACAGGAAAATCCTTGAAGATAACTTGTTTCAGAGTGCAAAAGACTGCGGCGAATATTTATGTTCCAACATGACAATTACCCCAATCATACAGCCAAAGCAACACTAGAATGGCTTCTTAGGAAGAATGTGGAAGTCCTTGAGTGGCCCAGTCAAAGCCCAGACTTAGCGACGGCTTCAGCTTCAGCTGCTCTATTGCCTCAAATGACTGTCGTATAGTTTAGGTTTACCCACTTACTTTTTTTACTACTTCATCAATGTGGTGTAACTATTTGACCTGCTGCTCTGTGCAGGTTGTAACAGATTTCTCGTTTTGATTTCAATCCTGCCAGTCACTTCGCTGACGGGTTTAATCGAAAAGCAGAGACATTCGCATTTCCCAGCCTCCCCACCCCCAGTGTATGTGGGGTGCATTTTCAAGCGTTATATGTAGTGTTACAGGGGGGTGGGGTGTATGTCCAAGCATTATACATAGTGTTACCGGGGGGTGGGGTGTATGTCCAAGCATTCTACGGAGTGTTGCAGGGGGGTGGGGTGCAAGTCCAACCATTATACAGAGTGTTACGGGGGTGGGGTGCAAGTCCAACCATTATACAGAGTGTTACACGGGGTGGGGTGAAAGTCCAACCATTATACAGAGTGTCACGGGGGTGGGGTGCAAGTCCAACCATTATACAGAGTGTTACACGGGGTGGGGTGAAAGTCTAACCATTATACAGAGTGTCATGGGGGTGGGGTGCAAGTCCAACCATTATACAGAGTGTTACACGGGGTGGGGTGAAAGTCTAACCATTATACAGAGTGTTACACGGGGTGGGGTGAAAGTCTAACCATTATACAGAGTGTCACGGGGGTGGGGTGCAAGTCCAACCATTATACAGAGTGTTACACGGGGTGGGGTGAAAGTCTAACCATTATACAGAGTGTCATGGGGGTGGGGTGCAAGTCCAACCATTATACAGAGTGTTACACGGGGTGGGGTGCAAGTCCAACCATTATACAGAGTGTTACACGGGGTGGGGTGCAAGTCCAACCATTATACAGAGTGTTACACGGGGTGGGGTGCATGTCCAACCATTATACAGAGTGTTACAGTGACGGGGTGTATGTGCAAGCGTTATATGGAGTGTTTCAGGGGGTGGGAGAGGGTAAGGGGTGTTTTCAGTGCAGTTCCGTAACGCTAATTAATCATTCAATGATAACTTTGTTCCATACACCCTTTATTTAAATATGCAAGTTTTTAATGATACACATATTCAATACATTAACTAGAACGCCACTCAGTAGAGCGCATACTCCCGCCGTGGGTCAAGTTGGAATAGTACGATTTCACAAAAGTTTGAGGGAGTAGTTCAGTGACAACACAAGACAGACACTGCACAGATATATATTTAGAATATATAGAAGATAATGTTTAAAAAAAACAAGGCAATTTCACTTACATTTTCGGATTCAGCGTTCAATTCTATATAAGTGAGTGTATTTTGAGGCATGTGTGACTTCAAATAAAATTGTAAGCCAGGAAAACGTTCGTTTCATTCCTTAGGGATACAACATGTAAAACTGGGCCAAACGTCAAAACAAAACTCGCTCATTTTAAGTTGTACAAGCTAATGCGACCACTCATTCTTCTGGGAAGAATCCCGTGCACATGCTTGTCACACTTATAACTCACCTAAGTCTTTATAAGTTCATCAAATACTGACACCGCGATTGACATTCGCTGAGGTAAATGTTGATATCTCTTCTGAGATTAAAAAAAAAAAAAAACAGTTTTAAAGCATTATATGTATCAAACGATACATTTTATGAAACGGGGAAACCGAATACACACTTTGGTGGTTTTAAAATGACAGAATGTCTTTTTTTCGAAGAAGAAAAAAAATGAACATTGAAGACGACGCTGCTAAATAAATACACCGCTCTAACGCATAACCACGAGTTTAAACTACATTTACAACAAATATGAAAACTATTTTCATATCACAATGTTAAATATAGAATATATAGAAGATAATGTTAAAAAAATGAGCCCTATCTTCCAATGGTAAACAATCCTTCAAAAAATTCCTGGATCCGGAATAATATCCTGAGCTTCACCAAAAACTAATCAATTCTTCCTTATCCCAAGGGCAATCATCCCACCAACTTTCATCCAAATCCGTTCAAAACTTTTCCAGATATCTTGTTCACAAACACACGAACACACACACATGGACACGATCAAATGCATTACTCCCTGGCGGGAGTAATGATATCGACATCAGTGTATGTATATATATATATATATATATGCATGTATGCATGTACTGTTGTCTGTTGTCCCGGCAGTTTACTTAATTATTTTTTTTTAATCTCCAAGGACTGTTTCCATGTTCCAGGGTGGGACAGGCAAACAGCGATATGTACAGTGCTGTTGTCAATTGGTGTTAATTAACCTTCTGTACATCAATCACTCACTACATATACATGTTCATTGTGAGGATAGTCCCATCCAGTATTGTAATAAGCATCTATATTCTATACGTCTAGTATTGCATTGTACATCTGGACACTAGAACGTTTAAAAGATTTTAAAGTGATTCTTCACCATTGAGAATGAATGAATGAATGAATGTGTGCCAAGGTGTTTGCAAGGAATGATTCATTCATTCATTCACCATTGAGAGATGAGGCAAAAATCTGGGCATAACATCTGAAAACGTTGTGGATGAATTATAGCAAAAAAAACTTCGTGGATGAGTTGGATTGGTGAGAAGAACAAGCCAATTTGATTTTGGTTCAGGTCCGAATCCAGATCCGGCCTATCAATGGGATACAAAACATAAACTATTCAGCCTGGCGGAGGTATGCGCTCTACCGAGCACCCGTTGTAGTTACTACAACAATTACAGAGAAGTGTTGCATCAAAATACCACTAAACTCCACATTTACCACATTCTAGCTCCGATTTACTCCCCTACCAGTTGTTATTGCCTCGTCTTTCTTCGACGTCATCCCAATTGTTGTGTACGCCAGGTATTTAATGACTGATGTCATCCCCAATTTCCACCTCCGGTTCATACATGTATGGTCTGTGACAGCATCTTCTACATAATGATTTTGACGTTCGGAATCAGATGATTCTTCATCAGAAAAATCTTCGTCAAATTCACTTTCTGACGAGTCCGATGTGAGTTGTGCGGACATGGTTACTCTCGAAGAGATTGAAAATCCAATGTCATTGATACAACAGCACTGTGCTACAACTGATTGCACAATAAATTATTTCAAACAGCATTGCTGATGAAATCACAAACATAAATATTTTATCCTGAAGGAAAATCTTGGGAGAATGGTGTGGTGGGTGGGAAGGAAGGGAGGGAGGGAGGGGACAATAAGGGACAATGGTGAAATCCCTCCTGGAATGAATGAACTCTCATGGTGGTGAAAATAAGTATTTTTGTCACAATTCAACCCGGTCCGTTTCTTATTTGGTTCCTCTGCAAACCCCACAGGATTCTCCAATCAACAAGCTTTTATATGCCAGGGAGATTAACGGCTATAAGAAGATGGTCGAAAAGTAAGTCCTTCTCCAGCTCGCTGTGGTCATATGCTCGCTGTTCATGCGCAATGCTTCAATCACATGAATACTCTGTCTTTGCAGGTATTACAGTGACATCCGGCAGATGATTCCAGTCAGCGACCAGGAAATGAACACTCAGCTTGCGGAAGAGTCGCGGGTACGTGAGAAATTGCACTTTTAAAGGACTTCTGACGTTGGGGAAAAAAAAAAAACCTTTTTACTTGGCAAATTCAATAAAAAATATCCTAAGTTGCGCACTTGCACATCTGCATATCTCGGCAACAATTTAAACGGACCCAGTCTTGTTCTAACGAGCTCTTGGTCACATGGTTGAATGCTGATTGTCAGACGAGGCCAAGTGTTCACTTGCAAAACTCGTCATAGCATGTTTTTTTTCTTTTTGCAAGGCCTAAATAACTGAGTGCTGTTTTCAAGGACGAGATGACTTTTTTTTTGTTTGCTAGAATTATGAATTAATGTGTCGAAGCAACTGTATTTGTTCGCCAATTCGTGCACCATACACGACTCTCACATTGCAAGTACATGTTCCAACTTTCAACCTCCCTCCATTTCTCGGAGGTGGGTGCGGAGGGGGGGGGGGGTGTATATTAATCCTTAATTGTTTTCTAAACTGAAAATTTTGATGTTTTCATTCATGCTGCCAGCACACAATGTAACATTCTTCCCTTGAGGGTCACTTGAGTTGCATCAAACAACTTTTGGTAGAAAATTAAGTTTTGATGGTTTTGTTGCAGATATCCTTTTTTTAAATACAGATATCCTTTTTGTTGACTATCCAAAGAACGAGGTGACTGGGGGCAAAAAGGCAATTATGTACTGGCATCGGGGATGTGGGGCAACAAGCAGACTCAAGCAAGGAAAGTTACAAATGTAGAGAGTAGGAGAAGTGGAAGAGAGGAAGGGAGTAAACAGCAAGTAAAAGGGTTTGGTTAATAGGATTAATGGGGGTACATAATATCACAGGTAACGATAGAACCTGATAGGAGATGGTGTGTTTTTTTGTTTTTTAATTATTATTAGCAGTGCTTTTTTCTTTTCTTTTTTTCTTCGAGGTTCACAAAGTAGCAAAGTGACAGAGTGCATGAACTGACGATATAGCAGCAGAGCTCGATACAATAAGCAAGGGAATTGACGAACAGGAAAAAATGGAAGAGTGGAAGGAAGGAAACACAACAAGTAAGTGTGTTGGGTTGGTAATGGTAATGGTGCAAAGCAAAGATGCCACGTTCACATTGTAAAGATCATTCTGGTTATTGGTTTATTAGCAACAGGAGAAGTGATAGTATGGGCGTATGGATGTGTGGCCTACATATACAGCACTGTAAAACAAGCAAAGAGTGAGGGGAGCGGTGGTGGGTGGGATGGGAGGACAGTTCAACAGGGCATTACCCCTCCAACCATTAAGAGGCCACCAACCTGCCTGTGAAATGAGAGCAGCCTTGTTCTTTGGATTTGTAAATGAGGTTGAAATTACTTGCACAACTAGTGCATGGCACAACTAGTAAACGTTATTACCCTGCAAGATCTTCCTTATATTTGGGATGATGTGGCTGGTTGTGGTGAGAATAGGTTAACGGTGGTGCTCAGCGGCGGATCCAGGAGGAGGGTGCAGGGGGTGCGCATTATAAGCTCTGAATATCCTGGAACAGCCCTCGTGTCCAGATTATTTTACAGCACCTCAGAAACATGTGTATTCCATTTCTCGACCACCTCAGCCAGGAAATCGATGCCGATTCTGTGCTGAAAATCGGGAAGGTAGTGATCTGTTTCTGCTGATGCCATCTGCAATAATCTCCGATACCTGCGACATTCCAGCCCTACATCAGAAGCTGTTGCGTTGGAAAAACGACATGGAACATCCCGCAGGACTGATAAATGAGCTTGGAGACTGGCAGATGTTTTGGAGAAGGAAGCCCAACAACACGCCTCCAAGCACATTCATGGATTGTTTCTGCGCAGTAGATGGAGACGAATTTCCATCCATCAAAGTCCTACTCCATATTGGATGCACCCTCCCTGTAGGCTCCTGTGAGGCCGAACGCTCATTTTCTTGCCTGCGACGTCTGAAGACCTACCTAAGATATTCCATGGGAGAAAGTCGGATGGGATCTCTGGCCCTCATGAACATCCACCATGACTTCACCATATCCCCACATGATGTGTGTGACATTTTCATTCAGAAACACAAGCGCCATCTATTCCAAAATAGCATAATTTACGATTAATAAAATAATTCACATTCCTATCTGATCTCTTTTGTGGGGAGAACCCCCTGCCTTGAGCTTCACAACCTCGGCGAATGGCGGTGCCGGGCTTTGACCAGCACACAGTCTGTCATCGCCATCATTTCACACTATGGCAGTGCACAGGCCTTTTATCACTACGAGTGAGCCCGTTGGTCCAAATGGACCAAATCTTCATCGGCTTTCATGGCCTTGCAGCATACCTGCCCGCTATAGTGCTTGAGTTGGAATAAATGGTTTGTAAAATGTTATCATTGTTTTTGTTATTTATTTAGTAATGCGAATGGCATGCCATGGAAGGACCTATTAAGCTGCTCTATACACCTTAACATGGCGTGCGTTTAGAAACATGGGAATTCTTCTGGACTATTTGTAGTTAATTAGCCTAATTAACTCAGGAGATCATAACAATCATTTCGCGGGAACTACACAAATCATAAATTCCATATCGGAAAGCTCAAGTAGAACTACACAAAAAACATGCCCCCCCCCCACACACACACACCAATTTATAGCAGAAGGAACAGCTGGGCAAGTCGTTTCACCAGTTCCTCCATCTGACCATTAGTCATCGCGAATCTGCTGAACTGTTGGACCAGGGAAGAACGCAAGGAACTGCAGAAACTTCCAAGAACGCACGAAATGCCGTTTCTGACGATCAATTTTTTTTTTTAATCCTGGGGGAGGACCCCCAGACACCCCTTAACCCCCCCCTCCCCAGCACTATAGTTTCATGCACCCCCACGTCTTGAAATTCCTGGATCCACCCCTGGTACTGCTTTAGCTGCCATCAATTTGTGGTTTGCTGCATATTTGAGTGGCTTGCACGAAACGGTGAAGGGCCATGTTTTTCACGTGCTGTGACTCACTGGTATGGCTGGCAGGGTGGCCTAGAGGAACACAAACTCCCATCTAAGCTGTGTAACCTTGGTTTGAATCTCGGCCCAGCTATAAACTGTCATTGCGGTTTTTCACAGGCAGTGTGATCCATCAATGTATGTGCCGTCCCTCGGATGGACGTTAAACTGGGCATTCCTTCTGCCAGCATTGGTGGACATTAAAGATCCCTCGGTGTGCTTCAGGAAGAGTAGGTGAGCTATCACTAGCACCCTGGCCAAATTCCAAATTCCTCCCTAATCTACTCAGGGTATTGCATGAACAGCACATCCGCACCCGGAGTCAATAACCCCCCACAGCCCTATGCTGTATACGAGAGAAGAAGAATACCACCTATTGGTGCATGCCAGTTTGTTCTGTGAATGGGGCATTGACAACAGTGCAATGTCGTCACTGTAAGGATACTTTTGTGTGGATTGCTGTAATCCTCAGACCCTCATGTAGAGACTTGTATGGAATTATTGGTGTTTGAACAAAATATAGGCATGTGTGATCTCATGTTGCTTGGAAACTTGCAAAAAGAAAATGCGGTGGTAATGCCCTATGGAACTATTCTCCTGCTCCACCCGTATCCTCCATCACTTTGTTTCATTATGTGTAGGCCACACATCTATCTACATCTACTCTACCACTTCTCCTGTTGCTAATAAAACGATGGCAAGAATGCTGTTCGACAGTGGTCACATTGTTTTCGTGTCTCAAATGAGAAGCATCGTTGCACTAAATAATGATAATTTAAATGTGACCTCTGTAAAACCATCAACGTGCTGTAAGGAGACCTTTTTCGAATCAATTTTTTCCAAACTTGTCCTCCTTTGAGACTCTACATCTACAAGATTCTTCTTCTTTTTTTTCCCCCCTTTATACTATTTCTTCTAATTTCTTGCTGATATTCCTACAGGCACACTCCCATGAGCTCAACTCCATTGTCGCTTTGCACGAGTTGTACAAGTACGTCATCAAGTATTACGATGAGGTGAGCGGGACACCCCGAGGGACAATATACGTGGCCTAATATTTCATAAACTTGTACACAAAATGACAATGTCCCTTCCTTCCACAGTTCTCTTCGTGTGTCCTTGCTTTTGAGGCCCAGAATTTTAAAATTATGGAGCATAGACAACCATAAGTTGGCAACCACTGCAGTCTTGAAGGGCCCAATGGTCTCCTCCTGGATTGAAATTTTGTGAAAGGGAACATATTATTATAATTTGAGGCAGTATTTTAGTGATGAAGAAAAGGCTGTGAAATATTGTTTGCACAAGTGTGGCTTTTGTTCTTGGCTCCCATATTGACATCTTGTCCAGCCTGTTTCTTTTTTACATGATCTAAGGCTCGCAGTGGAGCTACCACACATACACATGGACATACAGACGAACATATGCGACATAAAAAGACTGTTGGACGAGACAAACACAGCCACTGAGCTTAGGGTGGAATTCCATCACTTCTTGTGGTGCTCTGAGTGTTATTGACGTCACAAATGATAGCACAGCTTTTCTCACCACACTCAGCGGGACATTTCCTAAGGAGGAATTTCTTCCTCCCCATGGATGCCAACCTATAGGGATTGTCCATGCTCTTAACCTTTTAAATGCTGAATGTCAAGCAAGGAAGCGCTGGGAGCAGCGGATCAGGAATTAGCCAATCTATAACTAAAATAACTCGACCAGCATTTCCCCCATTTATCCAATCCATAGCACGGGGAGGCAAATGACATGACGGTCCTCGTGTGTTGAGGTAGAGGACAAACCAACCACAATATCTCTATCTATCTATCCCTCTCTCTCTCAAACTCTGCCAGTGTGATTCTGAAATGGCACCAATGTTGTATTAGTTAATAAGATTGCACTCAGGGGATAATTAGCGGTTTCGCTCTGCACGGTGTCTTTTTGCTACTGTACATTGCTGCATCTGCACAAATCCTTGCCATTGCATGTCTTATGTCCTTCCCTGCTGTACATACAATAAACCCATTGCTTTGAATGTTCACATACATTTCCTCACCCACATTTTTGAAACGAAACCCCTAACTTCTGGGTCTTTTGGGACTTCGGGGACTTTTGGGTCTTATTGGTGTTTTGGGTCCTTAGGGACTTTTGGGTCCTCTGGGTCTTGAGGGGTCTTTGGGTTCTTAAGGATCTGAAGGGTCTTAAAGGGTCTTCAAAGGTCTTCAAAGGTCGAAGGGGTCTCAGCAGTCTAAATAGTTACAAGGTACATTTTAATAGTACGTAATTAATTAATACACGTACGTAATTAATAGACACAAAAAGTATGCCACGCACGCACGCGCACACACACACACACACACACACACACACACACACACACACACACACACACACACACACACACACACACACACACACACAACTTATCCATTTACAGGACATGAATAAAAAGAGAGACAATCCCTAGCTAATCCCACACAACGCATATTGACCCGTGAAACCCACGGCCCAGAAAGGAGGATATCTGAACGTTTAATAAGGAAACTAGAACGGCAATCGGTAGAGTGCCTCCTACCGATACCTCCGCCAGTCTGAACAGTCTGTTTTGTATCTCAGTGATAGGCCAGATCTGGATTTGGACCTGAACCAAAATCGAATCGGCTTGTTCTTGTCACCTAACCAACTCATCCACCAAGTTTAGTCATAACTCGTCCACAACTTATTTTAAATATCATGTTATATATCGCTTTTCACCCAATCTCTCAATGGTGAAGAATCACTTAAAAAATTAAGTAACCCTCGCATCAGAATCCATATTCAGATCTTCACCAAAATCGAATCAATTAGTCCTTGTCAAACACATGACCTGTCCACCAAGTTTCATCCAACTCGGTCCACAACTTTTTTTTTCTTTTTTTTTCTTTTTTTTGTATACAGAATCGAGGCTCGTGAAAGAGCTAACATTTATTTCACAAACAAATCAACCAGACAAACAAAATATATAAAAAGAGGGAACGGAAAACAAGATGGGGAGAGAAGGGGAAGCACACAAACACAACATTTGAGAGCAGGGAGATGTGTGGGAGGGAGAGGGCTTGGGGGGAGGAGGCGTGAGAAGGGGGAGAAGTATAAAACACAACGACACCAAGGACTTCCAGGACAGAAGTTGGTATTTCAAAAAAGTGGATTTGGGGTGAAATTAGCGGGGGTAGAAAAGATCAAGGTTTTGGATGGGGGAAGATAAGAGATGGTGGTGAACAGCTGTTATAAAGACCTGGAGGGTGGAGTGGGATTGAAGAGAGTGAGGGAGTTTGTTCCAGAGGTGGGAGAAAAGAGGAATGAAGGAGTGAAGGTGAGCAGAGTCTTGATTTTGGCAGTTTAACCATAAGAGGGTTGCAGGCAGATCTTGTGCGACCTGTAGGAATATTTGGGGGACAGAGCCCAGAGAGAGCTGGGGGGGGGCAAGGCCAGAGAGGAGTCGGTAGAAGACGGAAAGACCACCAACCTGCCTGCGGTGAGTGAGTGAAAGGCCCTTGGAGTTAGCTTCATCGCGGGAGATTCCAATGATTCTGAACGCTTTGGTTTCAACAGCGTGAAGACGAGCTAGGTGTGAGGCAGGAGCACCAGCCCAGAGGGGAGAGCAGTATTCCATTGAGCTGCGGATGAAAGCCTTGTATGTGGTGAGGAGCTCAGGTGTGCCAAGGAAGGACTTCGCACGACGGAGGATGCCCAGTCGGCGACTGGCTTTGGAGGCCAGATTTGAAATGTGGTTTTCCCAGGAAAGATCATGGCAGATAGTGAGACCCAAAAGCTTGAGTGACAGAACTTCTTCGAGAGGATTATTCAGAAAGTGGATGGGAGGGTTGGCCAGTCGGTCTTTTTGGAGAGAAATCGTAAGAGTGTGAGATTTGTCAGGATTGAAAGACATGTTCCACTTGTTTGCCCAGTCTGTGATTTTGTCCAGGTCTGCAGAGACTGAGGAGGCTGCAGTCTGCCGATCCGAGGGATGAGGAATGGAGCGACATAGAGTAGAGTCATTAGCAAAGAGATTGAGAGGATTTTCAAGAGAGTCAGAGAGATCATTGATGAAGACCAGAAAAAGCACAGGGCCCAGAACACTGCCTTGGGGAACTCCAGCCTGAACAGGAAGAGGAGATGAGAGAAACCCATTCAGGGCCACACGTTGACTACGACTAGAGAGGAAGTCCGCCAGCCATGCGTGGAGATTTCCATGGATACCAAAGGAGGAGGGTTTGGTGAGCAGAGCGGGGTGCCAGACCGTATCGAAGGCACGTGATATGTCAAGGGAGACAGCTCTAATTTCGTGTTTGGCATTGAGGACCTCCATCCATTGTTGAGAAAGCAGAAGCAGCATGTCCAGAGTAGAGTGACCAGGTCTGAAACCAAATTGATGATCAGAGATCAAGCCATTGGAGAAGAGGAAAGATTTCATATCTGAAGCAATGATGGATTCCATGACTTTGCTGATAATTGGGAGAAGGCTGATTGGTCTGTAGTTGCTAGGATCTGTTTTTGCACCTTTTTTGTGCAAAGCGGTGATCTTGGCTGATTTCCAAGCAGATGGCAGATCGCCTTGAGCAAAAGAGAGGGTGAAGAGAACAGAGAGAAGGAGTGAAAGAGCGGAAGAACAGGATTTTAGGACCCGTGGGCTGATGCCGTCAGGTCCAGTTTCAGAATCAGAGTCGAGGGTTGACAGAAACTTTTCCACCTTGTCAGGAGGAAAGGACACAGAGTCCAGGAGCAGCTGGGTATGACAGGGTACTGTGGGTACAGAGAGGGATGGGTTTGGGACACAAGATTTAGAGGCAAACACAGAGTTGAGGCATTCAGCTTTTTCACGTGCGGAGTCAGCCGTGTAGCCGTTTGAGGTGAGGGAGGGGATGGAGGGGGAACAAACACCAGAAACAGATTTGACCAGACGCCACCAGGATTTGGAAGAGGGAGACAGATAAGAGAGTTCGGTCTTGAGAACGGAGAGATATTGTTTCCTGGCTCTCCTGAGGGTGGACACACACTTGTTTCGGGCTTTGTGAAAGGAAATGAGATTTCCTTCCGTTGGATTTGCTTTCCAGGGGACGAAAGCAAGTTGTTTCTGGGCAACAGCCTCACCACAAGATTCCGTGTACCATGGACGGGAGGAAGGGTATGACAACTGAAGACGAGATGGGATAAATCTGTGCATGAGAGAGAGCAATTTACTTTGGAAGAATTCCCAGGATGAGTTGATGTCAGAGGCGGTAGAGATGCGAGACCAGTCCAGATGATTGATGGCTGCTTGAAGACTGTGCCAGTTGGCCTGAGTGAAATGCCAGACTCGTCGACGCTGAGGAGGCTCTCTGAGAATGGTCAGGGAGATGTCTACTTTAACAAGCACATGATCAGATGAGCCGATTGGAGCAGAAGAAGAGCAGCAGACATTTTCAGGGAAGTTATTCATAACTAAGTCCAGAAGAGAAGATGCTCCGTTGACTGAGATCCGGGTCGGGAAATTGACGGATTGTGTCAGTCCCAGTGAGTCACAGCAGTCCTTTGCTGAAGAGCCTTGGCTGGTGAGAGAGGTACCCATGCCCAGCCAACTGGCATGGTGAGAATTGAAATCACCACATATGAGGAAGAGAGAGTTGGGATGGGTAGATAGAAGTTGGTCCATATTATCAGACAGCGAGATGTAGATGGAGTCATCACTGTTTGGTGGACGGTACAACACACATGAACAAAAGGTGGGAGCGAAGGGGAAGCCGTAGCCAAAGGTATACCTGGGGGTGAGGTGGAGAGAGGGCAGTGCAGGGCGAGTGAGGAAGAGAGTTTTTTAAATAAAGATAGCAACCCCACCTCCAAGACGAGGCTCAGGTCTATCATACCGGAGGAGGGAGTAACCTGGGAGAGATACCAAGGAATCAGAGACATCATGGAGGAGGAAAGTTTATGTTAAGCAGATCACGTCTGGTTTGTCAGAAGCAACCTGCATGGAGAGATCAGTCAAGTTTGAGCGAAGGCCCCGGATGTTTGAGGTCCATACCGTTAATGAAGAGGAAGGGGGAGCATCGGATACAGAACAGGGGGGGAGGGGGGGTAGGGGTAGGGTAAGATGTGGAAGAGGTAGGGAGAGCTGTTGAAGGTGTGTCAGAGATTTCAGAAGAGCTTGGAGAAAGGGAAGAATGGGGTGGAAAAAAGGTTTGATGGTGATTGGGTGAGGCACAGTGAAGTGTTATTTGAGATGGGGGAAGAGCGAGGCAGAAGGTTGGGGGAGATGAAGGTGAAAGTTGGAAGGGGGAGGAAGCGGGGAGGACGCTTTGAGGAGGAGGGATGAGAGGGGAATCCAGGAGGGGAGGAGCGAGGGAGAGTCTTGGAGGGGAGGGGTGTGGGGGGAGTTTAGGAGGGAAGGGGCAAGGTGGGAGATTTGAAAGGGATGGGTGATGGGGAAGATTTGGAGGGGAGGGGCAAGGGGGAAGATTTGAAAGAGATGGGTGATGGGGAAGATTTGGAGGGGAGAGGCAAGGGGGTAGATTTGGAGGGGAGGGGTGATGGGGAAGTTTTGGAGGGGAGGGGTGATGGGGAGGTTTTGGAGGGAAGGGGTGATGGGGAAGATTTGGAGGAGAGGGGCAAGGGGGAAGATTTGAAAGAGATGGGTGATGGGGAAGATTTGGAGGGGAGGGGCAAGGGGGTAGATTTGGAGGGAAGGGGTGATGGGGAAGTTTTGGAGGGGAGGGGTGATGGGGAAGTTTTGGTGGGAAGGGGTGATGGGGAAGATTTGGAGGGGAGGGGCAAGGGGGAAGATTTGAAAGGGATGGGTGATGGGGAAGATTTGGAGGGGAGGAGCAAGGGGGAATATTTGAAAGAGATGTGTGATGGGGAAAATTTGGAGGGGATGGGCAAGGGTGTAGATTTGGAGGGGAGGGGTGATGGGGAAGTTTTGGAGGGGAGGGGTGATGGGGAAGTTTTGGAGGGAAGCGGTGATGGGGAAGATTTGGAGGGGAGGGGTGAGATTGGATTTTGAAAAGTGTACGATTAATGGGAAACGAACATTTATTGCAAAATGAGTTTCTTGAGACCTTTGAGTCAAAAATACGTTTGAGGACGCTGAAGGATGGGTGGAGTGCTGGAGAGTTTCGGGAATGTAGAAAAAAGGAACTGTAAGAGATGGAATTTTGTTTTGGAATGAATAGATTTTGTGAGCAAGTCGAAAGCATCCTTTTATAGAAGAAGAAGAAAAAGGTGTTATAATATACGACAGAATACAGTTCTTCAGGGGAAAGTTTAAACATTTTTAACAACGCGATCACGTAATCACGAACAACGTGGTTGAAGAACGAACGAACAAATAAGAACAACGAATAAGAGCAGAGAAGGAAATGTATTCTGCTTTGAGGTATTCTGCTGTACGTCGGTTTTAGCCTTATCTTCCAATGGTGAAGAATCACTTAAAATATTCTACGAGCCGGATCCGGATCTGGATCTTCACCAAAATTGAACCAATTCTTCCTTGTGACACTCGCAACCCCTCCACCAAGTTTTGTCCGAATCCGTCCACAACTTTTTTAGATACCGTGCTATATATCGTTTATGGCCTATCCCGCAATGGTGAAGAATCATTTAAAAAACTAGAACAGCACTCATTAGAGAGCATACATCCGTCTGGTTGGCCATATCACTCAATGGTGAAGAATCACTTAAAAATTAAATAATGCTCATATTCAGATCCATATTCAGATCTTCACCAAAATCGAATCTATTTTTCCTTGTCAGACATGCAACTGGTCCACCAAGTTTCGTCCAAATCCATCCATAACTTTTTGAGATCCTGCTATGTATCGTTTTCGGCCCCATCTCCCAATGGTGAAGGATCACTTTAAAAATTCTACAAGCCGGATCCGAATCCGGATCTTTATGAAAATCTAATCATTTCGTCCTTGTGACATACGCTACATCTCTGCCAAATTTCGTCCGAATCCGTGCACAACCTTTTGAGATATTTAGTTCACAGACAAACAAACAGACAGACAGGGGTGAAGACATAACCTCCATCCACATTTGGTGGCAGAGGTCATAACATAACTAACTCGGGAGAACCTGTATGTTGGGTGCCATTCCTTTGGAGAATGCTGGTCCACAAAACCGTAACAATATACATCAGCTCTTTGTGGTCTTGACCAGGCCTTCCTTTGGGTTCTGACAATGTCTGTGCTGTGCTGTCATTTAACCTACGCATATTTTTTGAGCCTTTTGCTTGTATGTTCCAGTCTATTTATGTCATATGATTGAATTTATAGAATTGACAATGAAGGACATACTTTGCACTGGTTCACTGAAGTATGCTTTGATGTGTGATTCAGATCATCAGTGCACTGGAGTCGAATGAGGCTGCACAGAAAATAGAGTTGGCATATCGACTACAGCAGGTTGCTGCTGAAGTAGAAAACAAGGTTACCGAAGTCTGAACAGATCTCTTGGTAACTCAGGTGGACATTGGAACTTAATTTACAGAAGGCACTGGTCATGTCTGCAAATGGAGAAGTACTGGATCAAGTCTGGAGTTTAAGGCCAGCTTTTTATGGATTATGACCAAGGTGTGTCTGGAACCAGACCTGTCTTGGGTTATAGGACGGGTCCGGTCCTATCTGCAGTTGGAGGTGGACAGGGCCGTTTCTGTCTGCATTTGGAGGTGGACTGTACCGGTCCTGTCTGCACTTGGAGGTGGACGGTGCCGGCCCTGTCTGCACTTGGAGGTGGACGGTGCCGGCCCTGTCTGCACTTGGAGGTGGACGGTGCCGGCCCTGTCTGCACTTGGAGGTGGACGGTGCCGGCCCTGTCTGCACTTGGAGGTGGACGGTGCCGGCCCTGTCTGCACTTGGAGGTGGACGGTGCCGGCCCTGTCTGCACTTGGAGGTGGACGGTGCCGGCCCTGTCTGCACTTGGAGGTGGACGGTGCCGGCCCTGTCTGCACTTGGAGGTGGACGGTGCCGGCCCTGTCTGCACTTGGAGGTGGACGGTGCCGGCCCTGTCTGCACTTGGAGGTGGACGGTGCCGGCCCTGTCTGCACTTGGAGGTGGACGGTGCCTGTCCTGTCTGCACTTGGAGGTGGATGGGACAAGAATTTGACTGGAATTAGGCTGCGCTTATGAAGTGTCTGGCCTGTGTTTCTAAGAAAGTCATATTTTGAGGCCTTTTTTCCCTGGTGCACATTGTGAAAACTTAGCACTATGGCAGTTCTGGGTGTATAAATCGGTAATTAACTTGAAAAAGATGATATAGTTACTAAACACGTATTTATTTGCAGCCCTTATTTAAAAACAAGAAGGCTTCAGTTAAAGTGTATTTTAAGACAACCTTCGCATTAACTCGCTCTCGCTCATTCTTTGTGACATGTTGCGTGGCGGACACTTGTACACATAATCACTTTTACACTGGGATATAGGTTAGATTTAACTGGGGGGGGGGGGGGGGGTGGAGGAGAGGGGGAGGTGGGAGGGACCAGGGATAGACTAAAACATCTAATCCCACCACATGCGCAGACATCACACTGTTGGCCGTGGGCTCAGCATCTGTTGCATCTGTTGCATTTGTTGGAGATGTGCTGTATGGAATGCTGTCTTTCTGTACTCTTGGGACCATGTGCTTCCCACATTGCCGATAATTTTACATTATTACCTGATACAAAGGTGCACTCAAACCTATATTTGTGATCATTTCATCGTGATTTGGCAATTTTAACAGGTCAATGTATCATTTGCTTTGGCGTGATTGTATGTGTATTTTGACAGGCAGGTAGGGTTGCCCAGGTTCAAAAGTCGTGCAATTTGCAAAGATCATCACTTCATATTGCACACTGCTGTGACTTCAGTCACAAAAGGCTTTCCACCTTGGGAATTTTTACCTTTCTTTGTCAAGTGCCATTTGTGCTCATGGTTGGATGGAGAACTTCCATCTCATGATGAATCAACGCCGACAGGGTTCTTCGGTAGCCATTTAGGAAACGTTGCTTGCTGCCGTACACCCATCCAATCAAAGATCAAGCCACCGAACTTTCGAAAGTGGTGAAAATGTCTGTTTTTATGGCTTTTGGATACTATAAATCAATTCGTTTTTGTTTCTTGCCAAAGACTGTCATCAGTCATTTAATTTCTTTCTTTTTTTCAAAATCTAGATCCCTAATGTATAAATTACAATTTGTAATTGTATGAGTGCCTATGCTGTAAATCAGTTGAGATGTACATACTTATTTTGAGAGATTTAATAATAATGCTCTTTTCTGTGTTCCTTTTGAATGCTTCAATAATAAAAGTTTAAATATTAAAAAAGTAAGCCGTTTCCTTTTTTTTTATTGTTTATAAAATCGCTCTGCCATGACAGTGTTCCACAAACTAAAGGCCTGGTGTAGTATTTGTTTCTTCAAATGTGTTCAATCGGTTAATTTTATTTATCGGTGCACCACAAATGAGCCACAATTAAAACTGATGGTCCATACTTGTACACCACAGCTTTAGTTTGCTGCAGGCCAAATGGTTTGGGTTGTACCCCTTTACCATGCACTTTTCTGTGACGCTAAAACACATGTCCTGGAAAAGAAAAATCAATTTTTTTCTCCTTGTTTGTCTCGCACTGTGGCAATGAGAATGTCACGTGAATATAATCTTTCATTTCCTCATCTAAATTTGGAAAAAAAAAAAAAAAAATTGTATACAAGATCGAGGCTCGTGTAAGTGCTAGCACATTGAACACACATTAGCACATAAAACACAAAAGACATAAACGGACACATAAAACAACGAGATGGTATTCATAGAATACTTACCCTGCGCCCCTCTATATCTCCGAAGGCGCCGCATAGAAAAAAAAATTGAGACATGGCTCATTTTAAAGAACTCTCCATGGGGAATAAAATATGTTAATGATGTCATAGGTGGCTCCATTATGACGTCATAATTCGACAAGTACAGAACTTCATCCGATCAAGATGAAATTTATTGAGCGTCATCTGGGGATAAATTGGTCGAGAAAAAAATAATGATGACGTTCGCATCGGTCACGTGTTTCAGCCGCCATATTTGTTTTGACACAAAAGCCTTAAACACTAAAACATCCTGGCGAGGGTCTTTGATCTCTGATTGCTCTTTCTTGTTTTCCATGTAGAGGTTTCGGAGATATAGAGGTGCAAAGTTTTTCCTTTTTTCCAAGATGGCCCCTGTACTATGTGACCTATGATGTCATAATTATCATTAAAAAATTTTTATGGGAGGAGGCGCTCCTATGGTGAAGATTATGTCCATCACACCAACAGTTGCTAAGAAAAAAAAAATATTCATTACTTATCGAATCAGGCGTTGTACTTGTCGAATTATGACGTCATAATGAAGGCACCGATGACATCATCATTAACATATCTTATTCCCCAATGGGAGTACTTGCCAATGAGCCATGTTTCAATTTTTTGCATGTAGCGGGATCGGAGATATAGAGGAGCAAATTTTTCGGTTTTTGCCAAGATGGCGCCTTTACTGCTGAACTATGACGTCGTAATTAAAATATTCTACAGGAGGAGGTGCTCCTATGGTAAAAATTTCGTGTCAATCGGTCCAAGAATTGCAGAGAAAAAAATTCATACTGATGGAAACGCATTGTACTTGCCGAATTATGACGTCATTATGACGGTACTGATGACATCATTAACATATCTTATTCCCCAAGGTGAGTGCTTGACATTGAGCCATATTTCGATTTTTTTTTCCATGGAGTGGCTTCGGAGATAGAGGTTCAACTTTTTTCGATTTTTCCAAGATGGCGCCTGTACCACGTGAACAATGACGTCATAATTATCATTAGAACAATTCTACAGGAGGAGCCGCTCATATTCTGAACATTTCGTGTTCATCAGACTAACAGTTGCAGAGGAAGTTTTTTTTTTTTCCATACTGATCAGATCAAGCATTGTACTTGTCAAAGTATGATGTCATAATGGAGGCACCTATGGCCTCATCATTAACATATCTTATTCTCCATGGGGTGTACTTGACAATGAGCCATGTTTAAATTTTTTCCATGAAGCAGTTTGGGAGATATAGAGGTGTAACGTTTTTCCAAGATTGCGTCCACACCACGTGACCTATAACGTCATAATTTATCAGCAAAAAAATCTACAGGCAGAGGCGCTCCTACGGTAAAATCCTAAAATGTCATGTCAATCCGACCAACGATTGACGAGAAAATAGATTTTTTAAATGCAGACCCCGCTGACACGTACGCAACCCATTGCTTAACCGCACCTTTCACTTCGCGAGCACAGGATAATAAAGGGAGGGGGCGACAAGATGGGGAGAGAGAGGAAAGCACACAAGCACAACAGTAGAGAACAGGGACATCGAGAGATCTGTGGAAGGGAGAGGGCTGGTGGAGGGGGGGAGGAGGGAGGAGGGGTGTACACGGCATAAAACAAATTGACACTACGAGGAATTTCAGGAATCAAGTCGGACATTGAAAGAGGAGGATTTGGGGTGTATTAATGGGGGTAGAAAAGATCAAGGTTTTGGATGGGGGAAGATAAGAGATGGTGGTGAACAGCTATTTTAAAGACCTGGAGGGAAGAGAGGGATTGAAGAGAGTGTGGGAGTTTGTTCCAGAGGTGGGAGTAAAGAGGAATGAAAGAGTGAAGGTGAGCAGAGTCTTGATTTTGGCAGTTTCACAAGAAGAGGGTTACTGGCAGATCTTGCGCGTCCTGCAGGAATATTTGGGGGACACGGAACAGACAGAGCTGGGTGAGCTAGGCCATAGAGGAGTCGATAGTCGACAGAAAGTCCACCTACCTGCCTGTGGTGAGAGTGAAAGGCCCTCACAATCAGTTTCATCATGGGAGATTCCAATGATTCTGAAAGCCTTTTTTAGTACAGCGTGGAGCCGAGATAGGTGTGAGGCATGAGCACCTGCCCAGAGTGGAGAGCAGTATTCCATTGATCTGCGGATGAATTTTGAGATGAAAACTACGCCACATTACCAACTAGATGGTATTCATGGAATACTTACCCTGCCCAGTCAACTTGTTGCGAGCCAACTCTTCTGTTTTTGAACATTTTTTTTCTTTGATCCAATATGGCTGGCAGACCACGTGAGCGATGACATCATAAATTTATATTCTCTAATATAATAGTTGCATAGATCACGCTCAATACATTTCAAACTGATCAGACTAAGCGTTGTCCCTGTCGAATTATGACGTCATAATTATGGCACCAATGACGTCATCGTTAACAACACCTATTCCCCATATGGAGTTCTTTACAATGAGCCACGTTTCAATTTTTTTTCCATAGAGTGGTTTTGGAGATATAGAGGTGCAACATTTTTCGATTTTTTCCAAGATGGCGTCTGTACCACGTGACCTATGACGTTCTAATTTTCATCAAAAAATTCTACAGGAGGAGCCGCACATATTCTGAAAATTTTGTGTCCATCGGTCGAACAGTTGCAGAGGAATTTTTGTTTTATTCATACTGATCAGATCAAGTGTTGTACTTGTCAATTATGACGTCATAACGAAGGCACCGATGACATCATCATTAACATCTTATTCCCCATGGTGAGTACTTCACAATGAGCCATGTTTCAATTTTTTCCATTGAGCGGTTTGGGAGATAGTGTAGCGTTTTTCCAAGATGGTGTCCGTACCACGTGACCTATGACGTCATAATCTTCTATATATGTATATTATATCTATATATATATTATTATTTTAATATTATTATTATTACTATATCTATATATGCAGTGCATATCAAAAAAAAAGGTAATCCGAATTCAAGGGGTTAATATGCAAAGATTATTTAGTTTGACAATTTACATGTGGTTTACCAATTATGAGGAGATCCTCAGCTTTCCATTGATGCCTTTCATGCATCATTGCTGTCACACATGACCGAGTACATGTTCATTGAAAATGACAAGTTCAAATCGCATTTTTACAAGTTTGTCTAATCGGTGCAAGACAGTTTTAAATGGACGCATTACTTGTCGACTGCCAAGTTGATTTATGTAAAATTGTTAAGCTGGTCTGGTAATCGTCGGTTGCGTCTGTAATGAAATTGTGTTTAAGTTGAACCCAGGTGCTATGCTGCCTCTGACCACTGAGGGGCTCCCATAAGAACTCGGACGGACAGCGCTCCGATCATTCCTGTGACATTTATTCTGTGTGGTGTAGTGCATACTCAGATTGTGCGTATTACTAGGTGTTCCAGGCTTGCTTGTACTTATTGCAAATCCATCATTACTTCTATGATTACTGTATACTGATATGATGCTTGTTGATTTCTTGCAGGTGTTGCTTTTGAGCGATTCTGAATTAAACTCACTATTGGGACAATGTTGTATTTTTGATTTTTACAACAGCGTCATCCTTTGTTTAAGATGGGCCTACAGTGTATAGGTTTAGAGACAGTCTGAGTCATTGAAAATATGGTTCAACTTACATTAGAACTTACATTTACATTACATTACATTAGATTAGAACAGCGGACCTTTGTGGTTGCAACCTTTCACCAAACTAAGTTTGCAGCGAACTCGTGATGCGTTCAGGGAACGTTTCCCAGAACGGGAGCCTCCAGCAGCCAAAACCATCTGGGCGAATGTTAGAAAATACCAAGAGCATGGCACTAGCGTCAACCGCAACAAGGAGAATTCTGGTAGGAGGCGCACTGGGCGATCGGAAATGAACATTGCAGCAGTAAGGCAGCAAGTTTTGGAGCATCCTCGGGATACCAGCGCAAGACGAAATGGGACGGGATTGCCTTCGGCAACATTCAACCGAATCACAAGACTGAACCTCCACCAACATCCATATCAGATTCACATCCGGCATCAACTTACGCCAGGGGATTTTCCCAGGAGGCTGGTGCTTGCCAGATGGTTGATAGCACGTTGCGAAGCAGATGTCAATTTCCTGCGGTATCTCGTTATAGGCGACAAAGCTGCTTTCGCCATGGACGGCAAGGTCAATACCCATAATGTTCTTGAATATGCACCAACAGGACAACCCCCGGAATTTAATTTTGACACCAACATGAATCGACAAAAGTGGACTGTTTGGTTGGGACTTTGTGGAAGTGGACAGGTGATCGGACCATTTTTCTTTCAAAGGAATGTCAATGGTAACAGGTATCTGCAGATGATCAATGATGAAGTTTTACTGCAGCTGGAGGAGAACTTTGAGCGACAGGTTCGTGGTGTCTTCAGATATCTCTGGTGGGCCCAAGACGGCGCCCCAGCACATCGTCTTATCGCTGTCCGAGATCGACTGAGGGAACTCTTTGGAGACTGAGTCATCGCCCTCAACCACGCAGTGGAATGGCCGCCAAGATCACCTGACCTCATACCATGTGATTATTTCCTTTGGGGACTTTTAAGGAACAACGTGTTCGTAACTCCTCCCCGTGATCTTGACGAATTGCAGGGCCATATTCGACATGAAGTGGATGCTTTGTGCAATGACCCGGCTATGGTGAGACGAGCAGTTCAGGGCATGCTCCACCACTGTGAGCTTTGTGTTGAAAGGGGAGGTGGACATGTTGAAGGTGTGGGTGCATAAAGGCCAATCATTACTGAGAAAAGTTCACATCTGACGTTCATTTTGCACCAATTATCCTGACTTGCATCGATTAGCCAAACTTGTAAAAATGCGATTTGAACTTGTCATTTTCAATGAACATGCACTCGGTCATGTGTGACAGCAATGATGCATGGAAGGTATCAATGGAAAGCTGAGGATTGATACCTTAAAAAGGTGGAGAAGTTTTTGTCAAACCTCGACTCTGATTCTGCAACTGGACCAGACGGCATCAGCCCACGGGTCCTAAAATCCTGCTCGGCCGCTCTATCTCACCCTCTCTCTGTTCTTTTCACCCTCTCTTTTGCTCAAGGTCATCTGAGAGCATCTTGGAAATCAGCAAACATTACCGCTTTACACAAAAAAGGTGCAAAAACAGATCCTTGCAACTACAGACCATCTGTCAGACCAATCAGCCTGCTCCCAATAATCAGCAAGGTCATGGAATCAGTCATCGCTTCTGACATCAAATCCTTCCTCTTCTCCAATGGCTTGATCTCTGATCATCAATTTGGATTCAGACCAGGTCATTCTACTCTGGACATACTGCTTCTGCTGTCTCAACAATGGATGGAGGTCCTCAATGCCAAACAGGAAATCAGAGCTGTCTCACTTGACATATCACGTGCCTTCGATACGGTCTGGCACCCCCGCTCTGCTCACCAAACTCTCCTCCTATAGTATCCATGGAAATCTCCACTCATGGCTTGCGGACTTCCTCTCTGGTCGAAGGCAATGTGTGGCCCTGAATGGATTTCTCTCATCTCCCCTTCCTGTTCTGGCTGGAGTTCCCCCAAGGTAGTGTTCTGGGCCCTGTGCTATTTCTGGTCTTCATCAATGATCTCTCTGACTCCCTGGAAAATCCTCTCTATCTCTTTGCTGATGACTCCACTATCTGCTGCTCCATTCCTCATCCCTCAGATCGGCAGTCTGCAGCCTCCTCACTCTCTGCAGACCTGGACAAAATCACAGACTGGTCCAACAAGTGGAACATGTCTTTCAATCCTGACAAATCTCACACTCTTACTATGTCTCTCCGAAAGGACCGATTGGAAAACCCTCCCATCTACTTTCTCATCAATCCTCTCCAAGAAGTTCTGTCGCTCAAGCTTTTGGGTCTCACTATCTGCCATGATCTTTCTTGGGAAAACCACATTTCCAAGCTGGCCTCCAAAGCCAGTCGCCGACTGGGCATCCTCCGTCGTGCGAAGTCCTTCCTTGGCACACCTGAGCTCCTCACCACATACAAGGCTTTCATCCACAGCTCAATGGAATACTGTTCCCCTCCTCTGGGCTGGTGCTCCTGCCTCACACCTAGCTCGGCTTCACGTAGTTGAAACCAAAGTTTTCAGAATCATTGGAATCTCCTGCGATGAAGCTAACTCCAAGGGCCTTTCACTCACTCACCGCAGGCAGGTTGGTGTTCTTTCTGTCTTCGACCGACTCCTCTCCGGCCTTGCTCCCCCAGCTCTCTCTGTGCTCTGTCCCCCCAATATTCCTTCAGGTCGCACAAGATCTGCCTGCAACCCTCTTATGGTTAAACTGCCAAAATCTAGGCTCTCTGCTCACCTTCACTCTTTCAATCCGCTTTTCTCCTGCCTCTGGAACAAACTCCCCCCACTCCCTTCAATCCCACACCTCCCTCCAGGTCTTTAAAACAGCTGTTCACCACCATCTCTTATCTTCCCCCATCCAAAACCTTGATCTTTTCTACCCCCGCTAATTCACCGCAAATACTTTTTTTTTTGGAAATTCCAACTTCTTTCCTGGAAGTCCTTGCAGTGTTCATATGTTTTATACCTCTCCCACCTCCCCCCTTGCCCTCCCCCTCCCACATTTCTCCTGATATCCCTGCTCTCAAATGTTGTGTTTGTGTCCTTCCCCCTATCTCCCCATCTTGTCTACCGCTCCACTTATTTTTAGCCGTGTCGCAGACGCTGCTCATAGAGTGCCCTCTGCTGTTGTTGTTGTTCCTCTTCTTCTTCTTGTTCTTCTTCTTCTTGTTCTTCTTCTTGTTCTTGCAGAGAAGACAAAACCTCGAAGCTCCACCCATTCTGGGAACCATAGCTCCACCCATTTTGGGAGAGGCTTCATATAAACAAATATCCACCATTTTATTAACTCGCATAGCTTTGAGGCCTGTTTTGTAGGCCCGTGGTGTCTTCCTCTCTCACACAGTTTTATTTCAAATCAAATTCGATATATCATTTCATTTTTCACAGTCGCTAACATAGTTTTAGACTCGGTTGAAAAAAAACGGGAAGAAAATCCGATGAAAGTTGCCCTTTATAGAACGAAATGAATTCTCAAAGGCCTGTAACTTCAAGTCCATTGAGATTTTTTTTTTTTTAATCGTGGCATGGTCAGTCATACACCGCCCGAAATAACAGACGGGAAAATGCCGAGATATATATATTTTGTTTAAATCGCGGCATGCTCAGTCATACACCGCCCGAAATAACAGACGGGAAATTGCCGAGATATATTTTTTTTTACATCGCGGCATGGTCAGTCATACACCACCTGAAATAACAGACGGGAAAATGCCGAGATATATTAAAAATTCGTCCATTTGATGACAATCGTCACGATGAAATATTTAATTTATACGTCGTCACAATAATGTGGAGAGAGGAGTATAGCTTCGTTCACGTGTCGCCACACACAGGAAATTGCCGAGATATATTTTCACTTTGCATAAAAATATCATCAAGTAATTGAATCAATAGGAATGTCCTGTGCCTATAACATCGACGTTATAGGCACAGCTGCATCTAGGCATTGTGTAACATCGACGCGGCTTTTGTTTTAATTAAAACTTTTTGTACTTGTTTGTTTTATGTGTCGGTTTGACTTTTTGTGTGATTAATGTTAGCTCTTTCACGAGCCTCGATCTTGTATACAAAAAAAAAAAAAATCTCAATTGGTAAACCACATGTAAATTGTCAAAATAAATAACCTTTGCATATTAACGCCTTGAATTCGGATTACCTTTTTTTGATACGCACTGTATATATACACAAAGAATTAAGTTAAGCACCCCCCCCCCCGTTTTTTTACAACCTCGCACATTACAAGTTTGTTGTCGTCAAAACAGTGTAATATACCCATGATATTGCTATATTTTCTGGAGAAGTGATATTATGGTCACATAAAAACATAACAATCATGCCGTTTTCAATATTTTATTCTGAATAATTTAAGGTGAAATTTTTTGGGAATTTTAGGCATATTTTCACCTCAATTTAAGTATGGAGCTATAGGTCCATCACGGACAGTGTGGATGACGTTTATGGTTTCTAACGTACAGTCATTGTTCTGAGAAGACCTCTAGCGATCTTTGCGTCAATAACGTGTGTAGGACCCACGTGATCGGATCACTGACTCAACCCTACGTCTCATAGACCCTGTAAGCCGTCGTATGCGTTGCTGTGGCAGGTTGTTCCATTCCCGATGTAATGCACGTTCCAATTCATCCAGATTGGCTATTGGAGGGACCATCTTCGCAATTTGTCGTCCCAACATGTCCCAAACGTGCTCGAGGGGGTTCAACCTGCCACAGCAACGCATACGACGGCTTACAGGGTCTATGAGACGTAGGGTTGAGTCAGTGATCCGATCACGTGGGTCCTATACACGTTATTGACGCAAAGATCGCTAGAGGTCTTCTCAGAACAATGACTGTACGTTAGAAAACATAAACGTCATCCACACTGTCCGTGATGGACCTATAGCTCCATACTTAAATTGAGGTGAAAATATGCCTAAAATTCCCAAAAATTTTCACCTTAAATTATTCAGAATAAAATATTGAAAACGGCATGATTGTTATGTTGTTATGTGACCATAATATCACTTCTCCAGAAAATATAGCAATATCATGGGTATATTACACTGTTTTGACGACAACAAACTTGTAATGTGCGAGGTTGTAAAAAAACGGGGGGGGTGCTTAACTTAATTCTTTGTGTATATAAAAGAAAGTTTTTGTTTGTTACTTGCAAAATCGAAGATTTTTCAAGTATATTGGTCAGTTGCATTTGTGGTTCTGTCTCTGTCTGTCTGTCTGTTTGTTTGTCACCGGCCTACAGGTCACAATTTTCAACCGATCTTCACGAAACTTTATCAAATGGTAGAGTTGGTCAAAAGCGAGAAGCCTATTGTTTTTGGGGTCAAAAGGTCAACATAGGCCAAAGGTCACCAACTTTGCTAAATTTCTAAAATCCTCAATTTTCATCCGATTGACTTGAAATTTGAGGAGGACTTGCATATCTGGTCACTGAATTCAACCACCAAGTATATTTGAGGTCAACATCGGCCAAAAGGTCAACATAGGCCAAATTTCTAAAATCCTCAATTTTCATCCGATTGACTTGAAATTTGAAGAGGACTTGCATACGTGGTCACTGAATTCAACGACCAAGTATATTTGAGGTCAACTTAGGCCAAAAGGTCAACATAGGCCAAAATGTCAACTTCGGTCAAATTTCTAAAATCCTCAATTTTCATCCGATTGACTTGAAATTTGAAGAGGACTTGCATAATGGTCACTGAATTCAACCACCAAGTATATTTGAGGTCAACATAGGCCAAAAGGTCAATATAGGCCGGAATTTCTAAAATCACCAATTTTCATCCGATTGACTTAATTTGAAGAGGACTTGCATATCTGGTCACTGAATTCAACCACCAAGTATTTTTGAGGTCAACATAGGCCAAAAGGTCAACATAGACCAAAATGTCAACATAGGCCAAATTTCTAAAATCCTCAATTTTCATCCGATTGACTTGAAATTTGAAGAGGACTTGCATATGTGGTCACTGAATTCAACCACCAAGTATATTTGAGGTCAACATAGGCCAAAAGGTCAACATAGGCCAAAATGTCAATATAGGCCGAATTTCTAAAATCACCAATTTTCATTTGATTGACTTCAATTTCTAAGAGGATTTACATATATGGTCACTGAATTCAACCACCAACTATTTTTAGGTCAACATAGGCCAAAAAGTCAACATAGGCCAAGTTTTTAAAATCCTGTCTTCATCCGATTGACTTGAAAATTGAACAGCATTTGCACATTGAGTCACTGAATAGGGAAACTAACTATTTTTGAGGTCAAAGGTCAACTCAAGATCAACCTTCCAAAATCATTTTTAATCTGAAAAATCGTCACTTTTCTTCCTATTGACCCAAGCTTTAATCAAGATTGTCAATTTTAATATTGATGAAATGGACAATTTGCTTTATCAATGGAATTTTTTTTCTTCAGGGTGGGGGGTGGATTTTGCAAGTATCGTGCTCCGCATGATGTCTTCTTGTTTGTTTGTTAACTTCTCGATCTGGGCCATTTCACAATTAAAAGCTGAGCTGAATTATAGAAGTCAATCTTCTACAGCCGTGAGTAAAAGCTGAATTATAGTAGTGAATTCATTCAAAAAGAACCAAAAATGTCGGGACGGGCCCCGGGAAGGTTATAGGCTAGGTGGTGAGGCCGGTCGAGGCCACTTCGGCCGGGCTGGGCCCATTTCGCAATTAAAAGCTGAGCTGAATTATAGTAGTCAATCTTCTACGGTCACGAGTAAAAGCTGAATTATAGTAGTAAGACCTATGTACAGAAGATTAAATTCATTCAAAAAGAACCCGGGCAACGCCGGGTGCATTCAGCTAGTTATGAATAAAAAAATTATACAGGCGGACGTGCTTCTATGGTAAAATTTCGTGTCAATCGGACCAACGGTTGCCGAGAAAATGAATTTTTAAAATGCAGCCACGTACGGCACACGTACGTATGTAACTGAATGCTTAACCCTGCTTTTCGCTTTGTGAGCACAGGGTAATAAAACTGAGATGGGAAGGATGTACGCATGAGCATGGTTATTAAGTCACAACTATTTGCAAGAATGTACAAGAAGAATTTGAGGAGCAAATCAACTGAACCCATCATACCCTTTGCCACGTTCATACCAAATTAACTTTAACAATTTATTAAACTTCCATGTTTTATCATTACTCCCGCCAGGGAGTAATGCATTCGATCGTGTGTGTGTGTTTGTGTGTGTTTGTGAACAAGATATCTGGAAAAGTTCTGAACGGATTTGGATTAAAGTTGGTGGGATGATTGCCCTTGGGATAAGGAAGAATTGATTAGTTTTTGGTGAAGCTCAGGATATTATTCCGGATCCAGGAATTTTTTTGGGGAATTTTTTTTTCTGTTTTCCTTTAAAAACCATTTTCTCTGCAATAATTGGACCGATTGAGGGCAAATTTTCACCAGAAGAGGGCTCGGTCTGTAGAATATTTTTATGGTAATTATGACGTCACAGGTCACGTGGTTCGGCCGCCATATTGTTTTGAGTGAAAAACACTAAAATCCAATTTTCTCCAAAACGCCTGAACAGGTCGAGGCCAAACTTTGCAGGCAGAATCGCATACCCATGACGAACAAAAAAAGTCAGCGAGCATGACGTCATGCATCACATGGTCTCAGAGTTATGATGTTTTTAAGCACAAACATTTAAAACCTAGCTCCTCCCTCATTGGTGATCCAATCGAGGGGAAACTTCACAGATCTGTTCAGCATATCAGTCTACTAAAATATCCTTTTGGAATTTGCGATAGGTCACGTGGTTTGGCAGACATCGTTAATTAAGCGCAAATAATAAAAACATTTATATATCTTGAACCACTTCATTGATCGCCGTGAAACTTCATACTGTAGTAGAAGTCATGAAGAGTAACAAGTGTGCAAAATTTGAAGATCATTGGATCTATGGTCTGGAAACTAGAAGTTGTTATTGCGTGAAGAAGAAGAGTCTTCGACAGTGGACGATTAATTAATTTATCACATGTCGTATATAAAGACTTGCAGGCATTGTTTGACACCATCTCCTGGGTTAATTTGAACCTCAAATAAAATTATAATTCCAGATTTGTCAATGGCTGAGGTATATTAACAAACGAATAAAACAGATTTGGCAAAATTCCAACTTTTTTAAAAAAGATCGCATATTCACCCAGGGTTGTCAGAGGCTGAAGAAGAAGAAACCTCGCATGGGCTTCCCAGAATAAATAAATAATTCTGGTTCTGGCTCTGCGATTTTCAGGTTTATTACTCCCGCAAGGGAGTAACGCATTCGATCGTGTCCGTCCGTGACCGTGTGTGTGTGTTCATATGTTCATGTGTTCGTGTGTTTGTGAACAGGATATCTGGAAAAGTTCTGAACGGATTTGGATGAAAGTTGGTGGGATGATTGCCCTTGGGATAAGGAAGAATTGATTCGTTTTTCGTGAAGCTCAGGATATTATTCCGGATCCAGGAATTTTTTTGGGAAAGATTTTTTCTGTTTTACTGCATTAAAGCTTTTATTCTTATTCTTAAATGATGTTTTTCTCCTCGAATTCCGAGATATATCAAAATAAATTCTCTGTCAGTTGGGGCGTACTTTCTTTTTCATTTATTGTTTTGGGGAGAGGGGATGTTAAACAAAACGTATTATTCCAACTAAACCCACGGCGGGAGTATGCGCTCCACTGAGTGGCGTTCTTGGTCCCCTTATTATCATCCGAAGACACAAAAGACCCTGAAGACCCCGAAGACCCAAAACACCCTGAAGACCCAAAAAAACCCTTAAAGACCCTTTCGACCCAAAATACCCTTAAATACCCCAAATAACCAAAATACTCCAAAGACTCTTAAAGACGCAGAAGAAACAAAAGACTCTTAAGACCCAAAAGCCCCCGAAGACCCAAAAGACCCCAAACACCCAAAACACCCCAAAGACCCAAAATACCCTTAAAGGCCCAGTAGATCCAAAGGACTCTGAAGACCCAAATGGCCCTGAAGACCCAAAACACCATGAAGACCCAGAAGACACCGAAATGGTCAAAGATGCCTATCCCTCTGAAACGACGTGTGGTGAGACGCGCGGAGCGCGCCGAGTCACACTAGTTAAACTAATCTCACTTACCATCCACATCCCGTTTGTTATCAACTTGCCAGTTTGTTCAATTGTATGTCGGCTGTCTTATTAATCTTCGATTCTCCAGGCAGGGAATTAGCCAGGGTCATTGGCACTATGTTTGAGGCTTGGTAAGCTCTTTGTCTCCTCCCAAAATGAAGACGGGACAGCTGGCTTTAAGTTCACACCCAAAGGACGGCATTCTAAAAGATTTGACTGCCCCTGTTGGTACTGATCCATGAGGGCAGCTTTAGTTTGAGTTCTCACAGGGAAACAAACCAATGACCACACTTTCAATAATAAAACTTAATTCATGGAAGATGACCAAGGGTATGCTGATAGACATACCCAAGAAGACTCGAAGATGTAATTGCTGCCACAGGTGCTTATATGAAGTATTGACTCAGGGGGTTGAATACTTATGTAAATTAGATATTTCTGTATTTTGTTTTTAATTATTCTGCTAAAATTTATTTAAAAACAAGACTGATAATCCAACAACGGCATAGCCGGGCTTTTTTGGTACTTTAGTTGAAAGGGATAGTATGACCTGGGTGGGGATACAAGTTTGCAGTTAGCAAATAATGTGAGTTTGAATTTTTTTGTCTTCAGGCATGGACAGCCAGTTCGTGAATGACTTGGGTAAAAAACAAAAAAAACGGCAAATGGTAAACGATGAACCAATAAATTCCACATTCCTGTGCCACCTTCGGTCAAACGTCAGCCATTGACTGCACGTTCTCTATATTTTCATTCCAAACAGCATCATTCATCATTCCAATCACAAATTAATACAATAGTATTGTTGCGGTTATGAGAATGAAAGATAACCACCCCCACCCCCCCCCCAACCCCGCATAGGTAGACGCACCACAACATGTAGCCTCGCTGTAGTATAGTTATTTCTTTGTAAATGTAAGGTAGTCTCCTTTCCTGTGTTAGTTTTGCGTTGAGTAGGCCAGTGAGTAGGCCTCAATTGGGCTAGCATGCCATGTGCTCGGCCTGAACAAGTCTGGCAAGGCCGAATGAAGGAGCTGCAGGAGGGAGTGGCCGGTAAACAACGAGCCGCCAATCAGCGCTTGAGGGGAGTGGCTAACCACGGCGACGAGAGGTGGGGCTTGGAACATTCCAGTAAGACTCTGGGGCGGGGCAATAAAACCCTGCTCCGAGCCCCCCGCCTCAGTTGGAGTTGAGTTCTTTCGAGGAGTCAGTCAGTCGCCCAGCCCCTGAGTCGAGTCGAGGCATTGATTTGGAATTGAGTTTATTCGAGGAGTCAGTCAGTCGCCCAGCCCATGAATCGAGTAGAGTCGAGGCATTGAGTTGAGCCACCATTAGGCGATAGGGCCAAAAACGATACATATCAGGATATCTCAAAGCGTTATGGACGGATTTGGACGAAACTTCGTGGACAGGTGGGGTGTGTGACAAGGACGAATCTATTCGATTTTGGTGAAAATCTGAATATGGATTCGGATATGAGAATTATTTAATTTTGTATGTAATTCTTCACCATTGGGAGATTGGGCCAAAAACTATACATAGCAGGATATCTCAAAAAGTTGTTGACGGATTTGGACGAAACTTGTTGGACAGGTTGTGTGTGTGACAAAGAAGAATCGATTCGATTTTGGTGAAGATCTGAATATGGATTCGGATACGAGAAGTATTTAATTTTGTTGGTAATTCTTCACCATTGGGAGATCGGGTCAAAAACGATACATAGCAAGATATCTCAAAAAGTTGTTGACGGATTTGGACGAAACTTGTTGGACAGGTTGTGTGTGTGACAAAGAAGAATCGATTCGATTTTGGTGAAGATCTGAATATGGATTCGGATACGAGAATTATTTAATTTTTAAGTGATTCTTCACCATTGAGAGATCGGGCGAAAAGCGATATATAACATGATATTTTAAAAAGTTATGGACGAGTTATGGATAAACTTGGTGGATGAGTTGGTTTGGTGACGAGAACAAGCCGATTAGATTTTGGTTCAGGTCCGAATCCAGATCCGGCCTGTCAGTGGATACAAAACATAAACAGGTGGAGGTATGCGCTCTACTAGTGCTGTTATAGTTTTGTTTGAATCAGCTTGGAAATAACATTGTAAAACAAAATGGTTCTTGTGAGAATGTTCTCAGGGCTCTCCCAGTGGATGACGAATCGCATTTAAATTTTGATACAACCCTGATTCATTCCTCATACGGCACAAGTTCTTTTCGGCCGTTAATTCCTTTTGCCACATCACTGATTATAAAAAACACAAAATGAAACTCCGCTCTTTTTAAACAGTTTAAAATTAACATTTTCAGAAACTCAGCAACAACTGCAATTTTAGTCTTAACTTGGTGATTTAATTTGAGCTTTAAAAAGAAATGACGTTGCAGAAGCTGTTCTGCCCAGGTATGTAAATTTGCAACGATTTCAATACGTCTTGCATTTCTTTCCAAATTTTATTTTGGACCTGGGGCTTTCAGAATGGGAAAAGACCATATTTCCATACATAACCTAGATGGTATTCATTAATACTTCCCACGTGCAGTCGGCTTGGTGCGCGCCAACCCTTCTGTTTTATAGGATTTTTTTCATTTGATACAATATGGCTGCCAGACTACGTCATCGATGACGTCATAAATTTACCTTCAATATAATTGTTGCTTAGATCACGTTCAAGAAATTTCAATGATCTGGACTGAACGTTCCACTTGTCGAATTATGGCGTCATAATGAAAGCGCCAATGACGTCATCGTTAACAGCACTTATTCTCCATGCGGAGTTCTTTACAATGAGCCACGTTTCATTTTTATGCTTCCACCCCCGAAGGTGACCGGAGACATTATGTTTTCGGGTTGTCCGTCCGTCCGTCCATCCGTCTGGACTAAAAACATTGAAAGGTACGGGCTAAACTGCGTTTTTCTCAGCATCCATATGTCCGACTGAGACGAAACTTTCAGGGTAGGAGTGACACCGATGCAGAATGTTTATTTTTAATAATTGTGACTTCATAGGTCACGTGGTATGGCAGCCATCTTGGACTAAACGTTCCACTTGTCGAGTTATGGCGTCATAATGAAGGTGCCAATGACGTCATCGTTAACAGCACTTATTCTCCATGCGGAGTTCTTTACAATGAGCCACGTTTCATTTTTATGCCTCCGCCCCCGAAGGTGACCGGAGACATTATGTTTTCGGGTTGTCCGTCCGTCCATCCATTCGCCCGTACTAAAAAACCTTGTAAGGTATGGGCTAAACCTCGTTTTTCTCAGCATCCATATGTCCGATTGAGACTAAACTTTCAGGGTAAGAGTGACACACATGCAGCATGTTTTTTAAATATATATAATTGTGACTTCATAGGTCACGTGGTATGGCAGCCATCTTGGATTGAACGCAAATGATTGAACGCAAATAATTAAAAACAAAATTCTCAGAAACCGCTAAATGGAAAAATTTTAAACTTGGCACATTGTCAAGTAGTCCCAATGGGGAACACAAGCATGATAATGATGACATCATGGGTGAAGTGGCATACCAGGCAAAAATGTTTTAATCGAATTCCTTGTCCTAAAAATCTGAAATTGCATGCATATGATCTATGACCCATTTGTGTTGAAATATTACATTTATGACATCATAGTTCACATGGTTTGGCAGCCATATTGGATTTAACCTGAAACCGAAATTTTTTTTTTCTCCCAAACCACCAAATCAATTGACTCGAAACAACGTGTGTCGTTGACTAGGCATGGCGATTAAAAGATAACCACGAAAACATCATTGGTCACATGGTGTGGCAGCCATATTGGATTATAGGAAAGTATTGTGGGGGTTACCCCATTGGGACATAATCCACAGGCACGGGACCAGTGGGATATTGATGGTAGGGGCATGGCGTGCGCTCGGTTGTTGGAGCCACGCCCCCTTAAGAGTGATTCTGTTATAAAAGATGCATGAGTTCCGGTCGTGAGTTGGTTCTGTTGGAATAAAGGAGCTTTGAACAAGCTGAGAAGTGTCTCGCCCTCTCGTCATTCGCAACTCCTACATTGGTGACCCCGTCTTGCTCTCCAACGTTTTCGGAGCTTCAAACGAACATGGCGCCAAGCGCAGTTTCGGTTAAACTACCGGAGTTTTGGGAACGACAAGCTGCCGTTTGGTTCGCACAAGCTGAGGCCCAATTCGCCATTCGGAGCATTTCTGCTGACGACACGAAGTATTATTATGTCGTGTCTGCGCTCAGCGGCTCCACTGTGACCAGAGTGGTGAGCCTTCTCCGGGATCCTCCGAAGGGCCGCAAGTACGAGACGCTAAAGGCGCTGCTGCTCGTAACCTTCGAGCTCACTGAAGACGAGCGCGCCCGCCAGCTACTTTCTCTACCCGGGTTGGGCGACTCCAAGCCGTCGGAGCTTATGGACCACATGTTGTCTCTCCTGGGCAGCCACCGACCATGTTTCCTCTTCAAATAACTGTTCCTGCAACAGCTGCCAGGTCAGGTACGGTCAGCCCTGGCCAACTCGTCTGTTAAGGATTTCCGCGCCCTGGCCAGGAAAGCAGACAAGTTTTTCTCCGCAGACAAGACAAGTCCGCAGACAAGACAGCAATGTAGTGCAGCTGCATGGGACCCCGGCCCCGTCGAGCCTACACCGGGCCCCAGAACGCCCCAGACTTGTGCTTTTACTACGCAAGGTTTGGGCCCAAGGCCAAGGCATGCCGGCCACCCTGCAGCTTCAGCGAGTCGGGAAACGGGATGGCCGGCGCTCGTTAACTGCCATGAGCGTCGGCCGTTCGGGTAGTTTGTTGTTCATTTCGGACACCGACTCCGGACGTCATTTCCTCTGCGACACAGGGGCCCAGGTGAGCATTCTACCTGCATCGGCATTGGACCAGGAGGCCGGGAGTCACGGCCCCGCCCTGGAAGCCGCCAACGGCAGTGCTATTCAGACTTTTGGCAAACGAACCATGGCAATGTGCTTTGGTGGGCAGCGGTTTACATGGGATTTTGTCACGGCGAGGGTGTCCACCCCCTTGCTGGGCGCTGATTTCCTCTGCACCAACGGCCTATTGGTGGATGTTAAAAATCAGCGGCTCATTAAGGCGGAGACATTCAGTTCTCTTCCATGCTCGCTGAGCGGTTCCGCCTCGAAGAGGCTTGCGTGCATGCTCTCGACCTCTGATGAGTTCGCCCGCCTCCTCACCGAGTTCCCGGGACTTACACGGCCCACCTTTTCGGCCGTTGCCGTCAAGCACGGGGTGGAGCACCATATTCCGACCACCGGCCCGCCTGTCTACGCCCGGGCTCGACGCCTCGACCCGGCGAAACTCGCTATCGCAAAGGCGGAGTTCGACATGTTGGAGCGTCTTGGCATCGTGCGACGGTCCGGCAGCCTGTGAGCCTCGCCTCTCCACATTGCGCCGAAGCCGGGTGGCGGTTGGCGCCTGTGTGGGGATTATCGCCACCTTAACGACGCCACTACCCCCGACCGCTACTCAATCCCGCACATCCAGGATTTTTCCGCCCGCTTGGCCGGTAAAGTTTTTTTTTCTAAAGTGGACCTCGTTCGTGGTTACCACCAGGTCCCCGTCCAGCCGCAGGACGTTCCCTAAGACCGAGGTGATTACACCGTTCGGGCTTTTCAAATTCCTCCGTATGCCTTTTGGGCTCAAGAACACGGCCCAGGCTTTCCAGCACCTGATGGACAGCGTGTTGCGAGATTTGCCGTTTCTGTTCGTCTACCTGGACGATATTCTCATCGCCAGCGCTTCCAGGACAGAGCACATGCTTCACCTCCGAGCGCTCTTTGAACACCTCAGTCAGCACGGCCTGATCATTAACCCGGCCAAGTGCTTGTTCGGGGTGGCCTCAATTGACTTTCTCGGCCACCGCATCACGAGGGAGGGGGCCGTCCCAATGCCGTCTAAAGTGGAGGCTGGGAAGGACAATACGGTCGCCGATTGTCTCCCTCGGTCCATAGCTGGCGCGGTTCACCTTGGCATCGACTACGCCCACATGGTGGCCGATCAGATCTCCGACCTGGATGTCCAGGCCTGCAGGGCGGCGGTCACGGGGCTTCGACTGTCTGATGTGCCGTTCAAGGACACGGGCACCACGCTACTGTGCGACGTATCTTTGGGATAGCCTCGCCCCGTCGTACCCACCAGCTGGAGACGGCTGGTGTTCGATGCCGTCCACGGTCTTTCTCACCTGGGCAGGAAGGCGTTGCAAAAGTTGGTGGCGATGTAGTTCGTTTGGCACGGGCTCAGGAAGGATGTGCGCGACTGGGCCAACACCTGCGTCGAATGCCAACGCTCGAAGGTGCATCGCCATATCCAGGCCCAATTGGCGCCATTCACAGTGCCCGAGCGACAGTTTGACCATGTTAACGTGGACCTGGTAGGGCTCCTCCCCCCTTCGCGGGGATTCGCCCACCTCCTCACGATGGTTGATAGAACTACCAGATGGCCAGAGGCCGTCCGGCTCACATCTACAACGTCCGCCGATGTGGCCGGGCATTCATCGGCACTTCGGTTGCCCGTCTTGTCGCCACCTCGGACATCTCTTCAGACAGGGGGCCCCAGTTCACTTCAGAGCTCTGGGGTGCTGTCGCCCAGGGGTTGTGGGTCTAGCTCCATCGCATGACTGCATATCATCCCCAGGCTTATGGATTGTGTGAGAGGTTCCATCGCTCTATGAAAGCTGCTCTCAGGGACAGCCCCCGGGATGACAGTTGGGCCGACAGACTCCTATGGGTCATGTTGGGCCTCAGGATAGCCCCTAAGGAAGACCTCCAGTCCTCATCCGCAGAGCTTGTCTATGGCCAGCTGCTGCGGGTTCCCGGGGAGTTCATGCCTGACGCCACAAGCCCCTGGTCCGCTGCCCGTCAGCGGTCGGTTCTCCGGGATAATGCCAAGATGTTTGCACCATTGCCCACATCTCAACATGGTTTGCCTCAGGCCCACGTCCCGCCGGATCTACGTACAGCGGAGTATGTCTTTGTTCGCCATGATGCACACCGGGGGCCGCTCCGGCCGCCTTACGACGGGCCTTTCCGCGTTCTCGAGGCCGGGGACAAGTCCTTCGTGGTCGACATCGGTGGCAAACTGGACCACCTTTCGGTGGACTGCCTCAAGCCGGCTCACTTGGACCTAGACCAGTCTCCTCGGTTGGCTCAACCCCCACGGTGGGGCCGTCCCCCGTCGGGTAAGTCCCCGGTTGGCCCGCCCACCGCCAAGCTGCTAACAGTCCCTGCTCGGGTCATCAGTCGTTTCGGCTGGGTGGTTAAGGCCCCCCAAAAACTGACATTGCCTGTGCGAGTGAATTCTGGGGGGCGGGGGGGGGGCGCATGTGGGGGTTACCCCATTGGGACATAATCCACAGGCACGGGACCAGTGGGGCTATTGATGGTATGGGTGTGGTGTGCGCTCGGTTGTTGGAGCCATGCCCCCTTAAGAGTGATTGTGTTATAAAAGATGCATGAGTTCCGGTTGGATTTCCGTCTAACTAACATAATAATCAAGAAACAATCCTGAGTTTCCAACTTATTGCTAAATTGATAGCTCAGATGGATGCACATAATATGCACCCATAATATAAACCACGGTGCCAATGAAAAAAAATATGGATAAAAAGTTTCTCCAAACTCCCTATTTCTTGATTCTTATTTTTTTTGTATTAGTGACTGTCCCTATTCACCCATAAAACGGGGTGAATAGGGACAGCCATAAAAATCCTATTTATTCCTATTTAACCCATATATGGGGTTAATAGGGACTATAAGTTGCTTTTTAAAAAAACAAGAGAACACTTTCAACCCAAATATCAACAAATCAGTATGGTTATCAATTTCCAGCGAAAAAAGTTTCCGAACTTTTTTTCAGTTTGTGTCCCTATTCACCTTGCTGTCCCTATTCACCCCATTTCATGGTACGCACATGATCGCTTAAGCCCGCTATTCGCTTCACGAACGCAGTGTAGCAAACATCTATAAAGGAGGAGTGTGTGTGTGTGTGTGTGTGTGTGTGTGTGTGTGTCTGGATGTCCGCTTATAACTCAAGAACTACACATCGGAGAAAAGTTTTCGACACAGATTCGGAATCAGCATAAAATCCCGGTGGTTTTAGGCTACGTTTTATTTTAATATCAATGGTTTAAAAAAACCGCGCCAGCTGCAATTCCATGGTGTCGTTTGTGGTGGCGCTAGACGTTCGGGGTGTATTGCAATGGTTTGTCGGGTTTGGCTGTGGGTCCAGAATAGCTCCCATTTCCTTATGTTCTTCCACTTTTATTTTGATTCTTCTGTTACAACGCCTTCCTTATCTACCTTATATCCCCCCGACGAGGCCTCTACATAATTTCATGCGGCAGAATTTCGTGCATTTTGAGTGAAAGAAGTGAGACGAAGTGTAGGAGGAAGAAGAGGCGCGGCGCGGTCACTGTGGAGGCCACGATCGTGAGTGGAAATGGCGGGAATTGCGTTTGTATCGCAAAGTAAAGGATCTGCATTCATTTCTGAACTTGCATTGGTGGATTGTTATACATCTGCATTATTTTTCATAAAAAACTATGTTGAACTTGAAGGCTCCAAGCACGGACTATATATATAGCCCTCATTGAGGTAAAAATAAAAGTAAAAAGCCTGCTATCGCTTGCCAAGCTAGCCGTTCCCCCCTCCCCCCTCCCCTCCCCTTCCCCCTCCCCCCTCCCCTCCCCTTCCCCCTCCCCTCCCCTTCCCTCCCCCTCCCCTTCCCCCCTCCCCTCCCCCCTCCCCTCCCCTCCCCTCCCCCCTCCCCTCCCCTCCCCTCCCCTCCCCACCCCTCCCCCCTCCCCTCCCCTCCCCACCCCTCCCCCCTCCCCTCTCCCCTCCCCCCTCCCCTCCCCTCCCCTCCCCCCTCCCCTCCCCCCTCCCCTTCCCCCTCCCCTCCCCCCTCCCCTCCCCCCTCCCCTCCCCCTCCCCTTCCCCCTCCCCTCCCCCCTCCCCTCCCCCCTCCCCTTCCCCCTCCCCTCCCCTCCCCCTACCCTCCCCCTCCCCTCCCCTCCCCCTACCCTCCCCCCTCCCCTTCCCCTCCCCTCCCCTTCCCCCTGCCCTCCCCTCCCCTTCCCCCTGCCCTCCCCTTCCCCCTGCCCTCCCCTCCCCTTCCCCCTGCCCTCCCCTCCCCTTCCCCCTGCCCTCCCCTCCCCTTCCCCCTGCCCTCCCCTTCCCCCTGCCCTCCCCTTCCCCCTCCCCTCCCCTTCCCCCGCCCGGCAATGCCGGGTACTTCCCATGGCCAGCTGTACGTGGGCTGCTCGAGGGTTGGAAAACCAAGCAATCTTTATGTCTTGGCACAAAGTAAGAAAACCAGAAATGTTGTATCCCCTTCCCCCTCCCCTCCCCTCCCCCCTCCCCTCCCCCCTCCCCTCCCCCCTCCCCTCCCCTCCCCCCTCCCCTCCCCCCTCCCCCCTCCCCTCCCCTCCCCTCCCCCCTCCCCTCCCCCCTCCCTTCCCCCTGCCCTCCCCTCCCCCTGCCCTCCCCTCCCCTTCCCCCTGCCCTCCCCTCCCCTTCCCCCTGCCCTCCCCTCCCCTTCCCCCTGCCCTCCCCTCCCCCTTCCCCCTGCCCTCCCCTCCCCTTCCCCCTGCCCTCCCCTCCCCTTCCCCCTGCCCTCCCCTCCCCTTCCCCCTGCCCTCCCCTCCCCTTGCCCTCCCCTCCCCTCCCCTTGCCCTCCCCTCCCCTCCCCTCCCCCTTCCCTTCCCCTCCCCTCCCCTCCCCCTTCCCCTCCCCTCCCCTCCCCCTTCCCCCTGCCCTCCCCTCCCCCTTCCCCCTGCCCTCCCCTCCCCCTTCCCCCTGCCCTCCCCTCCCCCTTCCCCCTGCCCTCCCCTCCCCCTTCCCCCTGCCCTCCCCTCCCCCTTCCCCCTGCCCTCCCCTCCCCCTTCCCCCTGCCCTCCCCTCCCCCTTCCCCCTGCCCTCCCCTCCCCTTCCCCCTGCCCTCCCCTCCCCTTCCCCCTGCCCTCCCCTCCCCTTCCCCCTGCCCTGCCCTCCCCTTGCCCTCCCCTCCCCTTCCCCTTCCCCTTCCCCTTCCCCTTCCCCCTGCCCTCCCCTTCCCCCTGCCCTCCCCTCCCCTCCCCTCCCCTTCCCCCTGCCCTCCCATCCCCTTCCCCTTCCCCTCCCCTCCCCCTTCCCCTCCCCTCCCCCTTCCTCTCCCCTCCCCCTTCCCCTCCCCTCCCCTTCCCCTTCCCCTCCCCTCCCCTTCCCCTTCCCCTCCCCTCCCCTTCCCCTTCCCCTCCCCTCCCCTTCCCCTTCCCCTCCCCTCCCCTCCCCTTCCCCTCCCCTCCCCTCCCCTTCCCCTCCCCTCCCCTCCCCTTCCCCTTCCCCTCCCCCTCCCCTCCCCTTCCCCTTCCCTCCCCTTCCCCTTCCCCTCCCCTACCCCTTCCCCCTTCCCCCTGCCCTCCCCTTCCCCCGCCCGGCAATGCCGGGTACTTCCCATGGCCAGCTGTACGTGGGCTGCTCGAGGGTTGGAAAACCAAGCAATCTTTATGTCTTGGCACAAAGTAAGAAAACCAGAAATGTTGTATACCAAGACCAAGAGGTTTTGAGAAATTGACAATTGACAAAACGTCATGTAGGAAATGTACTGTGATATTGCTCTAAAATATACATGTTCTTTTCATCATATATTTGTATTATTCTTATTCAACCCGGGCGAAGCCGGGTACCTCAGCTAGTCTCGTATATGTGAGACGTAACATTTCCATTTGTAATTAACTACGTATACCAAGCTTTTCGAAAACAAATTGTACAATTGACGACACTTTGGTTGCTTTCTCAATATATACAATTACAATCAGGTTTTAAAACTAATCACACGTCCGACAACTGTTGTCGCCTTTATTTTTGAGGCGGTGTATATGAACGACACGAACCTCAGCATTTGTTAAAAATTTAGCTTTAATTATATAAAATCGAAAACGTAGTCCTTGACATCAATTCGCTCAAGAGGAGTCGACAAAATTCTGATTTTGAGAACGGAAATTTAATTCCTCCAACTGCTGAGGTACGTGGTTGAGATGTGCTTTATTTTGAGGATATCTAAAGAAGAAGATTGTTACGATGAAATTATAGGAGGAGTTAGTCTGCAGAGGAGGGAGAGGATTCGTAATCCGTTAACTCACTGGGGCCCCATGCGGTGGTTGCCCGTGTGACGGACTGACGGTCCTCCTGCTGCCTGTCGAGCCACGCTCTGTTCCAAACGGGTCAGGGATAGGGTCCTTTCCTTTGGGACACAGAGAGAGAGAGAGAGAATTCGAGTTCACGAAGCGATGCCGGAAGGAATCATGCAGCCTGGCAAGTTTTCTTTGTTTCGGCAAAAACTTTTTGCCGGTTTAGGAGGTGCAAAGAGCTTTATTCACAAGTCCATCCTATTCATATTATGCCAACCCAATGACCTGACGGTGCTGTCCTCGCCTCTCACCCAGGTGGGACCCCAGTCAAAGTCCGCAAGAGGCGCCACTACAAAAAGAAAGGAAAGGCGATAAAAAGGTGAGAACGAGCGATTAAAAGTGTCCGAACGATGGCAGTGAGACCCAAATACTAACACTAATAGTATTACCCACACCGAAGTTCCCAATCGCTCTCCGTCGCCCTCGGCCTCGGGTTGGCTGATGTTAGAGGTTTATTTTGAGAGGGTAACCGCAACGAACCGAAGATGGCAACGATCCAAATAGTGTGTGTTGAGAAGTGTTCAGGGTTGTAGCCATAGCAACGCCCGGGACCCATTGTTTTGAGGACAGGAACAACAATTATGTGAACACCATCTCGTGGACCTATTTCTTTATCTACTGTGTCATTGAGTTTGATTTTTAGAAAACCATGTCTGCAAGACCATTAACTAATAGGGTGGACCTTTTTCTTTATCTATTGTGTCATTGAGTTTGATTTTTAGAATACCATGTCTACAAGACCATTAACTAATAGGGTGGACCTATTTCTTTATCTATTGTGTCATTGAGTTTGATTTTTAGAATACCATGTCTACAAGACCATTAACTTATAGGGTGGACCTTTTTCTTTATCTATTGAATCATTGATGGACACTTCATGGAGAGATACATTAACTAATAGAGTGGACCTTTTTCTTTATCTATTGTGTCATTGAGTTAGATTTTTAGAATACCATGTATACAAGACCATTAGCTAATAGGGTGGACCTATTTCTTCATGTATTGTGTCAATTCGTTCGATTTTTATAATACTATATCTATAAATCTATTAACTAATAGGGTGGACCTATTTCTTTATCTATTGTGTCAATTCGATTTTTAGAATACCATGTCTACAAGACCATAAACTAATAGGGTGGACCTTTTTCTTTATCTATTGTGCCAATGAATTTGATTTTTAGAATACTATATCTGTAAATCCATTAACTTATAGGGTGGACCTATTTGTTTATCTATTGTGTCAATGAGTTAGATTTTTAGAATACCATGTCTACAAGACCATTAACTAATCGGGTGGACCTTTTTCTTTATCTATTGTGCCAATGAATTTGATTTTTAGAATACTATATCTGTAAATCCATTAACTTATAGGGTGGACCTATTTGTTTATCTATTGTGTCAATGAGTTAGATTTTTAGAATACCACGTCTACAAGGCCATTAACTAATGTGGTGGATCTTCTTTATCTAATGTGTGAATGAGTTTGATTTTTTAGATACCTTGTCTATAAGTGCATTAATTGATGGGTTGAAGTAATGTGGTGTTGGAAGAGCACCGGCATGATGCCCTCCACCATCATCAAAGTTCATTTTGATATCCTTGCTGAGGTATTACACACAACCTGACCAGCTTGAGAATCTTAATTATTGTGCCTTCCAACTCGTGATGTCCATCTTGGTAAGCAATGGAATACAATGACTCGTGACCATGAATGTATCTATATTCATATGACACCTCGGCCTTTCATTCGACATCATAATTGGTATATTATGAAGGAGCTAATTTGGGCAAAGCATGGGAAGCTCTGTGTGGTCGAACGGAGTGCCTTAAAGAGATGAAGCTTAATTGGGTGTGACAGCTTAAATTTTGAAATGTTTCTGTGCATTGTCATGGGTTGGCATGAAAGCCTAAAGTCGTGCATACTGTTTTTGACCTGCCTAGCCTGCGTTCCAAACTCGACACTGCTATAAACTGTCATCCTTGCGTTCCGCATGCACGACGAGCCTTCAATGCTTGCGCCGCCCATCAGATGGCTGTTAAGCCAGAGGATGCGGTTTGTATGGTGGTTATCGATAAAGATCCCACGGTGGTTTGTTTTGTGAAGAGTAGGCGAGTTATCACTGTGCCTCAAACAAATGGCAAATTCCTGCCCAAATCATCAGTCAGGCGTGGCCAACTGGTTTATGCAAGACTTAGGCCAGGACTTTCCCCAGCTCACCCCACAAGGTGGTGCCAATAATTAATTGGAGCTGTTAATATAAATAATAGTCGTTTGGTACATTGCCATCATTGATGAACACGGTGTGCTTTTGATCTGAAAAATGATAAATCTGCATAAATCTGCACAGGTTAACAAGGGGAAAAATCGTCTGTTTGTGAAAAATGTGAGGATGAGGTTGCTTTTTTTTTTTTTTTTCGTCTGCGGAGGCATTGTTTTCCGGTTGTGCATCCGTTCATCTGTCCGTCCGTGATGGGATTTTGTTCCCGTGATAACTTGAGAATGGCTAAAGGGATCCAAGTCAAAATTGGTGCAGGTATGTATAATGCGGTAAAGATGAACTGATTAGATTTTGGGGCCATTAAGTGGCCCCAAAGGTCATGTTAGGTCAGAGGTCATGTTAGGTAAAAACCCTGATACCGCAATAGCTTGGGAAACAGTGATGACATTTTGATAAACGTTGGCACAAGTATGTATAATAATGCAAAGATGAACTGATTTGACTTTCGGTTCTAGAGGTCAAAGGTCAGAGTCTGTAATAGGTTTATAACTTGAGAACGGCCGAAGGGAACCAAGTCAAGCTTGGTACCGGTATGTATAATGATGTAAAGATAAACACATTAGATTATGGGGTCAAGAGGTCAAAGGTCAGAATTCCCATTAGGTAAAAATTCGGTTATTGAGCTAACTTGTGAACCAATTATGGGATTTTGACCAAACTTTGTATAAGTATATATTATGATGAAATGATGAACTGATTAAATTCCTGCATCAAAGGTCAAAGGTCATGTCAGGTAAAAATGTGATACTTGAGAACAGCCTAAGTGATTTAAATCAAATTTGGTGCAAGTATGGATAATGATGTCATAATGTGGGTGGAGGCATATTGGTTGACATCGCGATGACGTAGAGTGCCGTTCTAGTTTTGCATAACACTAAAATAAGGTGTGTGTATGTATGTATGTGTGTGTGTGTGTGTGTGTGTATGAACAGTACTGTTCAACAGTTTGGGCATTCAACATCACCACAAGTGATGCTCTACCCTTTCACAGATTCCTTGCACATAGGCCTCCTTGTCCGCCCTCAGCGAACGTACAGTTTTATACCTCAGCTCCTGGAACAGTTCAGCTCTGCCATCAAGCCTTGAGTGACTCCATGGTAGATTTGCAGTTTGCATTTTCAATTCAGCTCCATATTAGAGTTGCAGTAAAGAGACCACAGAATATGGTGAAAAGACTGAAATTTGCAAGGCAACACCAATATTGGGGGACTGAACAATGGAATCGGGTGCTCTGGTCTGATGAATGCAAGTCTGATTTTTTTTTTATCGAATAGATGCTAGTTCGTACGCTGAAGACATGCAGAACGTTCTTGTACGCAATGTTTGCAGCCTACTGTTAAATACTGGAGATGATTTGTGACTGCCTCGGGTTGTATCTCAGCTTTTGCTGTCGGAAAACCTGTTAAAATCCATGGGACACTAACAAAAGAGAAGTACAAGCAGATACTGCAGCACCATGCAGTTCCTCGTGGAAATCATTCAATCAGAAGATTCATTTTCTAACAAGATATTGGTCCAAAAATGCACTTCTAATACAGGCAGTCCCCAGTTTACGAACAGCTGGCTTTTGAACACCCGTTAAATGAACATCACACTTTATAATCATGTTTCAGTCTTTCAAACGTTCGATTCATTCACATAAACATGGCTTTTTTTGAACATACCACGCTGAGCGCTGAATGCAGGAAATCGGACCTTGAGTGTTACTTACCCATTCGCACATCATTCACATGGGCTTCCTTCAGCACTCTTCCACCATTTCACATGCCAATCTCGCCATGGGGTTCCTTACCGGCACGAGAGACAGCGTTCTCTCCATAGGGTTCCTCAGTGGCATGAGAGAGAACATTCTCTCCGTGGGGTTCCTTAGCGGGAGAAGGTTATAGGCTGGTGTGCTCCAAGTGTAAGAATGGCCACCCCAGATTCCGGACATGAGACAATATGGGATTATCTGGAAACAGAGAAGAACAAGAGGAACCCAACTAACATTACAAAACTGTGGAATATACTCCAGTATATTGGGCACAATATTCCTGTCGTATAAAGGAAGCATCGATAAAAAAGAGTGATGGCACTCAAGAAGGCAAAAGGCAGACACACAAAGTATTGACACCTTTTTTCACTCCTGGAAGGAATGAGTGTTACTACTATTGAAAGGAGATGGATCTCTTCTCCCCACTCCCTCACCCTCCCAACACACTCCCCTCGACCCCCCTTCCCCAATCTGTCAGTCCATCACGCGAAGAAGAAGTAGGACTTGAAGCTTTTATGTCGGCCTTCTTGCTGTCGTAAAATAATGAAAATGGTACCATTGGAAAACTAATAGTAGATTTACTATGAACAAAAATTAGTGTCAGTTTAGTCATCAAGATGCCTGTTTTGAAAGCCCTTCTTTCCGGGAATGAAGAAGAAGCGGGAATGAGAGCTTAATGTAGTGGTTCTAACTGTAACATTTATTATCCAATGACATCAGGAACACTTTGGAAGGACATGGAAGGAGCACACAACAACAACAACAGGTATTTTAAGGCCATTTTCCCTGCAAGAGCGGGGGTTAGCCTTGTGGTCCCCATGACAATCTTCTCCATTTTGCCCTATTTTCTGCATCTCCCCTTGTTAAGCCCCTTGCCTGCATTTCTTCTTCGACCATCTTTAGCCAAGTCTTTCTCGGTCTTCCCTGTCCTCTACTTCCTTCTACATTCATTTCCATCACTCTTCTCAACCAGTCACTTTCATCCTTCCTTAACACATGACCAAACCATCTCAAACTGTTTCTCTTCACAGCATCCATCACAGGCTCTATTCCCATCATCTTTCGCAATTCATCATTTGTCTTCCTCTCTCTCAACGAAACTCCACACATCCATCGAACCATTCGCATTTCCACCCTTTCCAGCCTTCGTTGCTGCTCTACGTTCATTACCCATGTCTCGCTCCCAAAAATCATAACACTTCTCACACATGCAGCATACACCTTTCCCTTCAGCTTCAACGACACTCCCCTCCTCGTCAGCACTCCACTCGGTTCCCGAAACTTCTTCCATGCACGTCTCACTCCAGCAACCGTTGCCGAGTCTGATCCACCTTCTCCATTCAGCATGTCTCCTAGGTAACAAAATCTTTTCATACCTTCCAGCTTCATGCCGTCTCCAAGATCCAACTCAACATTTCCTCCATCTGCAGCTCCTTTTGTGCACACCTTACACTTGAATGTAGCTGCCACACTGGTTAATGACCCTCTCAGACCGCTACATTTTTGATGAACCCACTCAGCGCACATTGTACATTGAATGGAATTCACTCTGACACCCTTCCTGCACACAGCACACGGCCACTTCCCAGTTCTTTCCACCTCACCACATGCTTTACCACTTGCCATCACCTTTGTTTTTCCGATATTCACCTTCAGACCTTTTGTCTCCATACATTCCTTCCACTTGTTCATCTTCTCCTTCAGTCCATCCATACTTTCTGCAATCAATACCAGATCATCTGCACACAACAACTCCCACGGTTAACCCTCCTTTACGTTCCGAGCCAGCACCTCCATCACAGATACAAATAGTAGTGGACTTAGTACCGACCCCTGATGCACTCCCACCTTCACCTCAAACTCACCACTGTTCCCGTCCTTCGTCCTTACAGCTGTGCGCGCTCTTTTGTACATTGCCATCACTACTCTGATCAACCATTCCTCCACTCCTAACTTCCACAATGCCCATGTCACTACTTCACGTGGAACCCTATCGAATGCTTTCTCCAGATCAACAAACCCAAGAAACAACTTCTTCCACTTCTCCATCTACTTCTCCTGCAACTGCCTCACAATAAAAAGCGCATCTGTCGTTCCTCTTCGTGGCATAAATCCAAACTGCATTTCGTCGATCTTTACTTTCTTCCTTATCCTCCTTTCCAACACCCTTTCCAATACCTTCATTCCATGCTCCAATAACTTTATCGCTCGATACGAGCCACACTCCAGAGGGTCACCTTTCGCCTTGTATAGAGGGACGAGGGTACTCTGTTCCCAAGCCACTGGAATGCGGCCTTCTTTCACCACCAGATTGCAGATCTATGTCATTGTCTTCACACCCAAATTTCCCGCTGCCTTCAACATATCTCCCACAACTCCCGTCGGCCCTCCCGCTTTTCTACTCTTCATTGCTTTTATCACTTCCTCAACTTCCTTCTCGGTTATCTTCTCTGCCCGTCCGAAAACTGGGTTCCTCTCTATGTTGCCATCCCATTCATTCTCTGCATTCAACAGTATTTCCATATATCTCTTCCATCTTCCTTTAATTCCATCTGGGTCCACAACGATTTGTCCCACTTCATCCTTCAAGCAACTCACCCCCATCACATCACACCTCTCTTTCACTATCTGCTTTGCAATCCTGAATACTGCTTTCTGACCCTCTTCCAAATCCAAGCGTTCTCTGAACATTTTCCTTCATGCCTCCTGCGCCTTTGCTACCTCTTTCTTTGCAGCCTTCTTGGCTGCCTTATAACTTTCATGCTCTGCTTTTTCTGCGCCCGTACCCTTCGCCTTCTGCCATTCCTTGAACTTCTTCCTCTTCTCGTCAATCCTCTTTCCAACTTCATCATCCCACCACCATGTTTCCGAGTGCCTCTGTGGTCATTTTGTACATCCACATACCCCACCAACGGCTCCCAACAGACTATCTTGCATTGACATCCAACCACTTTCAAGCTCAACCACATCATCCTCTGCCATACTCAGCCTCTCTTTTAATACCTCCCTCACTGTCACCTCTTTCAACCTCCACACTTTCATTCTCGGTTGGTACTTTACCCGCCGAGCTCTCCTCGCACCTTTCACCCTTATGTCGCAGACAACCAAGTGGTGCTGTGAAACGGCCTCCTCCCCCGGGATCACCTTTGTGTACCGGAGGTGCCCCCTATCTCGCCTACACACCAGCAGGTAGTCAACGGTTGTCGTCGACCCACCTGACGTGTATGTAACAAGCTTATTATCCTCTTTCTGGAACTGAGTATTACAAATCAACAAATCAGCTCCATCAGCAAACTCCAAAATCCTTTCACCTTCTCCATTTCTCACACTATATCCGTAACCCCCATGAACTCCCTCAAAACCGTCCATACTCCTTCCCACATGTCCATTTAGGTCTCCTCCTACCACAACAACTTCGTCATCTTTCACGTTTTCCATCAGCTTCTATATCGCACACCAGAACTTGTCCTTTTCTTCATCGCTCCGACCAACCTGCAGAGCATATCCCGAGATGACGTTCACCAAGAGCTTTCCAATCATCATTTTCACCATCATCAACCTATCACTCACTCTAGTCACACTCACCACACTGTCTACAAACTCCTCAGAAAACAGGACACCAACACCATTCATGCCTTCTGGGCACCCTTGCCACACAAACTTGTATTTCTGTCCCTGCCTACCCTTCACCATTCTCACACCACTTTCCTTCCATCTCGTCTCCTGCACACAACATATGTCCACTCTTCTTCTCACCAATACTTCCACCACTTCTGCTGATCTCCCTGTCATTGTCCCTACATTCCATGTCCCAAATCTCAGAAACCGATCCACGTCGGGCATCAGACGTTTCGTCGTCATAAATGGAGTGATTTCCACCCTTGCTTCGATCGGGTTCCCCATCTTGAGTTTTGACGAGACTCAACCCCACGGGGTACTTCGGGCTGTACCCTGCCCATATGTCGTCGTAATTGTCATGGTTCTCTTTTTGAGGCAATGTTTTTATGGCCGGATGCCCTTCCTGACGCCAACCCTTTTAGTCTCTTCTTACGACACGCAGGGATACGGTGACCTATTCTAAACCGGGGTACACACCGGGTGGAAGGAGCACACAAACGTGTCATGTATGTAGTAATACCTCTTGAAGCAATATAAAAAAAAAAAATGAAAGTACACGGAAGGAGCGCACAAACAACCGCAGCCACCACAATAGCCACAACAACAAGTAATTGTTATAAAATATCCTTTTTTCATGCACTCCACTTTATTTGACATCCTCATTGAGACTCGCAGATACTGTAGATGTGCAATATTTTTGTGACGTGCAACATGCTGTCTTTTGATTAAACCTATCAGCGAAGTGATGGGGAGGCCAATTAATTTGACCTAATTAATGGTCATTGCAACGAATCCAGGTCCACAATCACTGCAATGCATCACAATGCTATAGCAGCTGAGCTGGTCACAGGGGCACATAGAGGAAAACATCTTTTCATACCTCGCATTCCCATCTCTCCGTTCGACCAGATCTTCCTATTCAGGATGGTATAACGGCAATTCCCTAATCGGCCATGCTTCGCAATGCCAGTCAGTATGTCACAGCGACAAACACTCTGCAGTGTTGGCCTATTCATATCAGATTTCTTTGGGCACGTCTCAAAGTCGAGGTGGTGATATCACCAGAATAACAAGCTTGGCACTTGATGGTACACACACACACACACACACACACACGCACACGCACACTTATACACACATATACACATATATACACACACACATATACACACATGCACACTTATACACACCCATACACACACACACACACACACACACACACACACACACACACACACACACACACACACACACACACACACACACACACACACAATACATACACATGTATACTGAGTCAACTTACCTGGTGTAAATTCAACGGCATGATTGGGCTTGGATTTACGGCCCTTAGGGCCCTCTCAAGCCAGCCACGTTATAAACCGGTAAACCAACTCCAGGGTTACATAACGGAGCTAATACACTCATTTCACTCGCTATGCACATCAACGTCACTGTTTTCATAGCAATACACGGACTTCAGTGCAGTTTTAAATCGAACAAATGCAAATGAATCTATGCAGTAACAAAGCTATAAACAATATGCGAAAGGGATTTTAACAAAGCAAGAAAGCTTTATACTGAATCACAAACGCAGGGGCAAAACAAAAAGGGAACCGACAACGATTATGTACATTCCAACCTTTCTTCACAAGACTAAAGTTTCCATGTTTGTTCTAAGCAGTGGATCTCTGGGCAGACTAAGATTTAAAAATGGGCACAATTTTCACATTTCCGTGGTGCCAGACTCTTTGCCAGTCCTCAAGCACCACCACACTCACCAAGTCGGATTGGTCTTTGGCCACCACCCCCACTCTGAGCTCCCATCACTTCTTACCGCATATTGTACTGGAGTGGGCTTTCTCTGTGGCATGGCAGTCCATGGGATAGCGCCACGTAGCTCTTTACATCCATGGGTATTTTTATCTCCTGAAATTACCTTGTCTGCAAGCCACTTCGGGTATACCCACACCATTTTGTCAGTCATGCATATCCTGTTCCCATGCAGTTCCGCTCCATCCCGCACCTTCACTCTCAACACTCACATGGCGTTTTTGGGGCAAAATAAATGAAAGATGGACAAAGCCATGCACCAAATCAGACATTAGTGCCACTATAAAAATGCACTAACACCATAAAATGGCCAAATTTTATAATGCCTAAACATTTTTACCTCAGCCACCAAAGATGCATGTAGGTTATGTTTTCACCCCTGTCTGTCTGTCTGTGTTTGTTTGTCCGTTTGTGAACAAAATATCTCAAAATGTTGTGGACGGATTCGAAGAAATTTGGTAGAGATGTAGCGTATGAGATTTTGGTGAAGATCCGGATTCGGATCCGGCTACGATAATTTTTTAAGTGATTCTTCACCATTGGGAGATCGGGCAAAAAACGATACACAGCAGGATATCTCAAGAAGTTGTGGACGGATTTGGACGAAACTTGGTGGAGAGGTTGGGTGTCCGACAAGTTAGAATCGATTCGATTTTGGTGAAGATCTGAATATGGATTCGGACATGAGAATTATTTAATTTTTAAGTGATTCTTTACTATGGGAGGTAGGACCAAAAACGATACACAGCAGGATATCTCAAAAAGTTATGGACGGATATGGACGAAACTTGGTATGGATATGGACTCTTGGTATGGATTAATAAGCTCTGCTTTCAGCTTAAAGCAGTTGGGTGTGTGAGAAGGAAGAATCTAATCAAATTTGGTGAAGATCCGGATCCGGATCCAGCTAGTAGAATTTTTAAAGTGATTCTTCACCATGGAGTGATATGGCCAACACACCATCGCATGCTCTCTACTGAGTGCTGTTCTACTTTCTACCAAGTCTCTCTACTAAGTTTTACTTTCTACACTTGGAAGACAATATGATGACGTTCCTTATGATGCTAACCCCCCGAGCTCAGAACAATATTTGCTGTCCTTGGCATTCTTGAGTTGTTATTGCTGCATACTCAAACCTGGTAGCATGAATAAACCATTGTGGAGTTGTACCAAAATTTAATAAGCTCTGCTTTCAGCTTAAAGCAGTGTGAAAATTTTCAACCTTGGAAAGATGCTTTTTGGGTTAGAATGCAGACAAACAAAAAGCGACTGGGTAACAGTGATTGTTCCGGTCAGAGAAGTTTCACATGAAAAGGAGAGTGTGATTCTGTGCCCTCAGTCAGATAAAGCCGCCTGCTTCACATGGTCACCGGATAGTTGTAAATGGCCATCTATTTATAAACTGCCTCACAGTTCAACAGCACTGTTTTTAGCATCTGTAACCCACATCACAAGGCAGTGTGCAACTTGTAATACATGTATTTGTTTGTTATCCTCATATTGTAATCTGCTCCGTCTGTCTGTCTGTTTGTCACGCTATCTCCTCCGAAGCGCTGTCTGTCACACGATCTCCTTGGCCCTGAATGGAATTCTCTCATCTCCCCTTCCTGTCCAGGCTGGAGTTCCCCAAGGTAGTGTTCTGGGCCCTGTGCTATTTCTTGTCTTCATCAATGATCTCTCCGACTCTCTGGAAAATCCTCTCTATCTCTTTGCTGATGACTCCACTCTCTGCCGCTCAATACCTCATCCCTCAGATCGGCAGTCTGCAGCCTCTTCACTCTCTGAAGTCCTGGACAACATCACAAGCTGGTCAAACAAGTGGAACATTTCTTTCAATCCTGACAAATCTCACACTCTCATGATGTCTCTCCAAAAAGACAGTCTGGAAAATCCTCCCATCTACTTTCTCAACAATCCTCTCCAAGAAGTTCTGTCACTCAAGCTTTTTGGTCTCACTATCTGCCATGATCTTTCCTGGGAAAACCACATTTCCAAGCTGGCCTCCAAAGCCAGTACCCGACTGGGCAGTGGGCATCCTCTGTCGTGCGAAGTCCTTCCTTGGCACACCTGAGCTCCTCACCACATACAAAGCTTTCATCTGCAGCTCAGTGGAATACTGCTCTCCCCTCTGGGCTTGTGCTCCTGCCTCACACCGAGCTCAGCTTCACGCTGTAGAAACCAAAGCGTTCAGAATCATTGGAATCTCCCACGATGAAGCTAACTCCAAGGGCCTTTCTCTCCCTCACCGCAGGCAGGTTGGTGGTCTTTCTGTCTTCTACTGACTCCTCTCCGGCCTAGCTCCCCCTGCTGTCTGTCCTCTGCCCCCCAAATATTCCTGCAGGACGCACAAGATCTGCAAGCAACCCTCTTCTTGTGAAATTGCCAAAATCAAGACTCTCTGCTCACCTTCACTCTTTCATTCCTCTTTTCTCCCGCTTCTGGAACAAACTCCCACACTCTTTTCAATCCCTTTCCTCCCTCCAGGTCTTTAAAACAGCTGTTCACCACCATCTCTTATCTTCCACCATCCAAAACCTTTTATCTTTTCTACCTCCGTTAAAACACCCCAAATCTGCGTCTTTCAACCCCCAACTTTTTTCCCGAAATTCCTAGTCGTGTTCACTTGATTGATACCGTGTAACTCCTCTCCCAGCCCTCCCCCTTCCACAGATCTACCGACGTCCCTGTTCTCCACTGTTGTTGTGCTTGTATGCTTTCCTCTCTCTCCCCGTCTCATCTCCTGCTGCATTCATTGTATGTTTTATGTGTCTGTGCATGTTTTCATGTTCAATGTGTTCGCTCTTACACGAGCCTCGATTCTGTTTACAAAATAAATAAATAAAAACCGCGGTTGTGCAGGAATTCACCAAACCTGGTCGTTATGATCACATGGCACGAAGGTTTAAGAGCAGTATCATTTTTGGCCCCACTCCCTGGGTCAGAAGGTCAAATCCCAAAACATACAATTACCTGCACATTTTAAAAGTTTGCAATGAAACTTTGTATATGCGATCAACATTGGGGGACACATGAAATATGTAACGATTTTTTTGGATTGGACCTCCACTTCATGCCCCAAGTGTCAAAACGGGGGGTTGTTTGGGAGGGGGGAGGAATTTTATCATCAAACTTTGATATTGGATCATTCCTGGTGGAACTTTATGCCATCTTTCCACTTTGCTTTTGCTGGGAAGCGTGGGGATTTGCGATGGCACACCATCGACTTCGCTGTAGTTTGTTGTTGTACCCACTTCAATAAATAGATCGTGAAAATATATTTAATGCATGATTTTGCTTAAATACCCTTTTCATGAGTGTAATATTTTATCGCCATGCTGTTTGAAAAAAAAACAAAAAAAAAACGGGAGGATATTGTAATCGGCTCCGTGCATCCGTGATCGGTTTTTGTTGCCACAATAACTTTAAAATGGCTGAAGGGTTCCAAGTCAAACTTGGTACAGGTATGTATAATGATGTCTAAATTAACTCATTAGATTATTGGGTAAAGAGGTCGGAGGTCTCGTGGGGTAAAAATTCTGTTACCGAGCTAACTCGTGAACCTGTTATGGTATTTTGACCAAACCTGGTCCAAGTATATATTATGATGCAAAGATGAACTGATTAGATTTTGGCATCAAAGGTCAGAGGTCATGTCAGGTAAAAATATGATACTTGAGAACAGCTGAATGGATTTCAATCAAACTTGGTACAAGTATGTATAATGATGTAATAATGTGGACAGCGGCATATCGGTCGACGTTGCGACGTCGAAGAGCGTCATTGTACTTTGGGATTTGTTTCACATATATAACAAATTCTGGTTCTGATTCTCCATACAGTCACTTAGTGCAAGTGCAAACTTTTAACAGTGACTTTCAGGAAGAGATTATGTTACTGCTCTGCCTGGATTGTTCCACGACACCTGTAAAACAAACAAAACAAAAAAAACTACCTTTAGAGGCCATTTTTCCCCGCAAAGCGGGGGTTGGCCTATTTCGGGCACCGTGGTTGTTGTTGTTTTTTGGTCCCCTTTTTGAAGCAATGTTTTACGGCCGGATGCCCTTCCTGCCACCAACCCTGTTTGTCGCCTTTTTACGACACACAGGGAATTACCAGTGAACTGGTACTCAATTTGCCGACCTCGGAAGGATGACAGGCTGAGTCAACCCCCCTGGCGTTAATTCAACGATCAACCGGGATTCGAACCCAGGATCCTAGGATCCTAAGCCGGTACCCTCACCGCTAAGCCAACACCTGTGTCACTGCATGTTTTGTTATTTACCTTTTAAGGCCTCAGGGCAACTTGGGCTGTGCACTTCAAACCCTGCCTAAAAAAAGGTGGTTCCACTCACATCCCCAAACCCCCTAACCCTTTCCCCACCCCCCAATTTTTTTTTAAACTGAATCTTCTTCATGTTAGCATCACCCACCTTGTTGATTGCATCGAGAGCTGTCAAGAGCCAGAATGGGATCTGGGGCAATGCTAAGTGTCGGGCCTCCTTCATCCGGGCCCCCTTCAAAAAATTAATTTTTTCAACAACCTATACAGAGGTTTCCATATTTTCGTCGTCAGAAACACATGCCATGCTTAAGGGGAATTGAGGTGTTATTCACTTATTCCTATATGCAGATTTGTTTCTTAACCCATTTCATCTGGATGGGGAGTGGCTAGCACTCCCGTCATCGTTACTGTGATTATCGTTACGTAAATTGTTCCCACAGTCGTTTATTTTATGAGGGAGGGTGATTATGGCAATGGCGTGCCAGGGAATCGTCCTCAGTGGCTCGGAGGGCAGCACAAAATAAAGTTGCCCCTGGTGTTTTATCATCACAAACAAAGAATTGAAGGAATAATTACGGGCCTGTCTTAGGTCCGGGGTAGTTACCCCATATGCCACCCTCTGCCCCTGATTGCACCACCTGATTTTGAGGAAGTTGAGACTATTTCGTTTGTAAAATGGTGTTTTATTTGGAATATAGGTAAATTATTACAACAAATCCATGCAGTACAACTTAGAGTAGCAGATATGTGAAAACAAACTGAAGTTGGAATTGAGGAGAAATATTTAATTATATTTTATATATTGAACGCAATTCCAGGGAGGTACACGTTTAGTGCAGACCCGACAACAATGTTTAAATCCCTTTGTGCAGTGTCGTACCACGTTATTGGACTCAATACTGTATATTTGACCTTGCTTAAGCAAACAGGTTTGGTTTCATGCTGCTCAGTTGCTTTTCCCTTTTCCCAAGCCATTGGAAATAACCATTGTCCACAATTTGGCAAAACTTGACATTGAAGACCAGCTCAGTTAATTGTAAGAGAAACTGCACTTAAACCAGAAAACATCCCAGAATTTCCGAAACTTGCTTCACTCGTCTCTTATAAACATGATACACTGTGAGGACCCCAGCTTTAGTTCATCGTGACTAAGATTCGACCACAAATAGCATAATCCAAAACAGTGTTTTGAGGTGAGCTTCCTGTTAACTGTGATGTCTTTTTATTCAGGAACACTTTTATACTTTATCAAAAATAAGAAATACATGAATTTTTTACAACTTGTATTCAAATACTGTACTTGATAAGTAAAACAGTTGGGTGCTTAGAAGAGTTGACTCCTGTATTTGTTTTTGTAGTTTCTTGCTGTTCAGATGTCTTTCTGTTGGTCTGCTTCTATCTGTGATTCAAAAATAGGAGAGTAGAAGGAGGATTAAAAACAGCTTGTGCAAGTGGTAGGCATCCGTGTATGCATGTCTGTTAAGTTGACGTAGTTGTGACTTTTGATCTAAATGCACTTGCTTGCTTTGTCCTCCAAACTGCCTATTCCAGTAAATTACAAGTTTTTCGATTGCTCCTTCAAACTTTGCTCCTTTCAGATTGCCCTGGTCGGTGTCAGCATCCCATGTGACTTCAAAGGTTGAAGCATTTAAAAGTCACTGGTGGGGACAGGTCCAGGCGGCTGTATTGGAGCTCTTGATGTCTGACCACAATTTTTGCACGAAGCTGACTTGATATTCTCCTGTGGTTGTATGTTTCAGTGAGGCATATAGTTGATCGGCAGGACTCCCTTGGCATCCGAGACAATTGAGGCCATGATCTTTCTGGTTGAAGGTTGGATGCAAATATATTTGGGTAGCAGTGACCCCTGATTCCTACAATGTGTGGGTTCCAGTTTGGTTTCAGGATTTCAATGGTGAACCCATCTTTTCGTCTCCAGTTACTGGACTTGCAAAAATGTTGACTGCATCGTTGCTGTTGACTGTGAATCCTGAGGTGTTTGGAAGCTGCCTTGAAACTGTATATGGATATCTCAGGGACCATAATATAGTGATTTCCATGATTAATTTGTCATCCTGGGCAACAGTTTGTTGGTCACTTCTACCTGTTGACTTGGTGTTAATTTCAAGAGCTTCGCAATCTACACCTAGAGTCAGATGCCTTTGTGGCTCCTATATAACCACCTTTAGAGGCCATTTTTCCCCGCAAGCGGGGGTTGGCCTTTTTCGGGAACCGTGGTTGTTGTTGTTTTTCGGTCCCCTTTTTGAAGCAATGTTTTACGGCCAGATGCCCTTCCTGACGCCAACCCTTTTTGCCGCCTTTAACGACAAACAGGGAATTACCAGTGAACTGGATTCTCAATTAGCCGACCTCGGAAGGATGACAGGCTGAGTCAACCCCCCTGGCGTTAATTCGGCGATCGACCGGGATTCGAACCCAGGATCCTAGGATCCTAAGCTGACACCCTAGCCACTAGCCCAACACCAGGGTATCTGGTTTTCCAACACCAGGGTAATGCCAATAGCCGAGGAAACTGCTCCTATACAATATGAAAATGCACAGATATCATTTGAGCCTTTGTCATCAAATTTTGAACTAAGCCTTTATTATGAGAATATGGAGAATAGCATTTTGTTTTTTTGTTTTTTTGTTTTTTTTAAAAATAGCCGTTATTTTCGTCTTTTCGTCAAGTATAGTTCGAGTCTGCGTCGGACCCTTGTCGACCTATCCAGGATTGTGCCCAATAGCCGAGGAAACTGCTTCGGCAGCCCTATACATCTGAAGATGCAAAAAGGAGTGGTCGTCATCATCATAGTTAGAGTACAAAGCGGACTTGGATGGGCTTTGCCTTTTTGAGATGCTTTGTCGTAATTTCTTTGCGTTTCAGTGCCTTGCTCTCTTGATAGCTGGATTAGAAGCCAAAATGGTAGGCAGCTGTGTGGTTTACCGAAGCCTGAGGTTTACTGGGCCACCAATGTTAAGATAAAAAGTTGTTGTTTTGCCGGCGAAGCAGTATCTTGGGCTGTGACGTGTATGGGTCATTATAATGATGTCCTGCAAGCTACAATGTTAATTTTATGGTGTATTTGTAATTTACACTAGTTTTACCATGAAAAGGTATCACAATGAATTTCCATTGCATTATCACTTGACACTACCTTGTTCGGTGGCACTTGGAGGATCAAACCATGCATGAACATTTCCAGCAGGGATAAAGGGATGAACACAAGAGGGGGGATGAGGTACAGTCGTGGCCATAAATATTGGCACCCTTGCACTTTTTTTCAAATAACTCACAATTTTCTCAAAAATAAGTTGAAATTGACAAAAGTATTTGGTCTCCACAATTCTTTATTTTACTGTTAATATTACAGAACCTTTGTTTTCGTTTCAGAACTTAATATATCCTTTTAAATCACAAAATTAAAATGAAAGGCATTGACAAAATTATTGACACCCAAGACTTAATATTTGGTAGCACAACCTTTGGACAAAATAACTGCAGTCACGTGCTTCATATAGCCATGAATGAGCTACCTCCACCTCTCTACTGGCAGTTTGGCCCACTCTTCTTGTGCAAACTGCTCCAGTTCTCCCAGATTTGAAGGGTGCCTTCTTCCAACTGCTGTTTTCAGATCTCCCCACAGGTGTTCAATGGGATTTAGGTCTGGACTCATTGCCGGTCACTTCAGAACAGTCCAGCGTTTTGTCTTGAACCATCCCTGGGTGCTTTTTGAAGTGTGTTTGGTGTCATTGTCCTGCTGCAAGACCCATGACCTTTGACGGAGACCCAGCTTTCTGACACTGGGTTGAACATTGCACTCCAAAATGCCTTGGTAATCTCCTGATTTCATGATGTCATGCACACATTCAAGGCACCCAGTGCCAGAGGCAGCACAGCAACCCCAAAACATCACTGAACCTCTTCCATGTTTGATTGTAGGGAAGGTGTTCCTTTCTTTGAAGGCTTCATTTTTTTTTCTGTAAACATAGAGATGATGTGCTTTACCAAAAAGCTCTAATTTGGTTTCATCTGTCCACAGGATATTCTCCCAGAAGGATTTTGTCTTATTCAGGTGTGTTTTGGAAAACTCCAGTTGGGCTTTCTTATGTCTCTCTCTCAGCAGTGGGGTCCTCCTGGGTCTCCTACCATAGAATCCCCTTTCATCGAGTTGGTGATGGATGGTGCGAGTTGAAACTGTCGTACCTTGTGTATGAACGTCAGCTTGAATATGTTTGGCAGTTGATCGAGGTGCTTTCTCCACCATTCAAACAATCCTTCGCCGCAATTTTCGATCAAGCTTTCTCTTGTGGCCACGTCCAGGGAAGTGTGCTTCAGTGCCATGGGCCTTAAACTTCTTGATAACATTGCATATGGTGGACACAGAAACATCAAGGTCTCTGCAGATGGACTTGTATCCTTGAGATTGTCCATGCTTGGCTACAATCTTGTGTCTGACCTCCTCAGACAATTCTCTGGTTTTCTTTCTTTTATCCATGCTCATTATGGTACACACAGTGACACAAAACAGCAGAATGACTCTTTTTCTCTATTCAAACTGATTGAATGAGTGATATTTATATTGCAGGCACCTGCAACTCACCGCAGGTGAGTTCAATGCCAAAGGCAAGGAGAATCAACTGCTTGAAATCTAATTATTTCTAACAACTTCTAAAAGGTGCCAATAATATTGTCCGGACCATTTTAGCATTTCTGTATGTATAAGCTAAGATTTAGTAATTTTTCAGCTTTTTTTGTTTTCTTCCACTGCAATACATATGTGGATACCAAAATATTTTTTTATTTCAACAGTCTTCTGGAAGAAATGGTGCATTATTTGAAAAAAGTGCAAGGGTGCCAATATTTTTGGTCACTGCAGTCGGAAGAAGAGCAAAGCATTTTAATTGCACTATATGTGTCTGCCCGAAATTGATGCTTGTCTGGCAGCTTATCATGTTCGAATACAGTATACTATTCGTTCAGTGTATGAATGGGGTTAGCAATAGTGCTGTATAAGAGTGTTATTATTTCTGATCGTGTGGCACCATTTGTGTCGTCTCTAGGGGGAGTTTTGTGTTGAGCTCTTGCATGAATGAGTGAGTGAAGGAATGAACACACTCGAAGCATGAGTACATTTGTCGGAAGCTTGCCAGCAAATTTCCCCCCCAAATTGCAGTAATTTTATTTTGTCCACCATATTTTTTACCCTGTACATATCTCATCCCTTGAGTGCCAATTGCAGAACATGCTCAAGTGGTTGCTTGAAATGACTCGAGTACAAGTCCTTGAATTACTGTCCCACTGACACAGAATGACTGTTACCACTTGGTATACTTTTGAGAGTGTACACTACCTTGTTCGGTGGAATGCTTCGATCAGAAGTGATTGCAGTACAGATGGCCGGCTTACCATCTCAATAGAAATGTGGTGATTCTGGGATCGTCACCTCTAATGCCACCTTTAATGGTACTGAATGCAGAAATTGTTCATCACGTGTAAGTGGGAAGTTTTGTTGTTACTTTTTGATGGGCACACCATGAAATTTTCATTTTAAATGTTTTAGTTTTAAACCTAGTGAGCATCCATCCATCCACCTGCTCCAGACACACGTGGCTGGGCCTCAGACAGCACTAACAGCTATCGCTTGCAGCCACACACCAGGCTATGCACCTCCCTGCCTCTTAAGAGCTACTAATAGTTGCCACCTCACCTTCCTGCTGTTTGTCACCCATCCACCCCCTGCTGATTGTCACCTTTCCACTCCCTGCTACACGATCTTGCTACATCATATTTTGCTCCCCCCCCTCCCCCCCCCCCCCACACACACACACACACACACACACACACACACACACACACACACACACACACACACACACACGCTATATATATATATATATATATATACAGACTTGGCATTAAATATGGAATTTTTTTTGTGGGGGTGAACTTACTTTTCAAGATGACTTAGAACCAAAAGTTCATTGGAATTATGTTGAAGTTATTCTAGATTTTGTTAATGTGACCTTTAAAAGAAACAAAAACCACATTTGACATTTCAAAGCAAATAAATTGATCCTTGAAAGTGATGTAAACTGATATCGAACTCAATTCACGGACAGTACTGTGTTAAACTTCTGTGCGTTTTCCAGAAGTATCACTTTATTTTGCACATTAGGCAAAACATTTTTTAACAAAAACAAAAGTTAAATTACGACTGGGATTACGGACAGTAAAATTACAGTTCAGTACTTCGTTTAACCCCCACGAGCATTCAGGAGAGCACGTACACGTTGAGGCATGCTGTTCACGAGATTTGCCAAGGTTTGGACAGGAATCGCTTGCCATGCAGTTACAATAGCCTGCTGCAATTCACGCACAGAGGCAGGCTGCTGGTCCAAGTTGTCGATTTGACGCGTTAATTCTGCCCACAAGTTCTCCATCGGCGAGGTCACGTCTTTTCGAAGCTGCTCCAAGCGCTCACGCTCTCGAAGCTAAGTGATCTTTCACAATCGTGTTTTTGTCGAGACTGTATCTATCTTTCGGTGTGTGTACCTATAGCGTATCTTTTGGAAAATTTTCGGTGCTAATTTTTCGTACATGTATACACAATCGTCGGTTAATGGTATCGAGTATTCTGCGGCCTAGTACTCGTAGGCTTAGACTACCGTACCGTCTCCGACCTTGTGGTTTTGTTTTTCTCTCAGCGATTCGTCGAATGCGCTGAAATTATTTTCGTTCTCTGTTTTGTACCAGTCGTTCACCCCGTACCTCCTTGTTTAATATCTGTACTCACAAAAAACAAAACAAAAAAACCCCAAAAAATATTTCCTTCCCAGGTCTTATTCGTTTATTTGTTGTTCTTTTTGTTCGTTCGCTCTTCGTTCGCGATCACGCGGTTAGAAATGTATAATCTCTCCCCTGAACAACTATTTTCTCTCATATATTATAACACCCTTTTCTTCTTTTCCTACAAAAGGATGCTTTCGTCTTGCTCACCAAATCTATTCATTCCAAAAAATATATATTATACCATCTCTTACAGTTCCTCCTTTCTACATTCCCTAAACTATCCAGAACTCCACCCCTCCTCCAGTGTCCTCAAACGTATTTTTGACTCGAAGGTCTCAAACTCATTTTGCAAAAAATGTTCGTTTCCCATGAATCGTACACTTTTCAAAATCCAATCTCACCCCTCCCCTCCAAATCCTCCCCATCACCCATCCCTTTCAAATCTCCCCCCTTGCCCCTTCCCTCCCCTCCCTCCTAAACTCCCCCCACACCCCTCCCCTCCGAGACTCTCCCTCGCTCCTCCCCTCCTAGACTCCCCTCTCACCCCTCCTCCTCAAAGCATCCTCCCTGCTTCTTCCCCCTTCCAACTTTCACCTTCATCTCCCCAAACATTCTGCCTCGCTCTTCCCCCTCCTCAAATAACACCTCACTGTGCCTCACCCAATCTCCATCAAACCTTTTGTCCGCCCCATTCTTCCCTTTCTCCAAGCTATTCTGAAATCTCTGAAATCTCTGACACACCTTCAACAGCTCTCCCTACCTCTTCCTCCTCTTCCACATCTTACCCTACCCCTCCCCCCCCTGTTCTGGACCCGATGCTCCCCCTTCCTCTTCATTAACGGTATGGACCTCAAACATCCGGGGCCTTCGCTCAAACTTGACTGACCTCTCCATACAGGTTGCTTCTGACAAACCAGATGTGATCTGCTTAACAGAAACTTTCCTCCTTCATGATGTCTCTGATGCCTTGGTATCTCTCCCAGGTTACTCCCTCCTCCGGTATGATAGACCTGAGCCTCGTCCTGGAGGTGGGGTTGCTATCTTTATAAAAAACTCTCTTCCTCACTCGCCCTCCACTGCCCTCTCTCCACCTCACCCCCAGGAATACCTTTGGCTACGGCTTCCCGTTCGCTCCCACCTTTTGTTCATATGTGTGTTGTACCGTCCACCAAACAGCGATGACTCCATCTACATCTCACTGTCTGATAATATGGACCAACTTCTATCTACCCATCCCAACTCTCTCTTCCTCATATGTGGTGATTTCAATTGTCACCATGCCAGTTGGCTGGGTGTGGGTACCTCTCTCACCAGTCATGGCTCTTCAGCAAAGGACTTCTGCGACTCACTGGGACTGACACAATCTGTCAATTTCCCGACCCGGATCTCAGTCAACGGAGCATCTTCTCTTCTGGATTTGGTTTTGACAAACTTCCCTGAAAATGTCTGCTGCTCTTCTTCTGCTCCAATCGGCTCATCTGATCATGTGCTTGTCAAAGTGGACATCTCTCTGACCATTCTCAGAGAGCCTCCTCAGCGTCGACGAGTCTGGCATTTCACTCAGGCCAACTGGCACGGTCTTCAAGCAGCCCTCAATCATCTGGACTGGTCTCCCATCTCTACCGCCTCTGACATCAACTCATCCTGGGAATTCTTTCAAAGTAAATTGCTCTCTCTCATGCACAGATTTATACCATCTCGTCTTCAGTTGTCATACCCTTCCTCCCGTCCATGGTACACGGAATCTTGTGGTGAGGCTGTTGCCCTGAAACAACTTGCTTTCGTCTCCTGGAAAGCAAATCCAACGGAAGGAAATCTCATTTCCTTTCACAAAGCCCGAAACAAGTGTGTGTCCACCCTCAGGAGAGCCAGGAAACAATATCTCGCCATTCTCAAGACCGAACTCTCTTATCTGTCTCCCTCTTCCAAATCCTGGTGGCGTCTGGTCAAATCTGTTTCTGGTGTTTGTTCCCCCTCCATCCCCTCCCTCACCTCAAACGGCTTAACGGCTGACTCCGCACGTGAAAAAGCTGAATGCCTCAACTCTGTGTTTGCCTCTAAATCTTGTGTCCCAAACCCATCCCTCTATGTACCCACCGTACCCAGTCATACCCAGCTGCTCCTGGACTCTGTGTCCTTTCCTCCTGACAAGGTGGAAAAGTTTCTGTCAACCCTCGACTCTGATTCTGCAACTGGTCCTGACGGCATCAGCCCACGGGTCCTAAAATCATGTTCTTCTGCTCTTTCACTCCCTCTTTCTGTTCTCTTCACCCTCTCTTTTGCTCAAGGGCATCTGCCATCTGCTTGGAAATCAGCCAACATCACCGCTTTGCACAAAAAAGGTGCAAAAACAGATCCCAGCAACTACAGACCAATCAGCCTTCTCCCAATTATCAGCAAAGTCATGGAATCCATCATTGCTTCAGATATTAAATCTTTCCTCTTCTCCAATGGCTTGATCTCTGATCATCAATTTGGTTTCAGACCTGGTCACTCTACTCTGGACATGCTGCTTCTGCTTTCTCAACAATGGATGGAGGTCCTCAACGCCAAACAGGAAATTAGAGCTGTCTCCCTTGACATTTCACGTGCCTTCGATACGGTCTGGCACCCTGCTCTGCTCACCAAACTCTCCTCCTTTGGTATCCATGGAAATCTCCACGCATGGCTGGCGGACTTCCTCTCTGGTCGTAGTCAACGTGTGGCCCTGAATGGGTTTCTCTCATCTCCTCTTCCTGTTCAGGCTGGAGTTCCCCAAGGTAGTGTTCTGGGCCCTGTGCTTTTTCTGGTCTTCATCAATGATCTCTCTGACTCTCTTGAAAATCCTCTCTATCTCTTTGCTGACGACTCTACTCTCTGTCGCTCCATTCCTCATCCCTCAGATCGGCAGTCTGCAGCCTCCTCACTCTCTGCAGACCTGGACAAAATCACAAACTGGTCAAACAAGTGGAACATGTCTTTCAATCCTGACAAATCTCACACTCTTACAATGTCTCTCCGAAAGGACCGACTGGACAACCCTCCCATCTACTTTCTCAACAATCCTCTCCAAGAAGTTCTGTCGCTCAAGCTTTTGGGTCTCACTATCTGCCATGATCTTTCTTGGGAAAACCACATTTCCAAGCTGGCCTCCAAAGCCAGTCGCCGACTGGGCATCCTCCGTCGTGCGAAGTCCTTCCTTGGCACACCTGAGCTCCTCACCACATACAAGGCTTTCATCCGCAGCTCAATGGAATACTGTTCCCCCCTCTGGGCTGGTGCTCCTGCCTCACACCTTGCTCGGCTTCACGCTGTTGAGGCCAAAGCTTTCAGAATCATTGGGATCTCCTGCGATGTAGTCAACACTGAGGGCCTTTCACTCACTCACCGCAGGCAGGTTGGTGGTCTTTCTGTCTTCTACCGACTCCTCTCCGGCCTTGCTCCCCCAGCTCTCTCTGTGCTCTGTCCCCCCAATATTCCTTCAGGTCGCACAAGATCTGCCTGCAACCCTCTTATGGTTAAACTGCCAAAGTCTAGGCTCTCTGCTCACCTTCACTCTTTCATTCCCCTTTTCTCCCACCTCTGGAACAAACTCCCCCACTCCCTTCAATCCCACTCCTCCCTCCAGGTCTTTAAAACAGCTGTTCACCACCATCTCTTATCTTCCCCCATCGAAAACCTTGATCTTTTCTACCCCCGGTAATTCACCCCAGAGTCCTTGCAGTGTTCATATGTTTTAATCCTCTCCCACCTCCCCCCAAGTCCTCAATATGTCCCTGCTCTCAAATGTTGTGTTTGTGTCCTTCCCTCTCTTCCCCCTCTCTTTTGTGTCCTTCCCCCTCTCTCCCCATCTTGTCTGCCGCTCCCCTTGTTTTTTGTGTTTTGTGTGTCGGTTTGTCTTTTTGTGTGATTAATGTTAGCTCTTTCACGAGCCTCGATCTTGTATACAAAACAAAACAAAACAAAACAAAAAAAAAAAAATCGGATTCATATCCGGGGACATGGCAGGCCACTCCATATGCTCTACACCACGGTCAGCAAGAAAGTGTTGGATCATGCGAGCACGATGAGGCCGTGCATTGTCATCTTGGAAGACAAAGTTTCCACGAAAGGCTGCGCGAACAAATGGAAGCAATGTTTCTTCCAGAATGGCCCTGTGCTTGAACTGGTTCAGGTTTCCATTCAGAACTCCTGCGATGACGCAATCTCCGAGGGCCTTTCACTTACTCACCGCAGGCAGGTTGGTGGTCTTTCCGTCTTCTACCGACTCCTCTCCGGCCTTGCTCCCCCAGCTCTCTCTGGGCTCTGTCCCCCAAATATTCCTTCAGGTCGCACAAGATCTGCCTGCAACCCTGTTATGGTTAAACTGCCAAAATCAAGACTCTCTGCTCACCTTCACTCCTTCATTCCTCTTTTCTCCCACCTCTGGAACAAACTCCCTCACTCTCTTCAATCCCACTCCTCCCTCCAGGTCTTTACAACGGCTGTTCACCTCCATCTCTTATCTTCCCCAATCCAAAACCTTGATCTTTTCTACCCCCGCTAATTTCACCCCAAATCCACTTTTTTGAGGTGACTTTTGACTTCTTTCCTGGAAGTCCTTGGTGTCCTTGCGTTTTATACCTATCCTGCCTCCCCCCAGGCCCTCTCCCTCCCACACATCTCCCGATGTCCCTGCTCTCAAATGTTGTGTTTGTGTGCTTCCTCCCCTTCTCTCCCCATCTTGTCGACGCTCCCCTTTTTATATACTTTGTTTGCTTGTTTGTTTAATTTGTTTGTTTGATAAATGTTAGCTCTTTCACGAGCCTCGACTCTGTATACAAAAAAAAAGAAGAAAAAAGAAAAAAATAACAACCAGGTCAGTTTTGCCCCCTGCATGAAAAGCAGCCCAAACGGTCACCCCACCACCTCCAGCTTGGACTCTTGGCACTATACAATCTTCGTTGTAGGCTTCATGCACTTGTCTGCGCACTCCGACGCGGCCATCTTGACGATAGACCAGAAATTGACTCGTCACTGAAGATCACGTGATTCCAGTGTCCTGGCTGCCATTGACGGTGCTCTCTGGCCCACTGTAATCGGCGCTGGCAGTGTTGTCTGGTCAGCCGTGGCTTTCTCAGGGGACGCCTGGCACGATAGCCTGCTTGAACCAGTCGTTGGTCGACTAGCCTTCTGGATACAGGCACATTTGTCAGTTGCTGCCACTCAGCCCTCAGCCGATTAGCTGACTTGGTACGGCCATTGTGGACTAACCGGTGCAGCTCGCGATCATCCCTCCTTGTGGTTCTGCGGGGATGTCCTGACCTCGGTATTGGAGTAGGGACACCCCTCTGAGCATTTCGTTTCAGGATCTTTGACACCTGACCTTGAGTGATGCCATACTGCCAAGCAATAGCACGCTGTTTCATGCCGGAATTTCGTAAAGCCACCAGTAAATGACAAATAGCATTGTCGAGTTGAGGGACCATCTCCAGGGGAAGCGGCAATAACTTTTGTAGACGTGCAGCAGTTGTTTTCCAATACAAAACGCAACAACCCTTATATGCCCGATTGTGAAGCCAATCGTCAAATGTACCTGTCTGTACATTTTGTCATGCCACCTGTGATATAATCCTGTTATTGACTTCTTGCTGCGACAGACAATCAGTGACATGGTTCTTTTAACAAAGAAATCACCGAAGCGTAAAAGAAACTCACCAGATTGATATACCGAGTTTAGAAATTAAACCCGTCAAGAAAAAAAAAAAATTCCATATTAAATGCCAAGTCTGTGTATATATATATAGATATATATATTTATATATATATATATTTATATATACATAATACATATATATATTGTATATATATATATATATATATATATATATATATATATATATATATATATACACAAAGAATTAAGTTAAGCACCCCCCCCGTTTTTTTACAACCTCGCACATTACAAGTTTGTTGTCGTCAAAACAGTGTAATATACCCATGATATTGCTATATTTTCTGGAGAAGTGATATTATGGTCACATAAAAACATAACAATCATGCCGTTTTCAATATTTTATTCTGAATAATTTAAGGTGAAATTTTTTGGGAATTTTAGGCATATTTTCACCTCAATTTAAGTATGGAGCTATAGGTCCATCACGGACAGTGTGGATGACGTTTATGTTTTCTAACGTACAGTCATTGTTCTGAGAAGACCTCTAGCGATCTTTGCGTCAATAACGTGTGTAGGACCCACGTGATCGGATCACTGACTCAACCCTACGTCTCATAGACCCTGTAAGCCGTCGTATGCGTTGCTGTGGCAGGTTGTTCCATTCCCGATGTAATGCACGTTCCAATTCATCCAGATTGGCTATTGGAGGGACCATCTTCGCAATTTGTCGTCCCAACATGTCCCAAACGTGCTCGAGGGGGTTCAGGTCAGGACTGTACGCAGGCCAGGGGATGGTTGTCACAGCACCTTGCTCCAGCAAGGCTCGGACGCGTCTCGCACGGTGAGGCCTGGCGTTGTCATCCATGAAGATGGGATTGACGCAAAGATCGCTAGAGGTCTTCTCAGAACAATGACTGTACGTTAGAAAACATAAACGACATCCACACTGTCCGTGATGGACCTATAGCTCCATACTTAAATTGAGGTGAAAATATGCCTAAAATCCCCAAAAAATTTCACCTTAAATTATTCAGAATAAAATATTGAAAACGGCATGATTGTTATGTTTTTATGTGACCATAATATCACTTCTCCAGAAAATATAGCAATATCATGGGTATATTACACTGTTTTGACGACAACAAACTTGTAATGTGCGAGGTTGTAAAAAAACGGGGGGGGTGCTTAACTTAATTCTTTGTGTATATATATATATATATATATATATATATATATATATATATATATATATATATATATAGATATATATAGATATATATATATATATATACATATATATATATATATATATATATATATATATATATATATATGTATGTATATATATGTATATATATATATATATATATATATATATGTATTGTTGCGGATATGGGATTTGGCCTCCATCCATATCCGCTTGTAAATATTCCCCTATTTCCCCAATACTTCCCAACTATCCCCAATCCCCCATTCCCTAGTCCCATTTTCTGTAAACAGCACTCTGTAGACCCGACCTTCCCCTATTTCCCCCATTAAATGTCGCATCCAGGTCCACCGCATCTCACGTAGACAACTTTCGGACATCTTGCTAGTTATTCTTAGTCTATGTCAGTTAAGGACTCGTTTCCATTAATTCTGACTCTTCGTTGCACCAGAATGTGATTGTATGGCACCATTAGTAAGTTTAGGACCTCCCAATACCTCCCCGCATCTCTTCCTCATGGAACAACAACACCAACAACAACAACAGCGGCGGCGGCGCGGCGGCGGCGCGGGGAGTGCGCGTCCTCACTCCGGCTTGGTTAGCCGCCATTGAACATGTGCTCCGACGGGGTTACCACGCAGGGGCTCGCTGTCAGCTCCTCGTCAAGGGCGGAGCCCGGTAACCCCCCCGCACCCAATAGGAGCGGCGGACCGATTCCATCTGGGGCGGAGCTAACGAGCGGAGGGCGTGTCACTCCCCGCTGAGCATGCGCAGAAAGGGGGAGGTGACGTCAGATGCGCGCTGGACTTGAAGGAAGAGAGACGCCACCAACCGAGCGCTGCGATACCTCCCCGCATCTCTGGACTGGACCGAGCTGTATTCTGCCCCTGAGCCAAGGTGCACCTTGTGCCATCGACTGCCTGCCCTTCCTTGCCATCAATCCCTGTGTAAGTCAGTCTTGTCCCGTTTGTCTGTGGTCTGTCGGGGATAAGATAAGACTGTGTCTAAGTGCCCATCTTTCTGTGCTTTACCTCTGACCGTGTAATCTACCCGTTTCTGCATCACCAATATTATATCCTCCTCCGGAGGTCTTGAGAACTGTACCCCTTGTGTCGTTGCATTTATCCCAGCCGTTGTGTCCTTTCCTTCATTGATTTAGCATAGCGCGACTTAGTCAACGTTCGAGTGGAATCGGGTAAACTGTGCGAACACGGCGGCCATTCCGCTCGGCCCATCATAACATCTTAATAAGTCGTGTCCGTAACAGTATATATATATATATATAATATATGTATATATATATATATATAATATATGTATATATAATATATATATATAATATGTATATATGTAATATATATATATATATATATATATATATATATATATATATATATATATATATATATATATATATATATATATATATATATACTATATATATATATATATATATATATATATACACATACATATATACATATATACATATATATTGTCGTGCGAATACCCTCACGTTAATACCAGGGCTTGCGAATGACCAAACGGCTTTAATTGAGGCGACGACCAAACACGGATTTTGCTATCACAGCACTGGCGAAAGAATGAAGAAGAAGAGGCAGAAGCGATTATCTGGAGAGGGAACGAACTCGAACGGGAATCCGGGTTTAGAAAGAAATGGAAAATAATACAAGGGTTTATTGGCCCCCGTCGCACTGCGGAGCGAAAGGGGGACTATGGTTTTCCCCTCCGTCCGTGCGTGCGTTGAACCTTGTGAGCGGAATATCTTGGAAAATAAATGAACTACTAACTTCTAATCCGGTGTGTGTGTGTATCTAGGCATAAGGAAGAACACTATTGAAAATTGGGTCGCCACGGCAAAATCCAAGATGGCCGCCGCCATGTATGTCTGAGCCTTGTGAGCGGAATATCTTGAAAAATAAGTGAAGTACCAACTTCTAATCTGGTGTGTGGGTGTATCTAGGCATAAAGAAGTGCGCTATTGAAAATTGGGTCGCCACGTCAAAATCCAGGATGGCCACCACCATATATGTCTGACCCCTGTGAACAGAATATCTTGAAAAATAAACGAACTACTAACTTCTAATCTGGTGTGTGCGTGTGTCTCCAACCCACTCACAAATATTATCGACTCTTCCATGTTTTCTGCGTCTTCCACTTTGCCAACTCACATCACTTCACCGACGGGGGACCTAGACGTAACGCTTGTTTTACAAGAGATAGCGGGACAGGAAAATACGTGCCGGTAATAAAATGTCCTCGATCGGGACGTCCCCACACACAGATTTCGGATATGAGACGAGGGAAAGAATTACGAAAAGACATGTCTCGTCGTGCAATGTTCTGTGGATGTGGCCTTATCTGTCTGTCGGCTGCAGTGTAGCGTCCAACGCGGCCCCCTCAGCCCGTCTCGTTTGCATGCCCAGCCAGGCCCCGAGCGACCCGCTCTGCGGCACGCCACGAGGTCCCTCGCTCCAGTACCAACAGCACCCGATCCCGCTCCAAGCACCACGATGAACCAACGTCACCCAGCACGAAGCACGAAGGTCCAGCATGCGAGAAAGAAGAGCCAATGAAGACCAGGCACAAAGGAAACGAAGCACGATCTCCAATCCCAGCGAAGAAGAGAAGCGGCGAAGCACGTCAGCGAGCCCTTTTCAAACCTGGCTTCTCACGTCAGCTTTGGCCCACCCCCAATCAGCCCCTCGTCTATCGACCTCTCAAATCTTCTCAATGCGCTGGTGCTTTCTCATTGGCCAAGTGATTCCTGTCCTCCACGTCACGCCACCCTGGCGGCCAACCACCAGCCCTTCCCTTCCTTCCAATCACGGGGCAGTTCTCTGTCCCTTACACAGACCAATCACAGTCCTCCTGGGCGTGGTTCCCAGCCTTGCCACGAGGCTGGTTGCTCGGCCAGCTGGTGGTGTGGCTGGCTGCGGCCCCATTGGCCTTGCCCCGGCCTGGCTTCCTGCCTGTTTTCCAAAGTCGTTGTGGTAAGGGAGGGGAATTATTTAATGTTGCACTAAGGACCTATCTAAGTGTTTGTATGAGAATGCGTTGCCGTAAGGGACAAAGGTTTGGCGACGGGGGAAACGACGAACGAGGGAACTTTATCCATAATCCCTGCACTATTTAGCAAACCCCGCCCCCCCTCGTGGCGGGGACACCAATACAGCTTATACCGACAAACCGGATTAAACATAGAACTTATTACAGGTAGATTCCTTATCACGACAGTCAGATACCTACCTATACAGATGTACTTGGCTCTAGATATTCCTCTACCCAAATTCATAACAATATATATTGTTGCGGTTCTACACCGCCCTCCTTTACCCCCTACCAAGGGGGGATTAGGCCCCCTTGGCCTTGCTGGGCTTGGCGGAACCGAGACTTGAGACGTCCCTCTCGGACACACGCGGAGTAGGGTTTTGGGACCACTTCTCGCTCGTACCTAATTCCCCGCACTGCTCTGGGAGCGAGGAAACAAGCCTCGCACGAACCACGTGTGGTTTGAGTATGCCGAGCGGATTGTGTACACGTGGTCTGCGCAGTTACCTAGAGGTTGGAACCCGATCAGAGCGGTTGTGCTCGTGCCACGCCTAGTCAAATGAGGAAACCACAGGAACGATCGGATCAGGAAGAAAGGAAGAACAAAGGGTTTAATTATTTCCCAAACGTATATACAAGGTTCAGGGACGCAGAGACACAGAGTAGCCTTAGACAGTCTTACCTTAAGCCCAGACAACGGGCCCGTCTCACACTCACACAGGGAATTGCAGATGGGTAGATGTTCCCCAACGCGTCCACGTGGTCGTCCAGAGACGGCCTCCGTCCGGCTCTCCACGGCCCCGGGACGTCCCGCGAAGGTGGTGGCAGGCGAAGGCAGGGACTCGTAGCGCATCTCCAGAACAAGGCAGATGTTGGGGCGGAACGGCAAAGGGCGCACTTTAGCGCGGCTGGCGATTACTCAGCCGTTCTCACTCGCACGTCTCAAATGCGCTGTATTCGGTTCAAGCGCGTCTGGCTGCACCCGCGTATATGTACAGTTCTCACACGCGGCCAACTCCTCTTTCCATACACTCCGAGCTGGTTAGCGCGCGTTCTCGTGCAAGTTCTCTGCTTCAAGTCTTCTCACCAACCCTTGTGCAACGCGAGTCCTGTTTGCCGCAAGTTCTTTGACGCTCTCCACTTGCGAGTCCTTTACTCATCGGTGTTCCCGCGCTAGTCCTCTCGAGGGCTTTCGCGCAGCGGGTTTTATAGCTACGCCCCCCGAACCTTCTGGAACTCATCCGAACCTTCTCACGACGCCCTGTGACGCAACGCCACCGTCACCACCTCCGAGCTCTGATTGGCGGCTCGTGCTTACCGTCAGCGCTTCTGCCGCTCCGCCCACGACTCCACCCCCCCGGTCCTCCTAGCTTGCCTCGTGTTAACTCGCCCAATCATGTCTAGTGCAAAAAGGATTGAGGCTACGGACGTAGGATGATCGGTGGCGTTCGGGCCTATCTCCTGGCTCTTACTCAACGCAGACTAACAATGGCAAGGAACTAAGCTCACAAATACTAAGACATAACTATACTATCGCGAGACTACATATTGCTTGTGTGACTAACTATGGGGGGCAAATTTTAACCTTTATTAGACTCACTTGACAAACTCAAACCGCAACACTATATATATATATATATATATATATATATATATATTGTTACGGATTTTGGGGGGTCGGCGCTCCCCTTATCAAGTGGGGTGAGGGTTAATCCCCTTGTCCGTGACTGACCGACCCGAGTCCTTGGAAGTTACAACGCTCCTTCCGGTCGGTATTAGCTAGGGTCATTGGTCAATGTAGTCCCAAATACCTACTTACTAACCCGACCTTAAAGCAGAGAACTAACTCCTGCTCGAACCACGGACGTGATAGTAAATGCCGAGCGGTTAGCAATCCGCGGTCCGAGCCATTAACAAAGACTAAACCCGATTCTGAGCGGTTGCGATCGTGCCACAGGTACTCAATGGAAAGAAAGGACGGATGCGATCGGATTAGGGAAAAACCAAGAAAGAACAAGGTGATTTATTTACAACCAAAAAGAAGAGGAAAGGAAAGAATGTACAGGAAGAAGAAGAAGAAGAAGAAGCAGGACACAGGGCAGGCTTAACTACACAGTCCTAACTTACGACCCCAGACAAACATACACACTCACACGGGATTGTAGCTGGTAGGGTGGAGGGTCCAGGTAGATGGTCCAGGCGATGGGGTCCAGGCTCCAGGTGAGGCTCCGGTTCCGTGGCCGAAAACCTGGCAGGCAGCTTCGCGCGTATCGTTCACCCACGAGCGGACCTTACATATGGTGGGGGGGGGGGGGGCGGCTCGTGTCCTTTAGCGTATGTAACAGATGGACGGTCGTGCTAAACCCTCCCTCGCTCTCGAGTTCTCATTCAGCGCCACCGAGTGAATCCTCCTTTTCCAATGTGCGCTCCGTATCAAAAGCAGTCCCTCACAATAGGCGTGCCTCCAACAAGTCCTTGCAAGTCAGCCGTCTCCGCGCAGTCCCGTGAAAGGGCTTTGCGCTCGCGATTATATATCGAGCTTTAAGATCACTCTGCGCTTCATCAAGCCACACCCGCCAGTGATATTTCATCAGCCCTGGTTGGCTGGTGGGGGCTTACCGGCCATGCCTTTGATGACTAGTTTACAGGCCACACCTTGTTCCTGGCGTTCCGCCCCCTTCTTCGTCGAGCCGACCGCATGGTCAATGGCGGCGCCTGAGCGAACGCTAACCAAGGCGCGTAACAGAATTGCTTGGAGAGGGACGTCGCAAAATGAACAGAAGGGCCTACTCCTTATTTGATTGATGCAACGCAGATTCAACTATTGGAAACACGGCCTTATCTAAAACACTTTTTTTTTTCTTTTTTTTTGTATACAAGATCGAGGCTCGTGAAAGAGCGAACATTAATCACACAGAAAGACAAACAGACACATAAAACAAATAACATCGGGAGCGGTAGACAAGATGGGGAGAGAGGGGGCAGGACACAAACACAACATTTGAGAGCAGGGACCGAGAGACATGGAGACATCGAGAGATCTGTGGGAGGGAGAGGGCTTTGGGGGGGAGGCATGTGAAGGGGGGGGGGGGGGGTGGGAGAGGTATAAACATATGGACACTGCCAGGACTTCCAGGAAAGAAGTTGGAATTTCAAACAAGGTGGATCTGGGGTGAATTAGTGGGGGTAGAAAAGATCAAGGTTTTGGATGGGGGAAGATAAGAGATGGTGGTGAACAGCTGTTTTAAAGACCTGGAGGGAGGAGTGGGATTGAAGGGAGTGTGGGAGTTTGTTCCAGAGGCGGGAGAAAAGAGGAATGAAAGAGTGAAGGTGAGCAGAAAGCCGAGATTTCGGCAGTTTAACCATCAGAGGGTTGCTGGCAGATCTTGTGCGACCTGTAGGAATATTTGGGGGACAGAGCACAGAGAGAGCTGGGGGAGCAAGGCCGGAGAGGAGTCGGTAGAAGACAGAAAGACCACCTACCTGCCTGCGGTGAGTGAGTGAAAGGCCCTCAGAGGTAGCTTCATCGCGGGAGATTCCAATGATTTTGAAAGCTTTGGATTCAACAGCGTGAAGCCGGGCCAGGTGTGAGGCAGGAGCACCAGCCCATAGGGGAGAACAGTATTCCATTGAGCTGCGGATGAAAGCCTTGTATGTGGTGAGGAGCTCAGGTGTGCCGAGGAAGGACTTCGCACGACGGAGGATGCCCAGTCGGCGACTGGCTTTGGAGGCCAGCTTGGAAATGTGGTTTTCCCAAGAAAGATCATGGCAGATAGTGAGACCCAAAAGCTTGAGCGACAGAACTTCTTGGAGAGGATTGTTGAGAAAGTAGATGGGAGGGTTGTCCAGTCGATCTTTTCGGAGAGACATAGTAAGAGAGTGAGATTTGTCAGGATTGAAAGACATGTTCCACTTGTTTGACCAGTCTGTGATTTTGTCCAGGTCTTCAGAGATTCAACTAGACGTCGCAAAGGACGGAGAGGGACGTCGCAAAATGAACAGAAGGGCCTACTCCTTATTTGATTGATGCAACGCAGATTCAACTATTGGAAACACGGCCTTATCTAAAACACATAATAAGGAAATAACTGAGTTCTATGGTGGCCTACGTGTTTCTGTGGCCTAACTAAGGGTGCAACCTTTAACCTTTAATGTCATATTTACAAGAGTTATTTATTTACAAGAGTGTGGGTTCTAAAACCGCAACTATATATATATATATGTATGTATATATATTGTTACAGTCCGCGGATATGGATGTTGTTTGCCGAGCGAAGGCACCGCGGCCGAACAGTTGTTCCCCGACTCACCCGATTCACCCAGACGTTGGCCGTATCGCGCCACCGCTATTCAATCGGGAAAAGACTAAGACGACGAATGCAAAGAGGAAGAAGAAGACGTACAGAAGAGTAACGGGGTTTATTATTTACACACACATAAGCAAAAAGAGCAGTCACGGGTATTTACAGCGGACATGAAAAAAACAGGTAACACAGTGCAAATTACTAGCTTATACTGACTTAGTTTACTACCCAGGACAGCACGAACAGAACAAACTCACGTACGCAAATGGATGGAAGGGTAGGAATCGTTTGGAGGGATGAGCAGGTGGGATCACAGGGCACAGCGAGCAGGTCCACTCCGGGCGGGAAGCGAGGAGCCGGCAGCTCCTTGTATTCGGCTTTACAGCGCACGCCGGCAGCTCCTTGTATTCGGCTTTACAGCGCACGCCGGCAGGGTCACTCGCTGCCCCGTCAGGGCTTCACGCGGCTGGTTGAAACGGGGCTGGTTGAAGCGGCTCTTTGTCAAAGGCTTTTCGTATCTCTCACGCAACTCCGGTGCAACTCTGAACTCTCTCCCGGTGGACTGCCAACCCTCTTATGCACCTGGACTCATCTGCCGTATCTCTGGTGTAGCTTGTCCCAGCGATCGTCGCACCCTTCTCTCCAAACCTTCAGCGCGGCTCTGACACGCCCTCTTCGGTTTTGGTACCGCCCTCCCCCCCGTGCTCTGTTTCGTGACCTTGTATGGTAATCCCACGGGCTTGTCTCCTTATTTGGGCATGGCGCCGACGGCACGCCCCTCGTGGCGAGCCACGGGCTTGTTTCCTTATTTGGGCATGGGGCTGAACAGCCCCGCCCTTCGTGACGCGCCCTGGGCTTGCCTCTCCCGGGCGACCCCGCCCCTCCTGTTCAAACAGAGCACGGAGCACATATTCACTATAGCAGCGAAATGAGAGGGCGTGCACCCCACGCTTGTGAACTGCTTTACCCGCAGATGGAGAGTTTGGCTGGGAAATGGAAGTATTGAAGGGATCTATTCTTAATTGATTCGGTGCAATGGAGTGTCATTCTAATGGAAGATAAGGCCTTACTCTAAAACACATAATAAGATATAAGCTACTGAACAAGGGTTTTATCGGGTCCTTCAATGTGGTGTTTCATGGAATTAACTACCGAGACGCCCTTTTTACCTTTACACAGCTCTGGAGGCAGGAGGGGCCATATCCAACCAATGTTACACACCATTTCCAATATAATACAACACAATCAAAAAAATGCAATCCTCATATCCGCAACACTGCACCCTCCTCCTCTTAGGCACGAACCGGGCCTACAACTTTTATTTAGTGTGACACGTAGGTGTAGTTCCCTCTACTTTTAACCTGACCCTGAGTGCGACAGTTTTAAAACATAAATAAATGTGTCCCGTTGCTCCATTGCACCCTGCCTAACAGACTCACGCCCACAGCTAACCGAATTGTGGAATGGTCTTCAAACTATACATTGACGGTGGGGAGCATTATTTCCAATTGACACTACTTTTATTTACAAGACTAACCCAGGACCTGTGATTGTTCTTTCTGGGGGGGAGACAGTCTGCTCTGCATCAATGCACCATGAAAGCACCCAAAAACGCACCAATACACCCTCAAGCACCAATCGGTGCACAGTCATCACTGTTCAATGAATAAAAATAAATCAACAACCCCTAACCCTGCAGGTGGTCTCTTGCTCTTCGGCTCCCTCTGCTGGCTTTTACTATTTTCCAGTTGTTGTCATCTTCCTTTGCTGGCGGCCTATTTGCAATAAAATGCACCTAACGTGTCCGTTTTTATTTTATTTATGGCCCACAGGGGCCGACTAGTGTGGTTCACCTGTGGGGCATCGGTGCCCTGTGATCAAGGTCCGCCAGCAAGATTTCGGGCCTTCATGGCCGGTTCCAGCAGAGGGGCCATGCCCCAACCCATGGGGTCCATAAGTGGTGCTCGGCCACAGACATGTGGTCCATAATGTGGTGCATCGATGCAGACAGCTGGTTCTGGGAGTTCCGGGCGCACAATGGTGGACTCGCACACGCTCCCCTCGGCGCCCAGTGGCGCACAGGTCCTCATGTGGGAGACAAAGGGGGGGGGAGAGACAGAGGAGCGAGGGGTAAGGTCACAAGGGTACACATCAATAAGGCAATGCAAGGCGAAATGCGTACGGAGAGCGAAGTGAGAAAAGCTCGTCCCTACCGTACGTCACCCCCCTGTCACCTACACTACCCTTGCCCTTACCCCATATTTACAAAATCTACACATTTACAAATTCGTCACTACTGTCACGTCTTCCCCATATTTCCCCTACACCAAATTCGTCTCCACAATCCCTCTAGTCAAAATTTGCCATCACCCAATTCATCATCAATCCTCATAAGGAGGAAGAGATGGAACAACAAAGCACAATGTCACACCCACGTCATGATGCGTCTCACATTCCAAACCATTTACATCATAAAAATAATAAAACAACCTGGCATGGTGTGGAGGTACGTCGTCTCAGGTGAGTGGATGCAGATGGTGTGAGGAGATCTTCATCAAAACTACTTTCTAAATGACTTTAACACACTTTACACTACCCGGGTTCTTTCCGTGCCAATCCATTGGCCAACTTACACTATGGGTTCTAAAAACCAATTCCCATTGACTAAACTGTGCTGCTTCTCCATTTGGGGTCTCACTCCCCCGATTCATCTCCCGGTGCCCTTGCACAATTTCCGGGCTGGGTCATGTAGCTCTCCCAGCAGGTCTACCCACCTGCACACCTCCACCACTGTAGTTGCCACCCGAGCTTACCTGCTCCTTACCTAACCTATCTAATTGGGGAAGGCCCCTCCTGGCTCTGTCACCCCTCGGTACCCTCTGGCACTGGGCTACCCGGGTCCGTCCTCCGGATCCTCGGGCCCCAACCACAACAACTCTACCGGCTCCCAGAGCCCACCTGCGGCCTCACCTGGCCGACATCCTCACAGTGGTGGAGTGCCCAAACCAACTACACACACTAACAGGCTACACGCCCAGCCATTTCCACAACACTAATGCACCCATCCAAATACCATTCTTTCACCCGCACCACAGATGCCAATATCCAACCACAATTTACCTATACCCTCTACCTAACACTTACACTACCCTCCCTGGGTATTCGTGATGGGGGTCCATCCTTCCCCCATTCACACCTTCGCACCATCCACTCCACTCCATAGTTTCCACCATACTCACTCCACGACCATCCATTCCAATACTCCAGATATTCCACACTACCATTCTCCATACACCTGTAGTTGCACATCTGTGCAATCGTACCTGGTGCCACCTGCACCCTCCTTCCTTCCTGGACCATTTGGTCAGCACAACACACATCACCATCACTCCCTCATACACTGCTCCATACACCTGTTCAGTTGCACACCTGTGCAATCACACCTGTTCCTCACACCTGTTCACCATACACTTCCAATCCTCAAACACACGGCATCATCTCATCTAACTACTCCCCTCTGAAACTTGCGCTTCCCAGTCGCCCCTTTAAACTATTGCGCTCCCACGTCGTTATCATCCACACTAATCTACCTGCGTCCCCACTACAGGTATCTGTCACTACCTAACCTTAACGTTACCTAATGTCATCTTCGCTAGATCCCTACACACGATATATCCTAACCCCCCCAGGCTAGTTTTCACTGCCATCAACCCCATAAATCTAGTGCTCCTTTGCCCCCCCCTGTGAGGGATGACAGAGTTGGCATCCCACCACATCGGGGACGTTCCACTACCAATTTTGCTCACCAAATTTCAGCCAATCAAAAATTTGCCAATCACTCTACCAATCCTCTGCCAATCATCACTCTGCCAATCCCTTTGCCAATCATCAAATTTTGTTTTTCTAATTTCGGGTCCAGACCACTATCCTCATCATTACGGTCTACTTACTAATGCCTCTCGGTGCGCCAATTCACTTCTACAGCCCGGCTTCGTAAAGCCGAGCAATGAATGCGGGTTGTTTGGTGCCGGCGGCTGGATGCGTCCGGCATTCGGTGCAGGGAAGGACGCTTACCCGGGCCGAGATCCCACGCACCACCTCGGCACGGAGCCATCCAATGGCCCGATCTCGACCTGCCGGAACGCCTCAACAAAAAGGGGTCGCCATGACGACCCTTCCTATCGGGCTGCCCGCTCCGCCTAGTGGAGCACGGACACGGCCGTTCAAAGCGCGGCCCGGCATGGATCGCGTACGGCGGTTCTTTCGAAACCGCCGTGGTTCGGATCCCCGCTGGTCCTCGCGGCACGCGAAGCTGCCCGGCGCGCACCGAAGGCCCGCTTCGGCTATAAGTCGCTCTAACCGCTAACCCGGTTACCGTCGATGCTTCACCTGCATGCTCACACGCATACGCTACCCCTTTCATCCTCACCGAGCTCGGTGCTCCAACGCCGCCCGTACACCCCGCGTACTTCGCTATTGCACTCGTTCTGTCGCTCACAGACTTGGTCACACACCTGACCACCGCACACCTTTGCACACACTCCTCGTTCGCACACCTCACCAACACACCTCTTTGCGCCCCCTTCTCGGTCACCTCCTCTGTGACAATCACAGGTGTGCTCTCACTCGCACACCCAACCACGTGCCTTACTACCAGTTCCAGCGTGCATTCCCATACGCGCTCTACCATTCCAGGTGTGCATCCCTCCATTCCAGGTGTACATCCTCTCTCACCTGCCACAACCAACTCACGCTCTGTGTCACTCTTACTACTCTCACCACCACTCTTGACAGCGCACTCTTTTCCCCATGCACCCGTCCGTTACACACCTTTCTCGCGCACACTCTTGCGCACACTCTCCCGTTACACCCTCTGTAACACTCACCACAGGTGTGCATTCTCCCTTACTCTTGACAGCGCACTCTTTCCCCATGCACCCGTCCATTACACACCTTTCTCGCGCACCCTCTTGCGCACACTCTCTCGTTACTCCCTCCGTAACACTCACCACAGGCGTGCATTCTCCTTTACTTTTGACAGCGCACTCTTTTCCCCATGCACCCGTCCATTACACACCTTTCTCGCGCACACTCTTGCGCACACTCTCCCGTTACACCCTCTGTAACACTCACCACAGGTGTGCATTCTCCCTTACTCTTGACAGCGCACTCTTTCCCCATGCACCCGTCCATTACACACCTTTCTCGCGCACCCCTCTTGCGCACACTCTCTCGTTACTCCCTCCGTAACACTCACCACAGGCGTGCATTCTCCCTTACTCTTGACAGCGCACTCTTTCCCCATACACCCGTCCATTACACACCTTTCTCGTGCATCCTCTTGCGCACACTCTCTCGTTACCCCCTCCGTAACACTCACCACAGGTGTACACTCTCTCGTTACATCCTCTGTAACACTCCCCACTCCGCGCTTCCATGTGCCCCCTCGCACACGCGCTACGACCAACTCACTCTCGACAGCACACTCACTCCTCGGCGCGCACTTTTTCCTCACACACCCCAGAGTCGGACATTCTCGCACACCTCCTCCTTCGCACACTGTACCTGTCGCACACTTCACCAACGGCCTCTCACGAACACCCGGATCCAAATCAACCCCCAAGCCGACTGAAGCTCCCCTCACATCATATGCATTTCCGAATATATCGCCACTCACCTTGGCACCTTGTCTCCGCACCTCCTCTGCCACCTGCAAACTCTTTATTTGGTTAGTGAGCACATCATCACGATTCGAGCACAAACCTTGTACCACTTCCATTACCTCCTCCTTTATTTCCTTTTTAGTTTCCCTTCGTCTCTTCTTAATTTCACTCACCCCTTCTTCCACCTCCTCTAATTTTTCCTTTACCTCCTTCATCTCCCGGTGCGCCCCCTCTATCTCTTCCTCTAACGCCACTTTAACCGTTTCTATGTGCGTCCTTACCTCTCGGTCCTTCGTCTCCATTACTTCCGTCACCTCTTCCAACTTCTTCGTCAACCCCTCATGTACCATCTGACATTCCTTCTGTGTCGCTATTAATTCATTTTTTATGTCTTTTTGTGTCGCTTTTAACCCCCCGATTATTGCAGTGTTCTTTTCCACTTGGTCTACGAGTTCCTTTTGTCCCACTGTCAGCTGTTCTACTCCCCTCGTCAGACCCTCTATTCCCCCTTGTAACCTCGCCGTATTATTCCTCACCTCTTTCTCCATACGCTTTTCACCTCGCTTTACCTCCTCGCGTACCCCCGAGCCCTCCTCACTTACACCTCGTCGTATCTCCTCTTTCATCTCCTCCCTCTCTTTTGTAGATGCCACCCTCATCTGTCCCAATTCATCCCTCTGAGCATCCAATTTGGTTTCTACCCCGATTTTCACCTCCTCTATCTGGTTCCCCATCCGTTTGATTTCCGGGTGGATTGCTCCCCTACTTCCCGCAATTTGTCGTCCATTGTGTTTTCTAACCCCCTTAACCCATTTTTCACCCCCTCTATCTGATTCTCCTGGGCAGCCATTCTATTTTCCACCCCCGTTAACCCATGTTTCACCCCTTCTATCCCATTGTCTAACCCCTCAAATTTCTTGTCTAACCCCTCAAATTTCTTGTCTAACCCCTTAAAATTATTGTCTAACCCCTCAAATTTCTTGTCTAACCCCTCAAATTTCTTGTCTAACCCCTTAAAATTATTGTCTAACCCCTCAAATTTCTTGTCTAACCCCTCTCTTAATTGCTCACTATCAGCCCTCGCGTCGTCCCTCATTCGCTCACTATCAGCCCTCGCGTCGTCCCTCATTCGCTCACTATCAGCTCTCACGTCGTCCCTCATTTTGTCCATAAGGGCCCCGATTTGTAGCAACAAAAGGTTCGAATCCAACGGCGGCGCTGCTACGGTCGCGGGCGCGGTCCCCGCAGCCATGTGCGAGGCGCCATTTTGCGCGCCCGTAACCTCGTGCGCGAGAGCGCCATTTTGCGCGCCTGACACCTCCTCAACCACCTCCTCATTGCCCTCCTCCACATACATTTCCCCGAGGTCCTGGGTCGATTCTACCCCGTCTATCTCTCCCACCGACATCCCGTCGCCTTGACCAGCCATGGCGCGATTTCAAAATTTGGGTTTTTCTTTAAAAACAAAACAATTTCCAGCAGCTCGTAATTTTGAGCGCGTTAAGCGCGCTTCGGGTCCGATCCCACTCCTGACACCAATTGTTACGGTCCGCGGATAAGGATGTTGTTTGCCGAGCGGAGGCACCGCGGCCGAACAGTTTTCCCCGACTAAACCCGATTCCCGAACGTTGGCTGGATCGCGCCACAGATATTCAATTGGGAAACCTCTAAAGCGACCGAATGTAAAGAGGAAGAAGAAGACGTACAGAAGAGTAACGGGATTTATTATTTACACACACAAGCAAAAGGGGGCAGTCAAAGTTATATACAGGGAACATGGAAAAAAGCAGGTGACACAGTGAAAATACTAGCTTATTCAAACTTAATTAAATACCCAGGACAGAACAAACAGAACAAACTCACACGAATGGGGAATGGAGGCAGGAACGATTGGCTGGACCGGGAGGAAGGTTCAGCTCGGACCACAAGCTGGAAGGCTTTACAGGGCGCACAGCAAACCGGGCCTCGTCAGGCTGGGAGCGAGCAGGGTGACGTCGTGCACTTCTCTCAAGGCTTCCCCGCGCTTCTCTCGCGCACTTGTGTTAAAGGCTTCCTTCTCGCTTCTCTTCCCTCCTTGCGCACTTCTCTCTGAAGCTCGTCTCTTTTCAGAACTCAGAACTCATCTCTGTTGGGAGCGTCCCGCGGCGGGTTATATATGCCCCGCCCCTCAACTTTCGCAAACCTCCTCGATCGCTCTTCCTCCGCCCTCTCAAACCAAACCCCTCGTGCTTGGCTGGTTGTTCGGGGCTGGCTCACTCCTCCCCTCTATGACGAGGTGGAGACACGCCCTTCTTCTCCGAGCCTACCTCGTGGCGAATGGAGTCGCGGAGGGAACAGTTGGCAATTGCGGTTTTTGGGAATGGGAATGAAAGGGGATCTATCTATTTCACTTGGTGCAATGGAGTGTCATTTTAATGGAAGACAAAGCCTTAACCTAATACACAGAATAAGGAAATAAACTACTGAACAAGGGTATTATAGTGTCCTTCAATGTATGCTTTATGGAATTAACTACCGGAACGCCCTTTGACCTTTATACAACAGACTGGAGCAAGGAGGGCTCAGAATAAAGCAATAATTCATAACAATTTACAATAGAATACAACACAATCAAAAAAATACAATCCTCATATCCGCAACAATATATATATATATATATATATATATATATATATATATATATATATATATATATAAATATATATATATATATAAATATATATATATATATATATATATATATATATATATATATATATATATATATATATATAAATAATTATATAATTATATATATATATATATATATATATATATAAATAATTATATAATTATATATATATATATATATATATATATATATATATATATATATATATATATATATATATATATATTTATATATTTATATATATATATACGTACACAAATCCCATCAAGTGTAAATATAGAAAACAAAGCATTGCGACCTCTGGCATCGTGCGGCAATAATCGTCTTCTTTATGACCAATTTCCATGAAGTGCACCTTTTGGAAACACAAAGGATGGTGTTTTAAGGATTGGGCAGTGGGTGGGTGCTCCCTTGAGTTTAAAGGTTTTAAGGAAAAACTTAAGAAATTTCCATGTGTTCAACCCTCAGGGGAATGAATATTCTTGTGTGCAAGTAAATCTTCAAATCTTTGCTTAAGGATGCTTTATGCAACCAGGGCAATACCTAAACAATTGAGAATTGATTTTACATTGCGAAACACGCAATGAGTGGTGGCAGAGTGATTTGGATGACTTTTTAACTCTCATGACATTTCACGACATCACCTTGTTGTTTCCACCCATATTTCACTTTCATAATTTTACACTTTCACCATTCTTGGGAAGTTTCCAAACATTTACTGCACACATTAACGCATCTACAATAAAATGCTCAATGAGAATCGAATGAATTTTACACAGGAATTATTTTATTTCTCCTTCATCCAGAAGCATGCATTCCCCATGAACATATAACAAGTGTCATTTAAAATGACATGTTCTTGCTTTGGGACCTCTAATCTTAATACCTCTAATCTGATTGGTTTCTGGCATCGCAACAGCTCCTAAAGATTTCCTCAATTTTAAAGAGATCTTTACTTGAGGGTTTTGCATGCATTTTTGTTTTGCATTTTGCAGGACGGCAATACCCTTGGCGCTCACCTGGTAGAAGAAACAGTATACTGCACTGACTAAAGGTATTTTAAAACAATTTCAATGGTTGCTAGTGTATGCCATGAACAAACGTTGGTACATCACGGGTGATGAAGGTTGTGGTTAAGGTTCATCGGAATTGCATGTGTAGTTTCTGAGAAGAAAGCAAACACTGATTTTGGGGGGCAACCCCTCCGTAGGCCCCCGTATATATTTTTAATGACTTGAACAAACTTTGGTACATCACGGGTGGTGAAGGTTGTGGTAAAGTTTCATCGAAATAGTGTGTGTAGTTTCAGCGAAGGAAGCAAATATCTTTTTTAGGGGGTCAAACCTGGACCCACTTTGACCCCCCGTCGACCCCCAAGGGGGCAGATTTTTTTTTTAATGCCGTGAACAAACTTTGGTACATCACGGGTGATGAAGGTTGTGGTGAAGTCTCATCGAAATAGTGTGTGTAGTTTCAGAGGAAAAAGCAAATTCCTATTTGGGGGGTGGGGGGGGGGGGGGTCAAACCTGGATCCACTTTGACCCCCGGTAGACCCACTTGGACCCCAATTATTTATTATTATTATTATTTTTATTTTTTTTTAATGCCGTGAACAAACTTTAGTCACAACACAACAAATATCATGTGTGCCAAATTTGGTCACAATCCCATCAGCGGTTTCGAAGAAGAAGTTTCAAGTGTTTACGGCCGGACGGACTGACGACACGCCATCGCATAAGCTCCCCTGAACTTCCTTCCAGGTGAGCGAAAAAAAACCTTGCATAAGATCTTTAAAACCATCCCTGAGAATATTACGACAAACGAACTGCAGTTCGAAACTGCCCAAAGCTTCGGGGACGATCCTCAAGAGAGCCCTCGCAACAAAACTTTGAGAATAAGAAAACCACTAATTGGTCCATGAATCATGATTCTTTATTGAAACAGAGGTGGATACTTCAAGACCTGGGAGGACTCCGTTCCACCTTCTGAAACCTGCATATGGAGATAATGACCAACGATACACATGCACCACATCATCGCCATGGAGGTTTAGTTTTCAAATGGACTTCCTGCTATTGGACATTCAAACCCTTATTCAAACCCAACTTTGTGGCAATCGTTTTGGGAGGTCCCTTTCCTGTTTCAGCATGAGAATGCCCCCGTGCACAAAGCGAGGTCCATACAGAAATGGTTTGTCGAGATCTGTGTGGACGAACTTGACTGGCCTGCACAGAGCCCTGACCTGAACCCCACCAAACACCTTTGGGATGAATTGGAACGCCATCTTCGAGTCAAGTCTAATCACCCAACATCAGTGCCCGACCTCACGAATGCTCTTGTGGCTGAATGGAAGCAAATCCCCGCAGCAATGTTCTAACATATAGTGTAAAGCCTTCCCAGAAGAGTGGAGGCTGTTATAGCAGCAAAGGGGGGACAACTCCATATTGATGCCCATGATTTTGGAATGAGATGTTCGATGTTTCGGTGTCCACATACTTTTGGTCATGTAGTGTGTGTATGTATACATACATATATATATATATATATATATATATATATATATATATATATATATATATATATATATATATATATATATATATATATATAATTATATATATATATTTATATACAGTCACGTGAAAAAGTAAGTACACCCCATGTAAAGTTTTGACTTTTTCAACATATTTCAACATACAGCTACTTGATCTTCATTTCAACAATATTGATAGATAAAGGTGATATAATATAATAAATATCATGAAACATTTACATTTTGTAGTCCATTGTATAATTTAAATAAACATAAATGCAAATTTCACATTTGGAAAAAGTAAGTACACCCTTACATTTATCACTACTTCAAATACCAGAAAATTAGAATCGGGTGCAAATGATTAGAACATCGTTAGAGAGGATCTTGGAGGAACATGTCTTATTTAAACCTCAGACATTTAGTTTGGTTTGCTCTTTGTTGTTGAAGTGTGTGGGGTCACCATGCCTAGATCAAAAGAGCTCTCTGAGGCCTTCAGAAAGAATGTTATAGATGCCTACGAGTCTGGGAAGGGATTTAAAAAGATCTCCAAACAATTTGAAATCAATCATTCGACTGTCTGGAAGATCATCTACAAGTGGAGAAGATTCCAAACAACTGCCAACTTGTTCAGGCCAGGCCGCCCCAGCAAGTTCAGCCAGAGAGCAGACCGCAAGATGCTGAAAGAAGTCTCGAAGAACCCCAGAATGTCATCACGGGACCTACACGTAGCTCTTGCCACTGTTGATGTCAAAGTGCACGAGTCTACCATTAGAAAGAGGCTGCACAAATTTGATTTACATGGGAGGTGTGCCAGGAGGAAACCTTTGCTGTCCAGAAAGAACATCAGGGCAAGACTAAAGTTTGCCAATGAACACCTAGGCAAAGACCAGCACTTCTGGAACAATGTGCTCTGGACAGATGAGTCAAAGCCTGGTGTTGGCCTGGTGTTGGCTTAGTGGTTAGGGTGCCGGCTTGGGATCCTAGGATCCTGGGTTTGAATCCCGGTCGATCGCTAAATTAACACCAGTGGGGTTGACTCAGCCTGTCATCCTTCCGAGGTCGGCAAATAAAGTACCAGCTTGCTGGGATGAATGATCCCGGTGTGTACCCCGGTTTCGAATAGGTACACCATATCACTGCGCCTCGTAAGAGGCAACTAAGGGTTGGTGCCAGGAAGGGCATCCGGCCATAAAACATTGCCTCAAACAGGGAACCATGATTGCCATGGGGCCCGCAAGGCTAACCCCTGCTCTGGCGGGGAAAATGGCCTTAAAACGATCATTCATTCATTCATTCACAGATGAGTCAAAGGTAGAGCTATTTGGCCACAGTACCAGAAGACATGTTGGGTGAAAACCAAAGACAGCATTTGACCACAAGAACCTGATACCAGCTATGAAGCATGGTGGTGGAAATATTATGGTTTGGGGCAGCTTTGCTGCATCAGGGCCTGGGCAGCTCACCATCATATAATCCACTATGAATTCTTCATTGTACCAGAGGGTGCTTGAGGATAATGTGAGGCCATCTGCGGGAGAAGTGGAAGCTCAACCGAAGGTGGACCTTGCAACATGACAATGACCCTGAACATTCCAGTAAATCCACCAAGGAATGGCTGAAAAGAAAAAAATGGAAGGTTCTGGAATGGCCAAGTCAAAGCCCGGATCTAAATCCCATCGTGATGTTGTGGGGGGATTTGAAACGAGCTGTGCATGCAAGAAACCCCTCAAACATCGCACAGCTGAAAGAATTCTGCATGGAGGAGTAGGCAAAATTTCTCCCAGTCGATGTCAGAGACTGGTAGACAGTTATAAGAAACGCCTACTTGAGGTTGTTTCTGCCAAAAGGGGCAATACCACCTATTAGAGCCAAGGGTGTACTTACTTTTTCCACATGCAAAATTTGCATTTATGTTTATTTAAATTATACAATGGACTACAAAATGTAAATGTTTCATGATATTTGTTATATTATATCACCTTTATCTATCAATATTGTTGAAATGAAGATGAAATAGCTGTATGTTGAAATATGTTGAGAAAGTCAAAACTTTACATGGGGTGTACTTACTTTTTCACGTGACTGTATATAGTCGTGTTCAAGCCCTCCGTTAACACGAACCACTGAACGGAGTAACCAAACTGCTTTTACTCCCTGAACACGTCAATTATTGGCGGCCTTGCATGTGTGCGACTGCAAGGAGAGACATGAAAACCTTGTTTATTTTAAAACAAACAGGGTTTATTTCCAGGAACAAAAAACACAAATAACGAGGGAAAAATTAATCTGATGCAGGTACGGTGGCGGAATGGGGGAAGGGAAAATAGGGAAACTCTTAACAAGTAATCCATAAATAACTGCATACAATGAGGTTAAAAAAAAAACTTAAAGGTGCCACACGTCAGACCTAAACCCAGACGGGTGCAAAGGGGGATGGGAGTGGGAGATTCAAGCAGCTGGGAGAGGCCTTGAGCTTTACAGTGGAGACGGAGACATTGGTCCACGGCAGGTGGGACAAGCTGGCGATGAGGCACACGGCCAGGAGAGATAAAACAGGCGACAATCAAGAATAGGGCTAAGGTAGGAACATGGAGAAGGCAGGACAGGAGCAGGCAGATGGCCAAGCACTTTTCCTCTGTCTCGGCAAACCTTTCCCCTCTCGCTCTCTCTTTCTCTCTCTCTCTCTCCCTCTCTCTGGCATGATCTCCCTCTCCAAAATCTCTCCTCGGAGCACGCTTTTCTTCCCATATTCTCCTCGGAGTCCATTGAACTTGAGAGACTCTGGCTCTTCTCTACAATCTCCACTCCATCCTCTGAGGTGTTCATGGCTCTGCCCCCTCGTCCTTTGCTTGGCAAAAGCCCCATTACAATGTGCCTCACTCTCCCTCTCAACAGAGCTGTCATTTTTCTTAACCTCACCCGGGGGATTTCAAGAGGCTAGACGTACGATTCCTTCACTTTAATTTAAACCCTAACTATTTATTATAACCTCCCCCCTCTGTATGGTGCACATTCCAACAGACAATTCTTAAGCTACATATCACTGCTTATTACATTGAGATTGGCTAACTACTCGTACACGGACCATACTTTTCTGTACAGTTATAGCTGTTCTAAAGTAATCTCACCACCACCGCCCCTACAAACGTAACGATGTTCTCAACCTATTAACAAGATATTTGCGGTCGGGTCATGTTGATCAAATGATCACAAATGAAGGAAGGAGGAATTGTTCCAGGGCAGTCTGAGTGCTATTGAAGTATATCTTGTGCCCCCTGTCCTAAGCGCAAGCCATTTAGGCAGAGGGTAATCTTCAGCCTATAATTAAAAACATGACGTATGCACATGTTTCTTGCTCGCAAGGATCCGTATTTAAACATTATGCTGAAAAGCGCTAGATGTCCCAACTGCCCAGCCCCATCACACCTGCAGAATTTCCACATTCTGACTCCACTGTGTCTTGATCCTCACAATGCTGTTTTAGCCCATGCTAGGCTGCATTGATGTTGCAGCTGTGCTTGCTTGTACCTCCTGTGGTTGCATTATCCAGATGTAACTTTTGTGCATTTCGGCAGACTGTCTTCTTTTATAACCTGGGCTACTTGCAGCATAAGTTTTGAAGTGTGGATTGGTGAGTGGATATCATGAGATGTTTTGATGTTTTTTATTTATTTATTCCATTGCCATACTGGTAGCTGATTGATTTGCCTTGGATCTGAGCAGATGGTGACCTATATCAAACAGATAAATATATATTCACTTTGTATTTCAAATTTTGGAGCCATGTCTTTCCTACATATACACTGGAGAGTGGTGAAGCTCTCTTGAGAAGATTGGGAAATTTTTGCTGATGGGGGGAGTAGGAAAAAGGACGGTAGGGGAGTGTGAGGAGAGTGGGCAGAGAAGAGGCGTTTGCCAGGAGATAAGGTGAAGGTCAAAGGGGGTGCAGAGGTCATCGGTTGTAGGGAGAGGTACTGTGGCTAATAAATGTAAGCGTTATTTTATGCTGTGCTTGCATTGTAGTAAAACAGGTGCTATAATGCACTTGGTTTACAATAATACAATGACGAGACGAGTAAACACAGGAGTGAGCCATTTGGCCCATCAACCCATATCCATAACCCCATAACTCTATTGAGACTTGTCTTCTATGTCC
>NC_136261.1:306555852-306842502 GCF_964187855.1 Myxine glutinosa
TGTCTCTCTCTCTCTCTCTCTTTATCTCTCTCTCTCTCTCTCTCTTTCTCTCTCTCTCTCTCTCTCTCTCTCTCTCTTTCTCTCTCTCTCTCTCTCTCAAAAAAATTTATGTATATATATTCCATTTTGCACTTGATCTCCAAGCAGAGAATTTGGGCCGAGTGCCAACACATTACCCGCCTATTTTTCATAGAATGTAGCATGGCATGTTGACCGTCGCAACCTGAAGGCAGACAGCGCAGCCTGCTTTACATCTCCCTGTCACATCTGAACAGTGACATTCTCTGATGTTCATGGCCTCTTGTCAGCACCTCCCTAGGACAGCAGTCTCAGACAGATTTCTCTTTACAAGGGAACAAATGAAATATGACACTGCTTGGAGTTGAGCATGCTGCCAACTAAGCTATCCTACCATTTCTGTGATTGTGACCCTTACTGTATGCTTGACTTGTTTTGTTTACTTGTAATTACAAGTCTCTTTACTGGCCACTGTATAGTTTGCAGGCCCATCTGCTTCGCACTAGTTGTTTGCAGCCCCTCCGTTAAACTTAGTGCATTTGCAGCTGTAACCTCCTCTGCAACACACTTTATAATTGCAGCCTGCTCTACTTCACATGGTGTGCTTGCAGCCCCCTCTGCTGCATGCTGTGTCTTTGCATTCTTTCCCTCCTCAGCCATGTTTTTCTTAAATGGCATTTGTACTTAAAATACACAATGCCGAATTTTATTGTGCAGTCTGCAATGCTTTGTTATTCTATCCCAGCATTGTTATTTGAGTAAGAATATCCTGTAGGGGCGAATAAGGAGGGGAAGTGGTGAGAACTGGTTCAGTGAAAGGAACACTGATTTTTGTTGCATAGTTCACATAGGAGGAGAACAGTGAGTGAAGTTGCTGTGGTTACACAAGAAAACCATAATGATGCCAATTACCAAAAGCAAAAATCGTAAATCCTGCCATACAGCAGGCCCTGACTGCAATAGCCGTGCCCAAATATGCCATGTGACACCAAACTATGTCTTGCATGATGGTGGATCCTCATGTGCTGCATCGGGCATCATGTTCTAAATGAAGAAGTTTTGCAGCTGATTGTTACCACCTTTCTATCGGTCTTTTTTGTGTTGGTGATGTTGATCGATGGGTATTGGTTTTTTGTTTTTTGTTGCAGCTCCAGCTGCCCAGCCAGTGTTCACCACATACTAGTGTGGGCATGCTGTCACTTGTGCAAAGCTGATTGGTTTAATTCTTTCCAATAGCTAATACCGATTCGTCTACGCTTTTTGTAAAAGGAGGGCAAGACATACAGTATATGAATGAATGAATGATCATTTTAAGGCCATTTTCCCCGCTAGAGCGGGGGTTAGCCTTGCGGGCCCCATGACAATCATGGTTCCCTGTTTGAAGCAATGTTTTTATGGCCGGATGCCCTTCCTGACGCCAACCCTTAGTCGCCTCTTACGATGTGCAGGGATACGGTGTACCTATTCTAAACCGGGGTACACACCGTGATCATTCATCCCAGCAAGCTGGTACTCAATTTGCCGACCTCGGAAGGATGACAGGCTGAGTCAACCCCCCCTGGCGTTAATTCAGCGATCGACCGGGATTCGAACCCAGGACCCTAGGATCCCAAGCCGGCACCCTAACCGCTAAGCCAACACCAGGGACTTACAGTATCTAGAATGCATATAATAGTTAAAGTTGAAAGCAATGATTTTCATTTTTATTTGCAATTTTGTAGAAAACCCAAAGTACACAACTTGAATGACTGAGATTGTATTCTTTCTTTTGTCGTGTTTTCACTGTTTGATAAGATTTATATAATACTAGCAGGGGTACCTGGCGTTTCCCGGTGCTGTTATATTCCTGTTGGCATTTTGAAGAAATCAAATTTTGGGTTTTTGTCCTATTTTTTTTGTTGGGGCCTAAAACACTTCCCCACACCCACTAAGGAATGGGGTTGGGGATCATTTAATATTAACGTTTACATAGCAACAAAGGCTTAGGCACTTTAGAATGATTAAAAATAAATAAATTAAATCCAACTTTTTTTCAACTTTTTTCAAAAACTTCATTGCTTTTTACCAAAAACACTCACTGGAACTCAGTGAGGAACCTCTGAAAGTTTGACGAAAAAATGGCGACATATATATATACACACACACACACACACACACACACTCACACACACACACACACACACACACACACACACACACACACACACATATTTCTCTTGTAGTAAAATATATTGTTGTGGCTATGGAAATGGACCCCCAAGCTTTCAGAGACACGTAGTAGTTCCCAGAATTAGCTATTTCTTTAATTTGTGTGTAGATTAGCTTTCCTGCCCCCCGTTGTCTAGACACGCTAGACTAGAGGAATAGGAGACAAATGCATTGTGCGGATTTAGCTCGGCCTTTCCCCTTCATCTAACTCTCTATTTTGCAATCCACGCTGCATCCATACCGTATTTCCATGCACTCGCCACGCTTCACTCCTCGTCCTGAACCTATAATTCCCCGTAACGTCTTCGCCCTTTGTCTTTCAAACCCCATACTGCAATTCCCCACAACGTCTTCACCCTTTGTCTTTCAAACCCCGTACTGTAATTCCCCGTAACGTCTTCACCCTTTACAGTTCAAACCCCGGACAGGTCAAATAACCCTTCATTGCTTCCACCCGGTTCAATCCTCAAATCCATCACTTCCTTCTGTTCTCCCTTGCTCCCCACGTTTTCACTGACGTTCATGCGGAGCCAGCATTGGCACAGTAATTGTGATCCTTTAGTGCTGCCATCACAGTGTCATTTTAGTGCTGTCAATATGTTCAGCGAGGCAGCTGCACCCCCGTGACATCATACTGTGGCAGGGGTGGATAATTAATCAAGGCAAGCGAATGGTTGAGAATGGTCGCTACTCCTTGCACGATCGGGTAAAAAAGACAGCTCAGAACCACCGCTGGTTAGTAGTTTTCTCCGGGAGAGAACCACTGCCTTCAGAGCTGAGCTGCGATCCGGGCTAAGCTGCCTCTCCATTGACCTCCAGTCATGGGAGCAGTGAGGGCGCCTTTGTCATCAAACCACGATCTGTTGGCAAACCATCTGGGCAAGTTGCGCTGTTACCAGCCTGCCAAGAGGGGATCGAGAGCAAATGAAGCATGCGGTCTCCCACTGTGATGGCTCTAGCAGCCCACATCGGCACCGCATCAACACACCCCTGCATTCCCTGCCTTCCATTCTCTTCCCCTCTCCGCCCATCACCTTTTGGATCAGTGCATGCCCACATGTTCGCGCATGATTAGAAAGAGTTCGCCAGCAAGCCTCGCTCTTCCTCTCCTCTTATGTCCTCTCTCTTTCTACGTTTCCCCAGAATGAGTCTGATAGTGCCATGTCTTATGTTTAGTCAAAGATGAGAATGTGCAAGTTGGCTCTGTAAGCGCTAAGATTCATTACTCTTTTTTGTGCCTTTCATTGTGATCTTTTGCTTGAGATCCTTACTTGTGATTGTAAATATGTCCCGAATAAATATTGCCCTGTTGTGCTTTGTATATAAATGTACTTGCTTTTGAACTGTTAAACGTTTCCGATCTGCTTGCTTTCGTCCTTTCTTTCATTCTTGGTCCGACTTAGTGTGTAAGACTAAATAGACAGGAAGTTTTGCCCCACTGATTTGCTCCGCTGGTTTAGCCAACATCCAACCCATGGATTTGCTCGGCCGTAATAAATAGATGTGTGGGCGTTGAGGGTATGGTCCCCAATTTGGAACACCAAACCACCGCTAAGGTAAAGCGTTGATAAAGGAGCGCGAAACTTGCTCAGTTTGGTGGTTCCAATCGGCGTCCGTGGTTGACTATCAACCTGCTAGTACTGTAAAGTATTTGATTGGAGGTGATCCCTTGTGCTTCTATCGCATGGATTCTAAGTTGGTTTCCGGTTCTCAGTGGTGAAGCCTCTTTTCGTGATCAGTTCTCAGATGAGAAATCGTCAGCTGGAGCTGCTTTGGACAGTTTGACAACTTCACAACAGTCGCAAAACATGACCGCAAAAAATATATATTGACGCCTCAAAGCTCAATTTTCACAACATGTTAACCTTTTGGATTATACTCTGAAGCAACAAACAAATTCAGGTCAAACAAACCAATAGCATATAACAAGAATACATCATCCGATAAAGATACAGCAGGTTTACAATGAGCAAAAATAAGAAATCCTGCGGCTGTAGGATTCCAACGAATAATCAATTCCACGCACTTTTCAAATGCTCCTTGTATGGGGTGACTAAGGAACAATTAAGCCATTGAAATATTTTGTTATTTCCTTATTTATTTTCCAAAAAACTGCAGTGTTGCACAAATATTCTTCAAGGGCTTAGAATTTTATTAGGTCATCTCATCTCAATTCTCAGAGATTAATTTATGAAATGGGTCATGATGTCTGTCTGTCTGTCTGGGCCAGTCGTCCGTCCATTAACTTTTTGCTATTTGTGCTACTACTCCCTTATACCTGGTTGAATGTTCTGAAATGGGGTCTCCCAGAGGGGGGCAGGGGTTACCCCCCAAACTTCGGATCCCTACTCGTCCCTTGTTTATCAACCAATTGCTCTGAAATCCCGTACAGCCCTTCTACTCTGATCTGTCCGCAGTATCACTCGGTCTTCGATGTTTCGATTTCGGATCAAAGGGGCTTCCTGGGTGTTAGGGGGTCTACCCCAAAATCAGCAGAGTTCTGGACTACAACCTCGAGAGATGACCGTCAGCCCACTCGGGTCTATTTTTAAAAAAAGAAGAAGAATGGCACTCGGTCAGAGATCATACCTCCACCAGGATGAACAGTTTACGGTTTGTATCCCACTGGTAGCCCAGATTTGCATCCAGACATTAATCAAAATCCAATCGGCTTGTTCTTGTCAACGACCCAACTCATCCACTAAGTCTTCTCATAGTCCATGCATCACATTTTGAAATAATGTTCTATATATTGTTTTGGCCCAATTCCAATTCCAATAATGCCCAATTCCCTGTTTGTCGTAAAAGGCGACAAACAGGGTTGGCGGCAGGAAGGGCATCCGGCCGTAAAACATTGCTTCAGAAAGGGGACCAAAAAAAAAAAAAAAAAACAACAACCACGGTCCCCGAAAAAGGCCAACCCCCCTTTTGCGGGGAAAAATGGCCTCTAAACGGTGGGTTTTTTTTTTTTTTTTTTTTTTTTTTAAATATTGTTTTGGCCCCATCTCTCAATTGTGAAGAACGACTTCAAAAGAAAGAAAAAAAAAACAACCTCGTAACCGGATCCGGATCTTCACCAAAATCAAATCGAACACAAGGATACGTGTCCCTCTGTATATAATGAGACAAAAAGAAAAAAAACTGTCAACTAAAAAGCAGCTGAACTTACGGCTATACCATACCACTCGGTTGCACAATGACATCAGCAACAACTTGTGAGTTTGATTGCTGAAACGTCACCCAAGCCAGTCACCAGACCATGCACTAAGTATATTTCTGGCCGTTTACAGAACTGAAAATGCAAGTAGGTCACATATATGCCTCAAACTGAGGCTGCGTTGGAGCAGCTCGGCATCATGTACAAACATGGTTGAGTCACCATACAAAGCGTACATCAATTGCTGGAAAAAGTAGGTGCTACTGCAACGAAAATGCTTGGAAAAGTAGATTTCTGACAACCAAGGTAAGTGAGTCTCAATCATCTTCAAATGAAAAGAGCAGACCTGAAAGAAGGACCAGTTTATTAATAATGACAGTGCGCAGTGTATTTTCTTTGCAATACATGAATGACATTTTTTCCTTAACTTTTTTTTTTTATTCCAATGTTAACCCTACTGACTTATCTGACCCCCTCCCCCTTCCTTTCCCTCTCACAAACATAAAGAAACCTTAACCCCCTGATTTCATTATTCATTTGTTCCAAACTAGGACATTTTGTTTGAGTCAAAATGACTGTTTATTCATACTTTGTTCTGCATATAAATATTGTTACGGAACCAGGGTTTTGGGGTTTCCACGATGGGGTTCCTCAGCCTCGCTCCCTGGCCTCCAGAGCTGAGGCTACAAGCCATGAATCATTCCGTGGTCTAGCGCAGCATTTCCCAACCAGGGGGAAATTTCCCCCTTTTTTGGAAATTTTAGGATTCCAGGGGGGAAACTTATTCCAAGGGAAATACAATATTAGCATTCGTGTAATATTGTGCTTTAGTGAATAAATCTCAAATCTTTAATTATTTTGTTCTTCGACCTTTTACTTAACATAAACATTTATAACATCGTCGGTAAATAATAATTTATATTCAATAAAAATTTTAAATAATGTGTGTGTGTGTGTGTGTGTGTGTGTGTGTGTGTGTGTGTGTGTGTGTGTGTGTGTGTGTGTGTGTGTGTGTGTGTGTGTGTGTGTGTGTGTGTGTGTGTGTGTGTGTGTGTGTGTGTGTGTGTGTGTGTGTGTGTGTGTGTGTGTGTGTGTGTGTGTGTGTGTGTGTGTGTGTGTGTGTGTGTGTGTGTGTGTGTTTGTATATACAGACTTGGCATTTAATATGGAATATTTTTTTTTTCTTGACTTGGGTTTACTTTCTTAACTCAGTATATCAATCTGGTGAGTTTCTTTTACACTTTGGTGATTTATTTGTTAAAAGAACCATGTCACTGATTGTCTGTCGCAGCAAGAAGTCAACAACAGAATTATATCACAGGTGGCGTGACAAAATGTACGGACAGGAACATTTGATGATTGGCTTCACAGTCGGGTATATAAGGGTTGTTGCGTTCTGTATTAGTGGAAAACAACTGCTGCACGTCTCCAAAAGTTATTGCCGCTTCCTCTGGAGATGGTCCGTCAACTCGACAATGCTGTTTGTCATGGAGTGGTGGCTTTACGAAATTATGGCATGAAACAGCGTGCTATTGCTGGGCAGTATGGCATCACTCAAGGTCAGGTGTCAAAGATCCTGAAAAGAAATGCTCAGAGGGGTGTGCCTACTCCAATACCGAGGCCAGGACGTCCCCGCAGAACCACAAGGAGGGATGTTCGCCAGCTGCACCGGTTAGTCCGCAATGGCCGTACCAAGTCAGCTAATCGGCTTAGGGCTGAGTGGCAGCAACTGACAAATGTGCCTGTATCCAGAAGGCTAGTCGACCAACGACTGGTTAAAGCAGGCTATCGTGCCAGGCGTCCCCTGAGAAAGCCACGGCTGACCAGACCACACCGCCAGCACTGATTGCAGTGGGCCAGAGAGCACCGTCAATGGCAGCCAGGACACTGGAATCACGTGATCCTCAGTGACAAGTCTAGATTTCTGGTCTATCGTCAATATGGCCGCGTCCGAGTGCGCAGACAAGTGCATGAAGCCTACAACGAAGATTGTATAGTGCCAAGAGTCCAAGCTGGAGGTGGTGGGGTGACCGTTTGGGCTGCTTTTCATGCAGGGGCAAAACTGACCTGGTTGTTCTGAATGGAAACCTGAACCAGTTCAAGCACAGGGCCATTCTGGAAGAAACATTGCTTCCATTTGTTTGTGCAGCCTTTCGAGGAAACTTTGTCTTCCAAGATGACAATGCACGGCCTCATCGTGCTCGCATGATCCAACACTTTCTTGCTGACCATGGTGTAGAGCATATGGAGTGGCCTGCCATGTCCCCGGATATGAATCCGATAGAGAACTTGTGGGCAGAATTAATGCGTCAAATCGACAACTTGGACCAGCAGCCGACCTCTGTGCGTGAATTGCAGCAGGCTATTGTCACTGCATGGCAAACGATTCCTGTCCAAACCTTGGCAAATCTCGTGAACAGCATGCCTCAACGTGTACGTGCTCTCCTGAATGCTCGTGGGGATTACACGAAGTACTGAACTGTAATTTTACAGTCTGTAATCCCAGTCGTAATTTAACTTTTGTTTTTGTTAAAAAAAAATTTTGGCTAATGTGCAAAATAAAGAGATACTTCTGGAAAACGCACAAAAGTTTAACACTGTACTCTCCGTGAATTAAGTTCGATATCAGTTTACATCACTTTCAAGGATCAATTTATTTGCTTCGAAATGTCAAATGTGGTTTTTGTTTCTTTTAAAGGTCACATTAACAAAATCTGGAATAATTTCAACATAATTCCAATGAACTTTTGGTTCTAAGTCATCTTGAAAAGTAAGTTCACCCCCACAAAAAAAATATTCCATATTAAATGGCAAGTCTGTATATTTTCTCCAGCCTTGTGTGTTTTCAATATATCTATTAATTATGAACTGTTTGAAGTCGGTGGCATCCTGTCTATTAACTACGTATGCCTATTAATTATGTACTATTGGAATGTTCTGTTATGTCTGGTGGGGTAGTGATATGTAGAGCCAGATAGATCTGTGTAGGTAGGTGTCCGACTGTCTCGATAGGGCATTACCTGTAATAAGTTCTGTGTGTTTAGGCGTTTTCTCGGTTAAGAGTATATCTGTGGATATACCTGGATGTTCATGTGTTAAATAGAGTTAGGGATTAAAAGATAACGCCCCTGTGTGTCTCACCTGGTCAGCCAACCTTTTGCCCCGTATGGCACTGCACACCACTTTGACACGTAGTTAGGATCTCCTTCGTGCAACATTAAATAAATTCCCTTCCCTGACGAGACTCTGGAAAAGAACCGGCAAAAGGAAACCAGGCCGGGACACCGCCGATAATGGCCGCCGCCACCTACACCTCTGGCGGGCCTATCCACCTCGAATAGCACGCGCTATGACTACGGAGTAGGGAGCGAGGTTGGGAGGCGCGGTGGGCGTGGGCCTGAGCGAAGCTGGGAGGTTCGGTGGAAGGGACTGATTGGTTGGCAGCACGCCAAGGCTGACGTCACCGGCCAGCAGATATTAGGGAGCACCGAACGCGATGAGGAGAAGCGAGTTGGAAGGACGGAGAGAGACTTAGCAGTGCGGGAGAGAGAGTTCGTTAGAGAGAGTTGGTTCGAGAGGGAGAGCACGAGAGTTGGTCGAGTTGGTCTGGAAAGAGAAGCGAGTTGGAAGGACGGAGAGAGACTTGGCAGTGAGTGAGAGAGTTGCCCGAGTTAAGGAGCGCGGAAGTTTTCCCAGCCAGAGGAGTTGGCCAGCGGTTCGGACAGAGATCCCAGCTTTGGCAGTTGCGAGCATTTGACCAGTTCGGTTCGCAGTTCACGGTTTGAGTTGGCAGTCCCAGTGAGATCCGAGTTGGCTTGTCGACCGTGCGCGAGGTTCGGCCTCGTGGTACTTGGTGCTCGGTGCTTTGGAGCTTGGAGCGAGGCATGCCGCTGGACGAAAGGAGCCGCGTGTGGGCAACGGAGATTGAAGACGACGGACAGATAAGACCGAGTTGCGCGTTCACAATTGCATGACGAGACATTTATTTTGGTGTTCCTTTCCCTCGTCTGTGTTTGAGATCTGTCATGTGGGGACGTCCCGATTAGGATATTCATTACCGGTGCGTGCTTTTCCTGTCCTTGCCTTGTTACTTTAATAAACCCTTATATTATTTTCTGTACATATACCTGAACGCAGTTTCCATGTGGTTGATTTTAACAGGTAAGGCTGCAGTGGTCTCGTGCCCCCCTCCATCCCACGCGCTTTGGTGTAGCTATTGTTTTTGGAATCCGCCATTGAGTTTTCGCCTCGGGGGGCTAAGGCCTTCGCAATCGGCATCCGTGACCGCCTGATATTAATCAAAGACGGTCGCGCGACATTTGTTGTCAGGTAGTAGGGATTCGAACCTTGCGGACAATTTTTTTTGTCCGGAGGTAGCGAGTCGACGCCGGCTGGGTGAAAAATCCCGCCCAGCATTTGGAACCGAAATTTGTATAGTATCGAGGCGGAGAAATTTGTATAGTCGATTGGACATACGGAGCGCGATATCGCGTCTTCGAAAAAGTTACATTTTGTTTTCGTAATTAAAATAAATACGCGCGCGGGAAACGACCTTCCTCAAAGCGGATGTCGGAGGTCGACGAGATGGAGGTGTGTCGCGAGGCTTCTGTCAGTTTCGGGAGTGAGTCGGAAGTAGCCGGGGTTGAGAATAGCATTGGAATTTCCCCCGCCGCTGGGACGGCCCCGATAGATCTCCAGACCATAGTAAATTTATTAAATGCTCAGAGGGAGCAGGGTGAGCGATTGGGAAATCAAATTGGGGGATTGGAAAATAACATGAAAGAAATGAAAAACAAAATGGAGGCTCAGGGGGAGCGGTTGGAGGGAAAATTGGAGTCCCAGGGGAATGAATGTAGAGAAGGAATGAAGGGAATGAGTGATCGATTGGAGGGACACATTGAAGGAATGGGAAATATTGTTGCGGATCTCTACGCCGGCCTTTTCCCCTTACCAAGGGGGGATTAGTCCCCTTGCCTTTGACTAGCCGACGGGATCCGGGGCTATGACGTCACTTCCGGACAGCGTTGAGTAGGGTCATAGGACTGATCACTAATACCTAATTACCAACGCTGCCCAGGAAGCAAGGAAATGTGCCCCGCCCGAATCACGGTTATAGATGGAAACGCCGAGCGATAGCGAACCCGTGATCTGAGCCGTTAGCAATTACTAGACCCCGATCCAAGTGGTTCCTATTCGTGTCACGCTTACCCAATGATGGAAATCACAGAAATGGTCGAATTTGGAAGAAAATGAATAACAAGATTTATTTACACGATGTACATTGATTCAGCAGAAGAAGACACAGTGCAGCCTTAAACAGTCTTAGACTTATTCCCAAGACAAACGGGCCCGTTCACACTCACACACTCACATGGGGTTTGCAGACAAACAGGTTGATGGTCACCACGTCCAGGGATGGCGTCCGGGCAGCTCTTCCTCCGGTCCCCAGCTCGCACCGCGAAGTAGATGACTCGAGACGGCAGGAGCTCTCCGCGTGTCGTTGGCGCGCACGGGATAATTACGGGGCGAACGGTAGGGCTGGGCTCTGGCGGTTAATCACTCGCGTGGCTGCGGCCGCGTACGTAATAAACGAATAGGCGCTAACAAAGCGCTTTTCACTTCCTTCAAGACCTCTCGATACAAGTGCTTCGAGTCCTTTTGCATAGGTTCTTTTCCAATGAGTCCTCCGGTAGCAAGTCCTCTCAATACAGTCCTTTTAAGGGCAGTCCTCCTCTCGCGAGTCCTGTTTAAGGGCTTTTGCGAAGGCTTATATAGCCCTGCCCAGCGAATTCTCTGGAACTTACCAGACGTTCTTCACCACACCCTATCACGCCATGCCATCAGAGCCCTGGTTGGCTGGAGGCCCTTACCGTCACCGCCTCTGACGTGCTCCTTCATGCCGCCAAACCCCGACCCCACGCTCCTCCCTCTTTTTAGGCCTACCTCGTGTTACTTGGCTAGTTTCGAGCAAACAAAGGGAAGCTAACGCTGCTGGCAGCCAAAGCGTACCACACGGAGGGATCAGCCAATTGGGGCGTGGGATCGAGTTTGCCCATAGATGTTATTGGAGGGTGGCCGCAAAATAAAAAGGACCTAAGCTCATTTCTTTACACAACACAGATGTTACTAGGGAAATGGCCTACTCTTACACATACTATGACATAACTAATACTCTAAGTGGGCCTACATGTTGCTTGTGGACTAACTATTGGGGGCAAACCTTAGCCTTTAATGGTGTCATGTGTACAAATCTCAGAACCGTAGCACTGCCCCCCTCCTTCACCAGGCTCGTCCCCGAGCCGAACCCACACATGTGAGAACGACCGGTTCTGAGCAAGGTTCAGGACTACTCTTTAAATTTTAAATGGAGTAGGGAGCGAGGTTGGGAGGCGCGGTGGGCGTGGGCCAGAGCGAAGCTGGGAGGTTCGGTGGAAGGGACTGATTGGTTGGCAGCACGCCAAGGCTGACATCACTGGCCAGCAGATATTAGGGAGCACTGAACGCGATGAGGAGAAGCGAGTTGGAAGGATGGAGAGAGACTTGGCAGTGCGGGAGAGAGAGTTCGTTAGAGAGAGTTGGTTCGAGAGGGAGAGCACGAGAGTTGGTCGAGTTGGTCTGGAAAGAGAAGCGAGTTGGAAGGACGGAGAGAGACTTGGCAGTGAGTGAGAGAGTTGCCCGAGTTAAGGAGCGCGGAAGTTTTCCCAGCCAGAGGAGTTGGCCAGCGGTTCGGACAGAGATCCCAGCTTTGGCAGTTGCGAGCATTTGACCAGCTCGGTTCGCAGTTCACGGTTTGAGTTGGCAGTCCCAGTGAGATCCGAGTTGGCTTGTTGACCGTGCGCGAGGGTCGGCCTCGTGGTGCTCGCTGCTTGGTGCTCGGTGCTTTGGAGCTTGGAGCGAAGCGTGCCGCTGGATGAAAGGAGCCGCGTGTGGGAAATGGAGATTGAAGACAACGGACAGATAAGACCGAGTTGCGCGTTCACAATTGCATGACGAGACATTTCTTTTGGTATTCCTTTACCTCGTCTGTGTTTGAGATCTGTCGTGTGGAACTTCCCAATTAGGATATTCATTACCGGCGCGTGCTTTTCCTGTCCTTGCCTTGTTACTTTAATAAACCCTTATATTATTTTCTGTACATATACCTGAACGCAGTTTCCGTGTGGTTGATTTTAACAGGTAAGCCTGCAGGGGTCTCGCGCCCCCCTCCATCCCTCGCGCTTTGGTGTAGCTATTGTTTTTGGAATCCGCCATTGAGTTTTCGCCTCGGGGGCTAAGGCCTTCGCGATCGGCATCCGTGACCGCCTGATATTAATCAAAGACGGTCGCGCAACAGTACCTTTCGACACTTTGGACTGCTGATACCCATTGGCCCTTTGAAGAACCTTTAAAACCCCTCAAGACCGTTAAGACCACCAAGACCCCCAACATACCCTGAAGATCCTTAAATACCATGAAGAACCAGGGGACCCCAAGGACCCAAAAGACCCTGAGGACTCAGAAGACCCAGAAGACCCTGAAGACGCAGAAGACCCAAATTATCCTGAGGACCAAAACACCCAGATGACCCAAAAGACTCAGAGGATGCAAAAGAGAAATAAGAGATTCCGGGGATTCAAAAAACCTAGAAGATGGCTTCATTTAAAAATATATATTTAAAATACAATACTGAACTCGGTTTTATAAAGAGGACGTCATGTGTTACATGTGTCTGCTGAAAGAGGGGTTGCATAAAATAATGAAAGAATGTACAAAAACACCCCACAAAATACAACTCACAAACACGTCCTGGCGAGGGTCTGCAATCTCCGATTGCTCTTTTGTTGTTTTTCATGTTATACATGCCTGTATATGTACTTGTAATTAAAAACAAAAAAACAAGTAGTACTTTTTAATTCATTTTATTTATCTGTAGATGTTACTACAATCTTTGCAATTGTTTTTTTTTCATTATCTTGATTTTCATTTTATATTGTCAATCATCTATCTATAATTCCACTAATCTCTGTGTGTATGTTTGTTTGTACGTTTGTTTGTTTGTTTGTATGTCTGTGACCGCTGTTTCTCGACAACTACTGGTCCGATATACTTGAAACTTGCCAGGTATATTGCTGGGGACCCGAGGATGTGCCTTTTCAAGGTTTTAAATTAATCGGACAAGTAGTTACCGAGCTATGGCGATTTAGCCGTTCGCCGTTCGCTTTGGCGTTGCGAATGGGCCAAACCATTTCATGTAAATAGAGGGGGGGGGGGGGGGGGGGGTTCTGTGGTCGTTGCGAATGGACCAAACCATTTCATGTAAATAGAGGGGGGGGATTGTCACCGTACTCGCAAGCTGTTCGCCGTTCGCTTTGGCGTTGCGAATGGACCAAACCATTTCATGTAAATAGAGGGGGGGGATATAATTTTAGATATATATATAGTACGGGCATATATATAGTACGGGCATGCCCTAGTTCTCATAATGCAGCTTCTGGCTGTGATGATTTGATAATAAAACCATGAATTGAATTGAAAGTGGTGAAGGAATGGGAAGATAAATTACTGGTTGGGAAAAGCTGTAAGAGTAAGGAGATGGAATGGAAGGGGCATTTCTGGAGGCCTTGTGGGTGGGGGTGAGGGGGAATTGTCAAAATTTCCATCATATTTGCAAATGTCAGAAATGTCAGAAATATATTTGGTCCCCATAATTTGTCGATGCCACTTGTGTGTACCCTGCAATCTGTTTGATCATATATTTTCAGACGTATGTTACTACTGTAATATGGTAATCTCAGTGGAATAATTAATTATGCAATTCCTGTGAAGTAATCCTTGATCACTTAAATTCATCCTATTCCCTTCTCCCTCAGCTTACAACACACACACCACACCACACCACACCACACCACACCACACCACACCACACCACACACACACACACACACACACACACACACACACACACACACACACACACACACACACACACCAAGTCGGTTCCAGCTTTCAACATTGTTTTGTGCAAGGCTTCATCCTGTTCAGTATTTTGTTTCCTTACCAAAGGCCCTTTTTGTGCACATTGAAAATTGTGCATTGTGCTCTTGCGTCAATCGGTCCATGATGTGGTCAAGGTTGTCTTGGAAATTTGCACTAAAATAATTTGTTGCTCGGAAATTGTCATCCTTTTTACCTCTGCCACCAAAAGTGGATGGAGGTTTTGTTTTCTCCCCTGCCTGTCTGTTACTTGCCGGAAAAGATTCCGGCAAGTCTGTTGATCGGTTGGTTTGTCTGTCTGCTTATCTGTCTGTGTGCAGCACTACGTCTACACCGTTGCACGTAGAATCGCCAAACTTTACACACATATTTGTCTTGCCTTGGAATAGACTGTGCCCAATTTTTAACTCTCTCGGCCCAAGGCCTCCATTATGACGTCATAATTTGATAATTTGACAAGTACAAAACTTCATCCAATCAAGATCCAATTTCTTGAGCGACATGACGGCATAAACTGGTGGAGAAAAAAAAAATGATGACGTCATCGGTCACGTGGTTCGGCCGCCATCTTGGAAAAAACGAAAAACTTTGCACCTCTATATCTCTGAAAGTGCTGAATAGAAAAAATTGAGACATGGCTCATTGTAAAGAACTCTCCATGGGGAATAAAATATGTTAATGATGATGTCATAGGTGCCTCCATTATGACATCATAATTCGACAAGTACAAAACTTCATCTGATCAAGATGAAATTTCTTGAGCATAATCTCGGAATGAATTAGTTTAGAAAACAAATAATGATGACGTCATCGGTCACGTGGTTCGGCCGCCATATTTGTCCAAAATGGCCGATAAAAAAAGTACATTCCGGCAAGTCCTCTTAGTAAGGGAAACATATGAAAATCTGTTAACTAAATTGTTACCAAAAAATTTCTTCAGCAATATGTTTGTAAAGGTGTGTAATAACATGTGTTAAAATGTTGAAGGTCAACTCCCGTGGGAAACCCAGAAAAAAAGCTGTTGAATTCGGGTACCGAAAAATTATTTTCGAGAATTTTTATTTTTTTTAATCGGCCCTTAAGTAACTTATGAGGGGTCAAATAAGGGTTTTTCATGATTCTGAGTTGATTGTTAACATTTATATTTCACCACAGACACTCCTTTGTGGAAAAATAATTTCTAAATATATCTCATTTTCTACTTTGCAGGACATGGAGTCTAGCAATATGGATGAAGACGTTACTCCACCTGTGCTCAATTGCTTCATCTGTGCACGCTCGGATACACCAGCTGAAAGGCTCATACAGGCAACTCCAAAGGGATACTCAACTTTATTGAAACAAGCAGAAACTGTCGAAAATGTTACTGTTGTGGAACGTATGAAGGAGGCTCAAAAGGAAGGAAAATTGAGGTACCACCAGAAGTGTAAAAATGATCTGTACAACAACTTTGTTGCAACCACCAAGAAGTCAGCTCAAGCATCAAAGGCAGAGAAAGAGTCATCAAAGTTGAAGACAAGACGCACTACTTGTGAGTTCAGTTCATCAACTGGCTGCAGTTCTAGAAGATCACAGTCAGTTGACCTCCTGTATAAGGATGTATGCATTCTTTGCAACCAACCAGCCCAGCTCTACAAAAATAATCCAGCACAAGCTAGAAAGAAATACAGAGTGCCAGATAATTTGACTGCAGATACACTGAAGGCAAGCTTGCTGAAGACAGCACGGAGTCGCGGGGATGACTGGGGCACTGAAGTCACTGGACGCCTGGAAGGGATCAACGACTTGGTAGCAGAAGAAACACTGTACCATTTGCGATGCAAACTTATGTTTGCGAGAGGTGACAGTTTGTCCAAGACTGATGAGGAAGGAAAAAGGAAGAGAGGACAGAGGAGTATTTATGAGGAGCGAGAGGCAGTTTTTATTGAATTCTGCGAATGGTTAGACTCAGAATTAGAGCATGGGGTAATGAACATGGACCAAGTCCATGAAAAGCTGCAGGAGTTTGATCAGTCACCAGAGAAGAGCCTTTCTTATTCAAAGCATTGGCTAAAGATAAAACTTCTAGAGAAATACGAAGACACCTTGTATTTCACAACACAGGAAAGAAGGGCAGATGTACTCTGTCTCAAAGATGGCACCGACAATATTCTGCGAGAGCATCATGCTAATCTTGACCATGGAGATGAGAAGACTCAGATCATAAAGACGGCACTCAAGTTCATATCCAATGATATTGCCTTGATTGATTTCGGTCCAAAGTCATACCCCACCACACACAGTATGACTGACATCGATAGTCAGCTGACACTTGTTCCTGCAAGCCTTCAGATGTTCTTGAGACCGATTGTCAAGACAGACGAAAGAGTTGCCGTTTGGGGGCAGAATTTTATTAAGGCCTGTCGACCTCGGTCTGGAGTATTGCCACACCAAATGGGGCTTGCCATACAACTTGATCATAGATTTGGGTCAAAATGGATGCTCAACAAGTTCCACCGGCTGGGATACACTGAGTCTTACACGGAGACACAAAACTACAAATACTGCTTCCTTAATAGTAGGAGTGGAGATGATGTTCCAGATACTTCTGGCACTCTTGACACCATTGTGGAGGAAACCGATGAACAGATCAATGATGAGGTTGCGGTTGATGCTGCGCTTGAGGATCAATCTGTGATGACAGCCAAAGTGCCAGCCAGTGAAAGTGAATTGTCAAGTAATGATCAGGTGGTCTTTATGGAGGTTGGGGAAACAAACAATGCAGTCACTCAGTTTGTTGGAGACAATATAAATTTAAACATTGTCTCTATTCACGGAAACACTCCCTTTCACTCAATGGGTTGGATCGAAGTCACCTCTCCGGCACCACCTTTGCCAGATCCACAGACAACAGCAGCTTTCCCCCGGGTGAAGTTGAAGGCACTCGACAAAGCTAAGATCCTGAGAGGAACTGAAGTAAAGATTATTCCATTTACGAACAGGAAACAGATAGGAACGAACGCGATCATGTTTCTCCCCCTCGCTGAGCTTTCCTCCTCCCTGGCTCATGATCAGCCACTCCTCACTCCAGGTGACACACTCTGGGCAGCGGGGTGGGTGATCAAACCAGAGACTCTACCTCCAACAGAGGGTGCAGCTGCACAACATTCACTCCGTGCCTACCTGCAGACCCGGGACTGGATCCTTCTACAGAGCATGTCTCTGAACCCCAGTGACTATGGATGGACAATAGGTGTGCATGGGTATGAGCAAGTTCCAACACTGGACCCCACGGCTCCTGAGGAGCTATTGCAGTTCACGAGCTGTAATTGTCATGGAGATTGCAGCAACCGGCGATGCAGCTGCAAGAAGAATGGGGTCACGTGCATCTCGGCCTGTGGAGTCTGTAACGGCATTACATGCAGAAACTGCAGTCATGATGTTGTTGAGTCTGAAGAAGACATAGACAATGACTGTTGAAACTTCTGACATTGTGAATGAGAAATAACTCTTGAGTATTATATATGTATGTGAAATAAAAGCTACTTTGTGTGTAAATGTAAAAGTGAAAATATAAATGTTAACAATCAACTCAGAATCATGAAAAACCCTTATTTGACCCCTCATAAGTTACTTAAGGGCCGATTTAAAAAAAATAAAAATTCTCGAAAATAATTTTTCGGTACCCGAATTCAACAGCTTTTTTTCTGGGTTTCCCACAGGAGTTGACCTTCAACATTTTAACACATGTTATTACACACCTTTACAAACATATTGGTGAAGAAATTTTTTGGTAACAATTTAGTTAACAGATTTGTGAAATATCTCATAAAATGCCCTTACTATCTGGCTCTGACCGATTTTTCATCTGACTGTTTGTCTGTCTGTGAACAAGATATCTCAAAAAGTTGTTGACGGAATTGGATGAAATTTTGCAGGGATGTAGCTTATGTGACAAGGACGAAATGATTAGATTTTGGTGAAAATCTAGATTCGGATACGGCCAGTCTTTTTTTAAAGTGATTCTTAAAATCTGATTCGCTGTCGGGCCGTTGGTGCTCCTTGGTTGGCAGCGAGTGCCCCGGAAGCGTTGAAGGAAAAAGAGTGGCAATTCTATGTGTGGGAAAATTGCATGCTTGGTCAGGGACACACAGATAGCTCAGATGGGAGAGCACTGGTACGGTTCACCAGAGGACCTTGGTTTCATTCCTGGTATGGGCATGTAATTTTCCACACATACCAACTTAATTATTACTCCCGCCAGGGAGTAATGCATTCGATCGTGTGTGTGTGTGTGTGTGTGTGTGTGTGTGTGTGTGTGTGTGTGTGTGTGTGTGTGTGTGTGTGTTCGTGTGTTCGTGTGTGTTCGTGAACAAGATATCTGGAAAAGTTCTGAACGGATTTGGATGAAAGTTGGTGGAATGATTGCCCTTGGGATAAGGAAGAATTGATTCGTTTTTCGTGAAGCTCAGCATTCCGGATCCAGGAATTTTTGGGGGGAATTTTTGGGGGTATTTTTTCTTCTGTTTTACTGCATTAAAGCTTTTATTCTTATTCTTAAATGATGTTTTTCTCCTCTAATTCCGAAATATATCAAAATAAATTCTCTGACAGTTAGGGCCTACTTTCTTTTTCATTTATTGTTTTGGGGAGAGGGGATGTTAAACAAAATGTATTATTCCAACTTGACCCACGGCGGGAGTATGCGCTCTACTGAGTGGCGTTCTAGTTTATAATACTGTTCCTTAATGTCATTATTAATTTATTTATTTACTTATTACATGTGTATGTTTATTTACTTACATTTGTTGATGAACAGCAATTCAATATTGCATTTTTACCTCCTCCACCAAAGGTGGATGGAGGTTATGTTTTCACCCCTGTCTGTCTGTTTGTCTATCTGTCTGTCCGTTTGTGAACAAAATATCTCAAAGTTGTAGACGGATTCGGATTAAATTTGGCAGAGATGTATCGTATGTGACGAGGACGAAATGATTATTTTTTGGTGAACATCCGGATTCGGATCCGGCTACTAGAATTTTTTTAAGTGATTCTTCATCATTGGGAGATAGGGCCAAAAATTATACATAGCAGGATATCTCAAAAAATTGTGGACGGATTTGAACCAAACTTGGTGGACTGGTTGAGTGTCTAACAAGGACGATTCGATTCGATGAAGATCTAAATTTGGATTCGGATATGAAATTATTTAATTTTTTTCAGTGATTCTTCACCATTGGGAGATCGGGCCAAAAACGATACATAGTGGGATATCTCAAAAAGTTGTGGACGGATTTGGACGAAACTTGTTGGACAGGTTGTGTGTGTGACGAGGACGATTCGATTCAATTTTGGTGAAGATCCGGATCCGGATCCAGCTAGTATAATTTTTTTAAGCGATTCCTCACCGTTGAGTGTTATGGCGAACCAGGCGGAGGTTTGCTCTCTACTGAGTGCCGTTCTAGTGTAATATGAATCGATCAGCAGGAGCCTTTCTCCATCCATTCATTTTTTTTCTGTTCGTAGTTGACATATATTGAAAACATTTGCACTTTAGCCCGATGTAAGTTTGAATTCCGCACAATAATACTCCAACGTTGCCACAATTTAATTATATGAAGCACCAAAAAAACATTTGCATTCATAAAGTTATCTATTGGAGCATCGGCAGTTTTTAAACACACGTTTTCCATGATAGGAATGTGATCTGACAGCCGTCTCATTAAATGTGATGGATTAAAATTTGTATAAATTTTTTTTGGTTATCATTTGTTTTACAGTGGCAATACCATCGTGAATCCCACTCGATTTCTGTTTCATTTCCTAATCCTCGACATTGGTGCTAGCTGCTGCTAGTGGAATTAACTTTGTTGTCCTTGGATACGTTTACGACGTTTCAAATTGCAGGAGCCTTGCTTCAACGCAGACTTTATTTATTTATCTCCATGTTCACAATGCGAGGGAAGGCCGAAGCATTGCGTGCGCCGTTCTCCCCCCTGGCCCTCCCCGACGTGCAGTTGAGTGGTACAGCCCTGATCGAGGCTCTTTTTCTCGGCATTGCGCTCTCTTTCTCTCCGGGAGGATGTAAGCGCCAGCCGAAAGGGAAGTCGAGGATCTGGGAGTCTAATATCAACAGGAACACCAAGTCGCAGGGTCCATCCCCATTTGCAAAAGGCCTGCCAGCTCCACAGACCCGGATCTCATGTCGGTGCCACCACGGAGGGCAGATTCGCTCGAAGGGTAGGCCACGTCGATGCTCTGACCTTTCATCCACCTTCCAGGTTTTGTTCTACATCCATTCTGTGCCTGTCCCTCACCAGAACAACTTGACTGGTAGCCTCCTGAGGCAGTGATGCCAACAATTGAATGTGGGGTGGGCAGAAGTAGCAGTACCGATCAACTGGTGACCCGTTTGCCTCCTGGTTGTTTTACAAATGTGTCCACACCAACAGGTATACTCTAGATGCTTTCCACGTATAATTGTTCGCTTGCTCAAGGAGAGGATTCCTAAAAATGCGTGCATCATATACGTACGTGTTGGTGTACAACACATGTGCATGACGATTCGAGTGGGATGTATTATTTTTCACCTTTGACATTATTACCGATTGTGTAGGAATTGGCTTTGTGTGTTACCCATTGGATTGAGGTCATGTGTGTATTTTTTTTTTTAACCCCTTTTCTATTTTTAACTGCAGGAGAGCCCTTGCTGCCTGTACCTGCAATGGTATTTACCGGATGGTACTGGCTTTTGCCGTTACGCATTCCTGTCGCATGTGATGTGGGTACGCATAAAGGAATCTGATGGCGAATGTTTCAGCCTTCATTTGTAGCATGTATCTGTCGCCGAGTTGACTAGGCCAGTAGTAGCTTGATTACCAACGAAACATGATCCACCGCCAATCTACTGTCCTGGTGTTTTGAAGTCGGGCCTTTGCGTCATAAAGTACGCTTCCCTTCAAACAGGGTGTTTATAATTGGTCACCTGTCCGGTATAACTTACTCGTGTCATTGACGACCCAATTGTATCTTTTGCGAGGAAAAGGCTGATTGTTTGCTCATTTTGTGGCCTAACTCTGGACTCCTCTTTTTACTTTATTCCTGTATTCTGCTCTACTTGTACCTAATAGTGCCCAAGGGTGATATGTCTGACTAAAATGGTCCGCAGACACCACCAACCTTGATACATGTTGCTGTTGGCGTAATGGATGGAAACATTGATTTTATTCGTTCTGAAATGGATATCAAAAGCGTAATGATTAATACAGTAAAACCACAGGTAAAACGTGGTACGTGAGTCTGCACCAAGCAACGAGCAGCTTAAAAACAGCACTTTGCAACAGGTACCAGTGCGTACAATGGTGTGGATTCCGTGTAAGGAGCTTGAGCGGTATGAGATTGCCATGGTTACCAAGGTACGTGGTGTGGGCCTATCACAATAAATATATTTGAGTGTCTAAAGTTTAAGTTTAGTGAACTCGATACTGTGTTCCACCACTGTACACCCTTAATTTTTGTCTTCCTTTTGCTTTATACTCGAGTCTCACCCAGAACTCGCCAATAATGGTTCTGTCATCATTTGTGGACTCTTGGGATTGACCTAAAATGCATCTTTTACTCTGTGAATTCGTATCACGGACAGGGTGTATATATATATATATATACAGTCACGTGAAAAAGTAAGTACACCCCATGTAAAGTTTTGACTTTTTCAACATATTTCAACATACAGTTATTTGATCTTCATTTCAACAATATTGATAGATAAAGGTGATATAACATAACAAATATCATGAAATATTTACATTTTGTAGTCCATTGTATAATTTAAATAAACATAAATGCAAATTTCGCATGTGGAAAAAGTATGTACACCCCGACATTTATCACTACTTCAAATACCTAAAATTAGAATCACGTGCACCAGCTCAGGTGCAAATGATTAGAACGTCGTTGGAGAGGATCTTGGAGGAACCTGTTTTATTTAAATCTCAGACATTTCGTTTGGTTGGCTCTTTGTTGTTGAAGTGTGTGGCGTCACCATGCCGAGATCAACAGAGCTCTCTGAGGCCTTCAGAAAGAAGGTTATAGATGCCTACGAGTCTGGGAAGGGATTTAAAAAGATCTCCAAACAATTTGAAATCAATCATTTGACTGTCCGGAAGATCATCTACAAGTGCAGAAGATTCCAAACAACTGCCAACTTGTTCAGGCCAGGCCGCCCCAGCAAGTTCAGCCCGAGAGCAGACCGCAAGATGCTGAAAGAAGTCTCGAAGAACCCCAGAATGTCATCACCGGACCTACAGGTAGCTCTTGCCACTGTTGATGTCAAAGTGCACGAGTCTACCATTAGAAAGAGGCTGCACAAATTTGATCTGCATGGGAGGTGTGCCAGGAGGAAACCTTTGCTGTCCAGAAAGAACATCAGGGCAAGACTAAAGTTTGCCAATGAACACCTAGGCAAAGACAAGCACTTCTGGAACAATGTGCTCTGGACAGATTAGTCAAAGGTAGAGCTATTTGGCCACATTACCAGACGACATGTTTGGTGAAAACCAAAGACAGCATTTGACCACAAGAACCTGATACCAACTGTAAAGCATGGTGGTGGAAATATTATGGCTTGGGGCAGCTTTGCTGCATCAGGGCCTGAGCAGCTCACCATCATATAATCCACTATGAATTCTTCATTGTACCAGAGGGTGCTTGAGGATAATGTGAGGTCATCTGTCGGAAAATTGAAGCTCAACCGAAGGTGGACCTTGCAACATGACAATGACCCTAAACATACCAGTAAATCCACCAAGGAATGGCTGAAAAGAAAGAAATGGAGGGTTCTGGAATGGCCAAGTCAAAGCCCGGATCTAAATCCCATCGAGATGTTGTGGGGGTATTTGAAACGAGGTGTGCATGCAAGAAACCCCTCAAACATCGCATAGCTAAAAAAAGAATTCTGCATGGAGGAGTGGGCAAAAATTTCTCCCAGTCGATGTCAGAGACTGGTAGACAGTTATAAGAAATGCCAACTTGAGGTTGTTTCTGTCAAAGGGGGCAATACCACCTATTAGAGCCAAGGGTGTACTTACTTTTTCCACATGCGAAATTTGCATTGATGTTTATTTAAATTTTACAATGGACTACAAAATGTAAATACAACACAACAACAACATGCATTTTAAGGCCATTTTCCCTGCTAGAGCGGGGGTTAGCCTTGCGGTCCCCATGACAATCTTCTCTATTTTGCCCTATTTTCTGCATCTCTCCTTGTTAACCCCCTTGCCCGCATTTCTTCTTTCACCATCTTTAGCCAAGTCTTTCTCGGTCTTCCCCGTCCTCTACTTCCTTCTACATTCATTTCCATCACTCTTCTCAACCAGTCACTTTCATCCTTCCTCAACACATGACCAAACCATCTCAACCTGTTCCTCTTCACAGCAACAATCACAGGCTCTATTCCCATCATCTTTCGCAAATCATCATTTGTCTTCCTCTCTCTCAACGATACTCCGCACATCCACCGAACCATTCGCATTTCCACCCTTTGTTGCTGCTCTACATTCATGACCCATGTCTCACTCCCATAAATCATAACACTTCTCACACATGCAGCATACACCTTTCCCTTCAGCTTCAATGACACTCCCCTCCTCATCAGCACGCCACTCAGTTCCCGAAACTTCTTCCATGCACATCTCACTCGAGCAACCGTTGCCGAGTCTGATCCACCTTCTCCATTCAGCATGTCTCCCAGGTAGCAAAATGTTTTCACACCTTCCAGCTTCACGCCGTCTCCAAGATCCAACTCAACATTTCCTCCATCTGCAGCTCCTTCTGTGCACACCTTACATTTGAATGTAGCTGCCACACTGGTTAATGACCCTCTCAGACCGCTACAATTTTGATGAACCCACTCAGCGCACATTGTACATTGAATGGAGTTCACTCCGACACCCTTCCTGAACACAGCACATGGCCACTTCCCAGTTCTTTCCACCTCACCACATGCTTTACCACTTGCCATCACCTTCGTCTTTCCTATATTCACCTTCAGACCTTTTGTCTCCATACATTCCTTCCACTTGTTCATCTTTTCCTTCAGTCCATCCATACTTTCCGCAATCAACACCAGATCATCTGCAGACAACAACTCCCACGGTAAACCCTCCTTTACGTTCTGAGCCAGCTCCTCCATCACAGCTACAAATAGTCGTGGACTTAGTACCGATCCCTGATGCACTCCCACCTTCACCTCAAACTCACCACTGTTCCCGTCCTTCGTCCTTACAGCTGTGCGCGCTCTTTTGTACATTGCCATCACTACTCTGATCAACCATTCCTCCACTTCTAACTTCCTCAATGCCCATGTCAATACTTCGCGTGGAACCCTATCGAATGCTTTCTCCAGATCAACAAACCCAAGAAACAACAACTTCCACTTCTCCATCTACTTCTCCTGCAACTGTCTCACAATAAAGAGCGTGTCTGTCGTTCCTCTTCCTGGCATAAATCCAAACTGCATTTCGTCGATCTTCACCTTCTTCCTTATCCTCCTCTCCAACACCCTTTCCATTACCTTCATTCCATGCTCCAATAATAACACGAGCCACACTCCAGAGGGTCACCTTTCCGTTGTATTGAGGGACGAGGGTACTCGGTTCCCAATCCACTGGAATGCATTCCTTGGTTATCTTCTCTGCCAGTCCTTCGTCCTTTCTCTCCATTGAGTACCTGTGGCACGATTTGGGAAACCGCTCAGGATCGGGTTTAGTCCTTTGTTAATGGCTCGGGCCTCGGATTGCTAAACCGCTCGGCAATTTCCATCTTGTCGGCGGTCCGAGTGGGAGTTATCTCCCTGCTTTGTGGTCGGATTGGCACTCAGGTATTTGGGACTCCATTGAACAATCACCCTGGCCAATCTCGACATGAAAGGAGCGTTATAATTTCCAGGATTGGGGGACGGCCAGCTTAAAAGACAAGGGGATTAACCCCCCCTTGGTAAGGGGAGCGCCGACCCCCCGAATCCGCAACAATTGCTGCAACAATTACAATGATATTACAATTACAATATATTACAATAATTAATAAACTCACCAACCAACCTCACCAACCTCACCAACCTCACCAACGGCAATAATAAATAATAAATCAAATAATTAATAAATAATTAAATTAAACAATTAATTACGATAACAATATATTACAATTACAATGATATTACAATTACAATCCGCAACAATTACAAAATGTAAATGTTTCATGATATTTGTTATATTACATCACCTTTATCTGTCAATATTGTTGAAATGAAGATCGAATAGCTGTATGTTGAAATGAAGATCAAATAGCTGTATGTTGAAATATATTGAAAAAGTCAAAACTTTACATGGGGTGTACTTACTTTTTCACATGACTGTACGTGTGTGTGTGTGTGTATATATATATATATATATATATATATATATATATATATATATATATATATATATATATATATATGTGTGTGTGTGTGTGTGTGTGTGTGTGTATGTATGTATTTACATACATACACACACACATATATATATATATATATATATAATTCCAGCGTTATCGTCAACTCCAAAAATGTCAGGCTGAATCCCAATGCGGTGAGCATAATGATAGCGTAGTGAGTCAGTCATCCTTGGAAGCTGATCCTGCACGTTTGCTCGAGACATCCGATCAGTTTGCATTCTTTCTCGCTTGCCATGCAGCCTCTTGTCAGAGAGCCTCGTGTGCAAGGTGATCCTGGACGCCCACTGAGCACAGGACACTTTTCATCCTCGTCTCTTAGGCACCCGAATGGGTCCCTCTCCCGGTGACACCTCACGAAACCAGAGCCTTTTTGTCAACACCAGATGTTCATATTTTATGAGCGACCAATTAATGCTCTGCTGTGGACGGTGTCGTAGAACGTCTACCACGCATGCGTCGGATCGGCAATCGAGTTGGTTAAATTAGTGCTTTCTGATAATAATTGAAATTTGACTCGGCTGGCACACTGTATCTTTGTTCTCGTTTACCTTTCATTCATCGGCCATGGTGATCGGTTCCTCTGTTCATTCAATGTTTCAAGAGGAACGTTTAATAATTATTGCTTATTGTTACTTCACTATTATGTGAGCTTGTCTGAAGTCGCTTTTTTTCATGACCTCCACCACCAAAGGTGGATGGAGGTGATGTTTTCACCCCCGTCTGGCTGTTTGTGAACAAGATATCTCAAACATTTGTGGACGGATTCGGACGAAATTTGGCAGGGACGTAGCTTATGTGACAAGGACGAAATGACTCGATTTTGGTTGAAGATCCCGATTCGGATCCGGCTACTGTAACTTTTTAAGTGATTCTTCACCATTGGGAGATCGGGACAAAAACGATACATAGCAGGATATCTCAAAAAGTTGTGGACGGATTTGAACGAAACTTGGTGGAGCGGTTGGTAGTCTGACAAGGACAAATAGATTCGATTTTGGTGAAGATCTGAATATGGATCCAGCTCGTATACGTTTTTGAGTGATATGGCCAACCAGGCAGAGGTTTGCTCGCTACTGAGTGCCGTTCTAGTTACAAACTGTAATCCTCTGGGATTTAAATGGCTGGACATGCACAAGTAGCCGTAAACACCTGCCATGGCTTATGAAATCCATGTCGTAGTAGTTATATGGTATTTACACTTGATTTCTGTATCCTCCTCTCGTTATATGAGATCCGATTGGAAGTATTTCATTAGCAACCTGTTGTTCGCTTAATAGTTCAGGTGGCTGGTTTGAGATCTTCGGGTCTTGAGTTTGAGCCCCTGTTGTGCCTTTGAAATAACACCAGGTGGGTTGACTCACTCAGAATGTCATCCTTCCGAGGTCAGCAAAATGAGTACCAGACGTACTGGTAACAGGGGGCACTGCATCAGCGGCACAGTTTCGCTTCCAGAAAATGATGCAAGCAGCAGCCGCAGGCTGCATATGAACCAACAACAACATCCATGTCACTTTTCGGCATAATAATAGCTTTGTGAAAATCAGGGAATATGTTGGAAACCAGACACAAATCAGCATGTGAGATGGAATTCAATCATGCTTAGTAGTCAAGGAATGCTTAATATGGGAACATCAGTCATCTCGGAATGGCACTATGATATAATGTATGTGCGTTAATGCAATATTCGTTGAGGACATTGTATTTATATGTGCTGAGGTGCAATGACCAGTGTAACGTGAACAGATATTCACATCTGACACATTTCATTGACTCAGAGTGACCCAAATGTCACCGGAATAGCAATATCCAGAAATGAATGGCCACGGTGAGCCTCGATGCAGACAGCCGGGGACTCTGCTTTCGCTGGTAATTATAAGCCGTCAAGACCCACGCAGCTTCGCACCTCGGATTGGATTTGGATGATATTTTTGTGAGCGTGTCCACGCGAAGCCCACTTGACATTGTAGCTCACAGCATGGGTACCGTATCCTATCCTGTGTGTTTAAATGAGGTTCACAGGTGATTGGGACTGGGAACCAACTTCATTAACTGGGCTTTGAGCGGACTAAAACATCCAGTTGCTTTTGAAAGTACTTACTTATACCAAGACGAACGAAGTAATCTCAACATGATTGGTAGTTGGTTGACATGATAGCTGTTTTTTTGACATGATAGCTTTTTTTTGACATGATAGCTGTTTTTTGACATGATAGCTGTTTTTTTGACATGATGGCTGTTTTTTGACATGATAGCTGTTTTTTGACATGATAGCTGTTTTTTGACATGATAGCTGTTTTTTTGACATGCTAGCTGTTTTTTGACATGATAGCTGTTTTTTGACGATAGCTGTTTTTTTGACATGATAGCGGTTTTTTGACATGATAGCTGTTTTTTGACATGATAGCTGTTTTTTTGACATGATAGCTGTTTTTTTGGCATGATAGCTGTTTTGTGACATGATAGCTGTTTTTTTGGCATGATAGCTGTTTTTTTGACATGATAGCTGTTTTTTTGACATGATAGCTGATTTTTTGACATGATAGCTGTTTTTTTGACATGATAGCTGCTTTTTTGACATGATAGCTGTTTTTTGACATGATAGCTGTTTTTTGACATGATAGCTGTTTTTTGACATTATAGCTGTTTTTTGACATGATAGCTGTTTTTTTGACATGATAGCTGTTTTTTGACATGATAGCTGTTTTTTGACATGATAGCTGTTTTTTGACATGATAGCTGCTTTTTTGATGTGATAGCTGGGTTTTGACATGATAGCTGTTTTTTGACATGATAGCTGTTTTTTGACATGATAGCTGTTTTTTGACATGATAGCTGTTTTTTGACATGATAGCTGTTTTTTGACATGATAGCTGTTTTTTTGACATGATGGCTGTTTTTTAACATGATAGCTGTTTTTTGACATAATAGCTGTTTTTTGACATGATAGCTGTTTTTTTGACATGCTAGCTGTTTTTTGACATGATAGCTGTTTTTTGACGATAGCTGTTTTTTTGACATGATAGCTGTTTTTTGACATGATAGCTGCTTTTTGACATGATAGCTGTTTTTTTGACATGATAGCTGTTTTTTTGACATGATCGCTGTTTTGTGACATGATAGCTGTTTTTTTGACATGATAGCTGTTTTTTTGACATGATAGCTGTTTTTTTGACATGATAGCTGCTTTTTTGACATGATAGCTGTTTTTTGACATGATAGCTGTTTTTTTGACATGATAGCTGTTTTTTGACATGATAGCTGTTTTTTGACATGATAGCTGTTTTTTTGACATGATGGCTGTTTTTTGACATGATAGCTGTTTTTTGACATGATAGCTTTTTTTTGACATGATAGCTGTTTTTTTGACATGATAGCTGTTTTTTGACATGATAGCTGTTTTTTGACATGATAGCTGTTTTTTGACATGATAGCTGCTTTTTTGATGTGATAGCTGGGTTTTAGACATGATAGCTGTTTTTTGATATGATAGCTGTTTTTTGACATGATAGCTATTTTTTGAGATAGCTGTTTTTTTGACATGATAGCTGTTTTTTTGACATGATAGCTGTTTTTTTGACATGATAGCTGTTTTGTGACATGATAGCTGTTTTTTTGACATGATAGCTGTTTTTTTGACATGATAGCTGTTTTTTGACATGATAGCTGTTTTTTGACATGATAGCTTTTTTTTGACATGATAGCTGTTTTTTGACATGATAGCTGTTTTTTGACATGATAGCTGTTTTTTGACATGATAGCTGTTTTTTGACATGATAGCTGCTTTTTTGATGTGATAGCTGGGTTTTAGACATGATAGCTGTTTTTTGATATGATAGCTGTTTTTTGACATGATAGCTATTTTTTATGATAGCTGTTTTTTTGACATGATAGCTGTTTTTTGACATGATAGCTGTTTTTTTGACATGATAGCTATTTTTTATGATAGCTGTTTTTTTGACATGATAGCTGGTTTTTTTGACATGATAGCTGGTTTTTTGACATGATAGCTGTTTTTTTGACATGATAGCTGTTTTTTGACATGATAGCTGTTTTTTGACATGATAGCTGTTTTTTTGATATGATAGGTGTTTTTTTGACATGGTCGCTGTTTTTTTGACATGATAGCTGTTTTTTTGACATGATAGCTGTTTTTTTGACATGATAGCTGCTTTTTTGACATGATAGCTGTTTTTTGACATGATAGCTGTTTTTTTGACATGATAGCTGTTTTTTGACATGATAGCTGTTTTTTTGACATGATAGCTGTTTTTTGACATGATAGCTGTTTTTTTGACATGATAGCTGTTTTTTTGACATGATAGCTTTTTTTTGACATGATAGCTGTTTTTTTGACATGATAGCTGTTTTTTGACATGATAGCTGTTTTTTGACATGATAGCTGTTTTTTGACATGATAGCTGCTTTTTTGATGTGATAGCTGGGTTTTAGACATGATAGCTGTTTTTTGATATGATAGCTGTTTTTTGACATGATAGCTATTTTTTGAGATAGCTGTTTTTTTGACATGATAGCTGTTTTTTGACATGATAGCTGTTTTTTTGACATGATAGCTGTTTTTTTGACATGATAGCTGTTCTTTTGATATGATAGCTGTTTTTTTGACATGATAGCTGTTTTTTTGACATGATAGCTGTTTTTTTGACATGATAGCTGTTTTTTCATCAGGTGTTTCTGGATGACATCAGTTATTACCTCCACCACCAAAAAAGGATGGAGGTTATGTTTTCACCCCATCTGTCTGTTTGTTACTTGCAAAATCGAATATTTTTCAAGTATATTGGTCGGTTGCGTTTGCTACTTGGCAATTTTTTTTTTTTTTTGCAAGTATGTTGACCACTCCGGTTTGTGTGTTTGTGTGTGTTTGTGTGTTTGTCCGCTCACTTATACTTGCCTACAGGTTACAGTTTTTAACCGATCTTCACGACACTTCACCAAATGCTAGAGTTCGTGGTCTGACAAATTGCTATATATTTTTGAGGTCAAAAGGTCAACATAGGCCAAAGGGCAACCACTTTTTTCAAATTTCTAAAATCCTCAATTTTCATCCGATTGACTTGAAATTTGAAAAGAATTTACATATCGGCTAACCAAATTCAACCACCAACTATTTTTTGAGATCAGCATTGGCCAAAAGGTCAACATAGACCAAAGGTCAACAACAATTTAAAATTTCTAAAATCCTTAATTTTCATCCAATTCACTTGAAATTTGAATGGGATTTACATAGCTAACTCAACTCAACCACCAACTATTTTTGAGATCAGCATAGGCCAAAGGGTCATTGGTCAAAGGTCAATCCAAGGTCAAACTTCCGAATCGTCAATTTTCATCTGATTGACTTAAAATTTTAACAGCATTTGAATAGTGCCTCATTGAATTGGGAAACCAATAATGTTTGAGGTAAAAAGGTCAAACGTCAACACAAGGTCAAACTTCCAAAATCATTAATTTTCATCTGAAAAATCATCAATTGTCATCTGATTGACTTGAAAATTTAACAGCATTTGCATAGCTCCTCACTGAATTGGGAAACAAACTATTTTTGAGGTCAAAAGGTCAAACTTCAACACAAGGTCAAACTTCCAAAATCATCAATTTTCATCTGAAAAATCATCAATTTTCATCTGATTGACCTTTAAAAATTTAACAGCATTTGCATAGCTCCTCACTGAATTGGAAAACCAACTGTTTGAGGTCAAAAGGTCAAACATCAACACAAGGTCAAACTTCCAAAATCATCAATTTTCATCTGAAAAATCATCAATTTTCATCTGAAAAATCATCAATTTTCATCTGATTGACCTGAAAATTTAACAGCATTTGCAGAGCTCCTCGCTGGATTGGGAAACCAACTATTTTTAAGGTCAAAAGGTCAAATGTCAACACAGGATCAAACTTCCAAAATCATGAATTTTCATCTGAAAAATCATCAATTTTCATCTGATTGACTTGAAAATTTAACAGCATTTGCATAGCTCCTCACTGAATTGGGAAACCAACTATTTTTGAGGTCAAAAGGTCAAACGTCAACACAAGGTCAAACTTCGAAAATCATCAATTTTCATCCTATTGACCTGAGCTTTGATCAAGATCATCCATTTTAATCTTGAGGAAATGGACAATTTGCTGGATTAATGGAAACCTTTTGGGTAGGGGGGAGGGGGGGGGGGGGATTGCCGGATTCTGCAAGTATCGTGCTCTGCATGACGTCTTCTTGTTTGTTACTTGCAAAATCGAAGATTTTTAAAGTATATTGGTCGGTTGCGTTTGTGGTTCTGTCTGTCTGTTTGTCTGTTTGTTTGTCACCGGCCTACAGGTCACAATTCGAAACCGATCGTCATGAAACTTCACCAAGTTGTATAGGTCGTCCTAATTGAGAAGCCTATTGTTTTTGGGGTCTAAAGGTCAAAAGGTCAACATAGGCCATAGGTCACCAACTTTGCCAAATTTCTAAAATCCTCAATTTTCATTTGATTGACTTGAAATTTGAAGAGGACTTGCATATCTGGTCACTGAATTCAACCACCAAGTATATTTGAGGTCAACATAGGCCAAAAGGTCAACATAGGCCAAATTTCTAAAATCCGCAATTTTCATCCGATTGACTTGAAATTTGAAGAGGACTTGCATATCTGGTCACTGAATTCAACCACCAAGTATATTCGAGGTCAACATAGGCCAAAAGGTCAACATAGACCAAATTTCTAAAATCCTCAATTTTCATCCGATTGACTTGAAATTTGAAGAGAACTTGCATATCTGGTCACTGAATTCAACCACCAAATATTTTTGAGGTCAACATAGGCCAAAAGGTCAACATAGGCCAAAAGGTCAACATAGGCCAAAAGGTCAACATAGGCCAAATTTCTAAAATCTTCCATTTTCATCCAATTAACTTGAAATTTGAAGATGACTTGCATATCTGGTCACTGAATTCAACCACAAATTATATTTTCGGTGAACATAGGCCAAAAGGTCAACATAGGCCGAATTTCTAAAATCACCAATTTTCATTTGATTGACTTGTGAATTGAACAGCATTTGCACATTGAGTCACTAAATAGTAAAACGAAATATTTTTGAGGTCAAAGGTCAACTCAAGGTCAACCTCACAAAATCATCATTTTTCATCTGAAAAATCGTCACTTTTCTTCCTGTTGACCCGAGCTTCGATCAAGATTGTCAATTTTAATCTTGATGAAATGGACAATTTGCTGTATCAGTGGAATTTTTTTTTCTTGGGGGTGGAGGGCAGATTTTGCAAGTATCGTGCTCCGCATGACGTCTTCTTGTTTGTTTCTTTGTCTGTCTGTGAACAAGATGTCTCAAAAAATTGTGGACGGATTCAGACTAAATTTGACAGGGAGGTAGTGTATGTGACAAGGACGAAATGATTAGATTTTGGCGAAGATCCGTATCCGGATCCGGCTACTTGAATTTTTCAATTGATTCTTCATCATTGGGAGATAGGGCTAAAAACGATACATATCAGGATATTAAAAAGTTAAGGATGGATTTGGACGAATCTTGGGAGAGAGGTTGGGTGTCTGACAAGGAAGAATTGGTTCAATTTTGGTGAAGATCTGGATCCGGCTAGTAGAATTTTTAAAGTGATCCTTCACCATTGAGTGGTGAAGGACGAGTTATGACAAAACTTGGTCGATGAGTTGGTTAGGTGACAAGAACAAGTCGATTAGATTTTGGTTCAGGTCCGAATCCAGATCCGGCCTATAAGTGGATACAAAACATGAACTGTTCAGCCTGGCGGAGGTATGCGCTCTACCAAGTGCCGTTCTAGTCTCTTCTTCTTTTTATTCTTCTTACTATTAATAACTTGGTACCGTATTCTGTAAACAAGACCAGTTCGATAGACCTCTCACTCTCTATCATGAGTTGCATTGTTATGGGCTGGTCATGATCAAAATGACCAAATGTGATATCCATGCATTAAGCCCCATTTTAGTTAAAAATGTGATGTGGTGTGAACACTTGCTTCAAATCCCATACAGAGGATATTTGCATGCTGTGTTAATAACCCCGCCTGTAACAAACGTATGCAAGTCCTCCTGCCCACCTTCCCGCTCCCCAACATCTCCTTTTTCTCATTCCTCATTTCCCTTCCGTCGTTCATTTCCCAAAGCCATCCTTTTTTAAACATTACTCCTTCCCCTCCGACTGTGTGTGTGTGTGTGTGTTTGTTTCGATTTCCACCGTTTCATAATGTGCTTCTGCACGTAGCATAGATGTACAACTCGCCAACATGTTTGTAGATCAAGGCAGCCTGTGGTCAAGTACAACAAGGGATTTTACAGTGCACTGTGGATAATGTTAATAAAGTATTGGGAATTGGGAATTCTTCCAAAGTAAATTGGGAATTCATCCTGGGAACTCATCCTGGGAATTCTTCCAAAGTAAATTGCTCTCTCTCATGCACAGATTTATCCCATCTCGTCTTCAGTTGTCATACCCTTCCTCCCATCCATGGTACACGGAATCTTGTGGTGAGGCTATTGCCCAGAAACAACTTGCTTTCGTCTCCTGGAAAGCAAATCCAACGGAAGGAAATCTCATTTCCTTTCACAAAGCCCGAAACAAGTGTGTGTCCACCCTCAGGAGAGCCAGGAAACAATATCTCTCCGTTCTCAGGACCAAACTCTCTTATCTGTCTCCCTCTTCCAAATCCTGGTGGCGCCTGGTCAAATCAATTATTGGCGTCTGGTCAAATCAAATCAATCAAATCAAATCAATCAATCAGTCAAATCAATCTGACTTCCGGTCCCTCGAGCGACGGGGCTTGCTTCGATCTCTCCACGGCATCAAAGTTTGTGTTTTCCCGTTTGTTTCCTTGTCAAATTTCCGCTGCGTATTTTGTTGTGCATGTGTTATTGTGTGTTTCTATTTGGTTTTGGTTTTGTAGTTGTTGCAAATTTGTGTGTAATTAGTCGTTTCATTGTTCGCGCCTCGTGCGGCCTGGTGTCTCGTGCGGCCTCCTCGTCTCGACTTGTGCCCCGCCCCCTATATCTCGTTTTGCTTTCACCTCTGCTCCTGCTTTCTCAAATCCACGTTCTCACTTAGAGACTTTTCCCAGATTGTTTTTCATGGTTTTGTTTAAATATTTATTTAAATATGTTTAAACCGCAGCCGTGATGCCGGCCCCCCCCCTCCCCCGCCCCCCAGAATTTCCATGTTTTAAACGTTTCCCAGTGTGTACCCTGGATAAGAATAGGTACGCCGTATCCCTGCGTGTCGTAAGAGGCGACTAAGAGGGTTGGCGTCAGGAAGGGCATCCGGCCATAAAAACATTGCCTCAAAAAGAGAACCATGACAATTACAACTACATGTGGGCAGGGTACTGCCCGAAGTGGAGATCGGTTTCTGAGGTTTGGGACATGGAATGTAGGGACAATGACAGGGAGATCAGGAGAAGTGGTGGAAGTATTGGTCAGAAGAAGAGTGGACATATGTTGTGTGCAAGAGACGAGATGGAAGGGAAGTGGTGTGAGAATGGTGAAGGGTAGGCAGGGACAGAAATACAAGTTTGTGTGGCAAGGGTGCCCGGAGGGCGTGAATGGTGTTGGTGTCCTGTTTTCTGAGGAGTTTGTAGACAGTGTGGTGAGTGTGACTAGAGTGAGTGATAGTTTGATGATGGTGAAAATGATGATTGGAAAGCTCTTGGTGAACGTCATCTTGGGATATGCTCCGCAGGTTGGTCAAAGCGATGAAGAGAAGGACAAGTTCTGGTGTGCGATAGAGAAGCTGATGGAAAACGTGAAAGATGAGGAAGTTGTTGTAGTAGGAGGAGACCTAAATGGACATATGGGAAGGAGTATGGATGGTTTTGACGGAGTTCATGGGGGTTACGTATATGGTGTGAGAAATGGAGAAGGTGAAAGGATTTTGGAGTTTGCTGATGGAGCTGATTTGTTGATTTGTAATACTCAGTTCCAGAAAGAGGATAATAAGCTTGTTACATACACGTCAGGTGGGTCGACGACAACCGTTGACTACCTGATGGTGCGTAGGCGAGATAGGGGGCACCTCCGGGACACAAAGGTGATCCCGGGGGAGGAGGCTGTTTCACAGCACCACTTGGTTGTCTGCGACGTAAGGGTGAAAGGTGCGAGGAGAGCTCGGCGGGTGAAGTAGCAACCGAGAATGAAGGTGTGGAGGTTGAAAGAGGTGACAGTAAGGGAGGCATTAAAAGAGAGGCTGAGTAGGGTCGAGGATGATGTGGTTGAGCTTGAAAGTGGTTGGATGTCAATGAAAGCTAGTCTGTTGGGAGCCGTTGGTGAGGTATGTGGATGGACAAAAGGACCACCGAGGCACTCGGAAACATGGTGGTGGGATGATGAAGTTGGAAAGAGGATTGACGAGAAGAGGAAGAAGTTCAAGGAGTGGCAGAAGGCGAAGGGTACGGGACCAGAAACAGCAGAGCATGAAAGTTATAAGGCAGCCAGGAAGGCTGCAAAGAAAGAGGTAGCAAAGGCGCAGGAGGCATGTAGGAAAATGTTCGGAGAACGCTTGGATTCGGAAGAGGGTCAGAAAGCAGTATTCAGGATTGCAAAGCATATAGCGAAAGAGAGGTGTGATGTGATGGGGGTGAGTTGCTTGAAGGATGAAGTGGGACAAATCGTCTCGACCCAGATGGAATTAAAGGAAGATGGAAAAGAGATATGGAAATGCTGTTGAATACAGAGAATGAATGGGATGGCAACATAGAGAGTAACCCAGTTTTAGGACCGGCAGAGAAGATAACTGAGAAGGAAGTTGAGGAAGCGATAAAAGCAATGAAGGGTAGAAAAGCGGGAGGGCCGACGGGAGTTGTGGGAGATATGTTGAAGGCAGCAGGAAGTTGGGGTGTGAAGAGAATGACAGAGATCTGGTGGTGAAAGAAGGCCGCATTCCAGTGGATTGGGAACCGAGTACACTCGTCCCTCTATACAAGAGGAAAGGTGACCCTCTGGAGTGTGGCTCGTACCGTGCGATAAAGTTATTGGAGCATGGAATGAAGGTATTGGAAAGGGTGTTGGAGAGGAGGATAAGGAAGAAAGTGAAGATCGACGAAATGCAGTTTGGATTCATGCCAGGAAGAGGAACGACAGACGCGCTTTTCATTGTGAGGCAATTGCAGGAGAAGTACATGGAGAAGAGGAAGAAGTTGTTTCTTGGGTTTGTTGATCTGGAGAAAGCATTTGATCGGGTTCCATGCAAAGTATTGACATGGGCATTGAGGAAGTTAGGAGTGAAGGAATGGTTGATCAGAGTAGTGATGGCAATGTACAAAAGAGCGCGCACAGCTGTAAGGACGAAGGACGGGAACAGTGGTGAGTTTGAGGTGAAGGTGGGAGTGCATCAGGGGTCGGTACTAAGTCCACTACTATTTGTAGCTGTGATGGAGGTGCTGGCTCAGAACGTAAAGGAGGGTTTACCGTGGGAGTTGTTGTATGCAGATGATCTGGTGTTGATTGCGGAAAGTATGGATGGACTGAAGGAAAAGATGAACACGTGGAAGGAATGTATGGAGACAAAAGGTCTGAAGGTGAATATCGGAAAGACGAAGGTGATGGCAAGTGGTAAAGCATGTGGTGAGGTGGAAAGAACTGGGAAGTGGCCCTGTGCTGTGTGTAGGAAGGGTGTCGGAGTGAACTCCATTCAGTGTACAATGTGCGCTGAGTGGGTTCATCAAAAATGTAGTGGTCTGAGAGGGTCATTAACCAGTGTGGCAGCTACATTCAAATGTAAGGTGTGCACAGAGGGAGCTGCAGATGGAGGAAATGTTGAGTTGGATCTTGGAGACGGCGTGAAGCTGGAAGGTGTGAAAACATTTTGCTACCTCGGAGACATGCTGAATGGAGAAGGTGGATCAGACTCGGAAACGGTTGCTCGAGTGAGATGTGCATGGAAGAAGTTTCGGGAATTTAGTGGCGTGCTGATGATGAGGGGAGTGGCGTTGAAGCTGAAGGGAAAGGTGTATGCTGCATGTGTGAGAAGTGTTATGATTTATGGGATCGAGACATGGGTAATGAACGTAGTGCAGCAACGAAGGTTGGAAAGGGTGGAAATGTGAATGGTTCGACGGATGTGCGGAGTATCGTTGAGAGAGAGGAAGACAAATGATGAATTGCAAAAGATGATGGGAATAGAGCCTGTGATTGATGCTGTGAAGAGGAACAGGTTGAGATGGTTTGGTCGTGTGTTGAGGAAGGATGAAAGTGACTGGTTGAGAAGAGTGATGGAAATGAATGTAGAAGGAAGTAGAAGACGGGGAAGACCGAGAAAGACTTGGCTAAAGATGGTGGAAGAAGAAATGCGGGCAAGGGGGTTAACAAGGAGAGATGCAGAAAATAGGGCAAAATGGAGAAGATTGTCATGGGGGCCGCAAGGCTAACCCCCGCTCTAGCAGGGAAAATGGCCTTTAAAATGCATGTTGTTGTTGTTGTTGTCTGGTCAAATCTGTTTCTGGTGTTTGTTCCCCCTCAATCCCCTCCCTCTCCTCAAATGGCCACACGGCTGACTCCGCACATGAAAAAGCTGAATGCCTCAACTCTGTGTTTGCCTCTAAATCTTGTGTCCCAAACCCATCCCTCTCTGTACCCACCGTACCCAGTCGTACCCAGCTGCTCCTGGACTCTGTGTCCTTTCCTCCTGACAAGGTGGAAAAGTTTCTGTCAACCCTCGACTCGGATTCTGCAACTGGACCTGACGGCATCAGCCCACGGGTCCTAAAATCCTGTTCTTCCGCTCTTTCACTCCCTCTCTCTGTTCTCTTCACCCTCTCTTTTGCTCAAGGTCATCTTCCATCTGCTTGGAAATCTGCCAACATCACCGCTTTCCACAAAAAGGTGCAAAAATAGATCCCAGCAACTACAGACCAATCAGCCTTCTCCCAATTATCAGCAAAGTCATGGAATCCATCATTGCTTCAGATATGAAATCTTTCCTCTTCTCCAATGGCTTGATCTCTGATCATCAATTTGGTTTCAGACCTGGACACTCTACTCTGGACATGCTGCTTCTGCTTTCTCAACAATGGATGGAGGTCCTCAATGCCAAACAGGAAATTAGAGCTGTCTCCCTTGACATATCACGTGCCTTCGATACGGTCTGGCACCCCGCTCTGCTCACCAAACTCTCCTCTTTTGGTATCCATGGAAATCTCCACGCATGGCTGGCGGACTTCCTCTCTCGTCGTAGTCAACGTGTGGCCCTGAATAGGTTTCTCTCATCTCCTCTTCCTGTTCAGGCTGGAGTTCCCCAAAGCAGTGTTCTGGGCCCTGTGCTTTTTCTGGTCTTCATCAATGATCTCTCTGACTCTCTTGAAAATCCTCTCTATCTCTTTGCTGATGACTCTACTCTCTGTCGCTCCATTCTTCATCCCTCAGATCGGCAGTCTGCAGCCTCCTCACTCTCTGCAGACCTGGACAAAATCACAGACTGGGCAAACAAGTGGAACATGTCTTTCAATCCTGACAAATCTCACACTCTTACGATGTCTCTCCGAAAAGACCGACTGGACAACCCTCCCATCCACTTTCTGAATAATCCTCTCCAAGAAGTTCTGTCACTCAAGCTTTGGGGTTTCACTATCTGCCATGATCTTTCCTGGGAAAACCACATTTCAAATCTGGCCTCCAAAGCCAGTCGCCGACTTGGCATCCTCCGTCGTGCGAAGTCCTTCATTGGCACACCTGAGCTACTTACCACATACAAGGCTTTCATCCGCAGCTCGATGGAATACTGCTCTCCCCTCTGGGCTGCTGCTCCTGCCTCACACCTAGCTCGTCTTCACGCTGTTGAAACCAAAGCATTCAGAATCATTGGAATCTCCCACGATGAAGCTAACTCCAAGGGCCTCTCACTCACTCACCGCAGGCAGGTTGGTGGTCTTTCCGTCTTCTACCGACTCCTCTCTGGCCTTGCCCCCCCAGCTCTCTCTGGGCTCTGTCCCACAAATATTCCTACAGGTCGCACTAGATCTGCCTGCAACCCTCTTATGGTTAAACTGCCAAAATCAAGACTCTCTGCTCACCTTCACTCCTTCATTCCTCTTTTCTCCCGCCTCTGGAACAAACTCCCTCACTCTCTTCAATCCCACTCCACCCTCCAGGTCTTTAAAACAGCTCTTCACCACCATCTCTTATCTTCCCCCATCCAAAACCTTGATCTTTTCTACCCCCGCTAATTTCACCCCAATTCCACTTTTTTGAAATACCAACTTCTGTCCTGGAAGTCCTTGGTGTCCTTGTGTTTTATACTTCTCCCTCCCCCCCCCCCCCCCCCTTCCCACGCCTCCTCCCCCCAAGCCCTCTCCCTTCCACACATCTCCCTGCTCTCAAATGTTGTGTTTGTGTGCTTCCCCTTCTCTCCCCATCTTGTCTTCCGCTCCCTCCTTTTATATATTTTGTTTGTCTGGTTGATTTGTTTGTGAAGTAAATGTTAGCTCTTTCACGAACCTCGATTCAGTATACAAAAAAAAAAAAAAAAATCAGAATCTGTCCGTTTGCATCGGTGTTGCTGAAGCAGTTTCTTGACGAGGGTTATGCTGAGTGGTTTGCCTTGGCCTTCCCAGCAGTCAGTCATATTACAGTATATAGGGATTTGTAAAAAAATATATAATAATAATTTGTACACAGAGTCGAGGCTCGTGGAGGAGCTGGAACACAGAATGGATCAGGACGCAACATGATAAAAGGAACAGCAGAAAGAGAAGGTGGAAATGCAAGCAGCAGGGCTGTGGGAGAAAAGAGATGAACAAACAACAAGGGATGTGCGTAATGAGGGGTAGGGGAGAACGCATGCGGTGGACAACATGGATACAGAATAAAAAAGTGGGGTTGGGGTGGGTAACAGGTGTAGAAAATGGTTTTGTGATGCGACCTGATCTGAGATGGTGGTGAACAGCTGTTCCTGGGGGGAAGAATGAGATTGAAGAGAAAGTGAGTGCTGGTTCCACATGTGGGAAAAAGAGGAAGAAATGAGTGGAGGTGAGCAGTAATTCTGGATTTTGGGAGTTTAACTAGAAAGGGATTGCTGGTGGACCACATTCGCTCTGGAGATACATTGGGGGGGGGGGGGGAGGGAGTGCAAAGCACAGAGGGGGCAGAGGATGCAAGAACAGAAAGGAGATGGGGGAAGACAGAGAACCTGCCGACCTGTTGTCGATGGCAAAGTGATAGGAGCATAGACTCATCTCCATTGCGGGAGATTCCAATGATCTTGAAGGCCTTGGTTTCCACAGCATCAAGCTGAGTAAGGTGTGAGGCAGGGATGCCAGCCCAGAGGAGAGAGCAGTAATCCATCAAGCTACGGATGAAAGCCTTGCAGTTCGGATAGGAGTTTAGTTCTGATTTGCCAAGGAAGGACTTTGCACGATGGAGGATGCCCAGTTGGTGACTGGTTTTGGAGGCCAACTTTGAAATGTGGCTTGCCCAAGAAAATCATGACTGAAAGTGACACCCAAGATTTTGAGTGACTGAACTTCTATCAGAGGGTTGTGAAGAAAGTGGTTGGGAGGGTTAGCCAGACGGGTCTTTCAGAGAGAGAAAGAGACTTCTCAAGGTTAAAAGATATTCCAAGTGTTTGACCAGTCAGAATTGTTTTTTTTTTGTCGAGGTCTGAAGAGAGGGAAGAGGCTGCTGCCTGTCTGTCAAAAGGATGAGGGATGTCACTTAAGAGAGTGGAATCATCAGCAAAGAGATATAGAATTTCCAAAGAGTCAGAGAGATCATTGATGAAGATTAGGATTAGGAAGAGGTCGAGAACACTGCGTTGGGGCACTCCGGGGAGAGGAAATGAAAGGATTCTGTTGAGAGCTACCCATTGGCTACAAGAATGGAGGAAGTTAGCAACCCAAGAGTGGAGTTAGCCTTGGATGCTATAGGCAGGGAGTTTGGAAAAACAAGTTGGGATGCCAGACTGTATCGAAAGCTTGAGATATGTCAGGAGAGACAGCCCTAATCTCATGTTTGACTTTAAGGTGCCTCCATCCATTGTTGGGAGAGTAGAAGCAGCATGTCCAAGGCAGAGTGACCTGTTCTGAATCTGAATTGATGATCTGAGATGAGGTCATTGAAAAAAAAGGAATTATTTTACATCAACTGCAATCATGGATTCCCTGACTTGCTGTGATTGGACGTAAGCTAATTGGTCTGGAGTTAAGGGGTCCGTCCGTTCCTGCGCCTTTTTATGTAATGCTGTGATGTTGACTGATTTTCAAACAGGTGTAAGAGCAGTACACGGAGAGTGAGAAATGGAGTTCTTGATGTACGGTGCGACTGCACCACCAGGATGGGGTTCAAGTCTATCAAACCAGAGGAGACAATAGCTAGGGAGAGAGACTAAAGAGTCCTGGACGTCCTGTAGGAGGAAGGATTCTGTTAAACAGATGATGTCCGGTTTATCGGTAGCAGCCTGGATTGAGAAATCTGTCAGGTTGGAGCGGAGGCCTTGGATGTTTGAGGTCCACACAGATCGGGACAGGGAAAGAGGAGCTGCTAATGGGGTGTAGAAATGTAGAAAGGAGCAAGGAGAGGGGCAGGTGAAGCCGGAAGAGTGTGGGGCGAGGGCAAAGCCCAGAGGGGTAGGGATGGGTGAAGCAGGAAGGGGGTAAATGCAGGGGGGAGTTGAGAGGGGAGGGGCGTGGGACAAGGGTGAAGCTGAGAGGGGGAAGGACGAGGAAAAAGCTGAGATGGGGCAGGACGAGGGAGAAGCTGAGAGGGGGCAGGATGAGGGAGAAGCTGAGAGGGGGCAGGACGAGGAAAAAGCTGAGATGGGGCAGGACGAGGGAGAAGCTGAGAGGGGGCAGGATGAGGGAGAAGCTGAGAGGGGGCAGGATGAGAGAGAAGCTGAGAGGGGGCAGGACGAGGGAGAAGCTGAGAGAGGGCAGGACGAGGGAGAAGCTATGGAGGGGGTGGGACGAGGGAGAAGCTGAGAGGGGGTGGGACTAGGGAGAAGCTGAGATGGGGCGGGACGAGGGGGAGCACAGATGGGGCGGGACGAGGGGAGCATAGATGGGGCGGGACGAGGGAGGAGCAGAGATGGGGCGGGACAAGGGAGGGGCAGAGATGGGGCAGGGCGAGGGGGAGCAGAGATGGGGTGGAACGAGGGGGGAGCAGAGATGGGGTGGAACGAGGGGGGAGCAGTGATGGGGCGGAACGAGGGGGGAGCAGAGATGGGGTGGAACGAGGCAGAAGCAGATGGGGGTGGCGGTGGGGGGGGGGGGGGGAGTTTCCTTAATGGAGGGGTTTGACACCATGAATGGTTGCACTAGCCTCTGCAAAATGGATGCCTCAGGATTCCCAAACTGGATAACCAACCTGCGGATGTTAGTGCAACCAAAAGGTTTGCACATGTATGAGAATTTAACGGCAACGAGAGCTGCAATATATTTGGCACAGAAACGAGTGAAAATATCCGGGTTGGTGTGTTTGTGTTACCTTATGAACCATTTGTGATGCAGGAAATCCATTTCAAATCCTGTATACCCTCTATTAATCCATCCCATTGACACAGTGTACAAGTTGCTGCTACATCACGCAGATAAGAGGAATACTGTGCTGGAGGATTGGACAGTTGTAACTAAATACTACATTGTAGTCGACCATTCTTCTTTACCAGCCACAATGATTCCCACGTTCTTGTGGGGTTGGCCGGGCAACGTTTTTGGCCCTAGTCTTTCAAAAACCAACTGGCCAGGCCTGACATTCGGCTAAGTAGTTAGGGCAAGGACTTGGAATTTGGTCATGGCGATGGTGATAGCTTGCCTGCTCTTTGCAAAGGACACAGTGGGATCTTGAACACCCACAAACTAATGCCAGCAGGTGGGATGCCCAGTTTAACATCCATCCGAGGGGCGGCACATCCATTGATGAATCACTCTGCCTGTGAAACATTGGGATGACAGTTTATAGCTGGATCGGGATTCAAACCAAGACTCTTTGGGAGCGAGTGAGTGTACCTCTAGGGTCTAGGCCATCCTGCTATCCTGCTTAATTAAAGGTAGTCTGTTGTCAATAGTGGTGATTCCTTTTCACACTTGCTTGGGAATCTTTTTTTTAACTCTCATTCTATTTTATTATATTTCTATTTTTCAGGACAAACCCAGAGCAAAATGCAGATCATCTACTCAAGAATGTCCTCTCGCCACCACCACCACCATCAGCACCGCCACCTCCACCACCATCAGCACCACCACCCCCACCATCAGCACCGCCGCCTCCACCACCATCAGCACCACCACCACCGTCAACACCGCCACCGCTGCTCTTTCCACCCCCACCGCCTCACTTGTTTCCTGAGGAAGCACTCGGTTCAGATGATGAGGAACAAGAAGACCCCAATGACTACTGCAAAGGTGCTTCACTGCACAATGTGCCCACAAAGTATCATTGGTGCCATTTTTAAAATAGAGCTCTTAACAATGCAACTTAATAATACAGCTCTTTCTGGTCAACCAATCGTGGCGTACCCCCAAACTGACCTTTTTTTTGTTTGTTTCATTCACCTCTGCTCTGAACACTGCATTATCACCTCAGCCAATCAAAGCATATATCCTCACAGGCCATGTATTTGTTCTTCTTTGTTCCAAACATGCTATTTTTCATGGCATAGGCCTCCAGTGAATGTCATTTTATTTTCCCCGGCAATGTGTCACAGGTCTACAAGAGTTCCGTATTTCTGTTGTTGTTGTTGTTGTTGTTGTTGTTGTGGTTGTTGTTGTTATTGTTGTTCTTGGGGGAGATTTTTGAAATGTGCACCCATTGGTCGGACAGGTGCCGAACCCCACCCAGATTTGTCACTCGACTCCACCCACCATGGCACCGAGACAAAATAATATGGCCGCCATCTTCATTTTCTGGTGGGCTTACGACATCAAGCCTGTCTGCCTCTGCTGATTATACACATCCCAGGCTTGTTGTGTCTGATTTCCATTGGCTTTGTTTGGCCTGAGTCTTACTCACAATGAGGGACCCCAAAAATCTAATCATATGTCGAATAAAATTATTTGTAAGATTTAACCGAGACCGTCAGCATACACGGTATTCGCCTCCCTAAAAAATAGCGTGACGTAATTTTTGAACGGCCCCATTTTGGGGTTAAGCAAATCTGTGACCGTGTGACGAATTAGCTAGTTCTGATATAACCGTGGCTGAGGGTGACATGGATGAGAGGTGATGAGTCAATCCTTTAATAGCGCCTTTAATGTGCGTTTCCCAATCGTGCTGTTCATCTCTTAAGAATTCGTGAAATGCGCATTTCCCAATCGGCCCATTTCCGGATTTTGTGGCAGGTTGTGACATTGCGGTCGTTCTTGGTTTCATTCTGGGTGAGGATTGTAAGGCCGCTGCGAATTAAAAGCATTTATATATTCAGCAGCTTGTGATCCGGATGGAAACAATTTCCTTGAAACCAAAGGAGTCTCCAAGTGAGAAGACTATGTTGGAGAAGGATTTTGTGTCACAAAATCTGTGTAAACATAGTTATCAAATAAAGTCCATTGGAATGTGGAAGCCCACTGGGAATTGGGTGAAACGTCACCTGAGATCGAATCCGCTCTAGCTTATTAGCCCCCGTTGAACTTGGTCCAAAACGGGGGCTTATGGATTGGGTCTTATCCGTCCGTCCATCCGTGTGTTTCACAATGCGATCAAATATGGCCGACTGGCGGCCATTTTAGTTGTAAAAAATCCCGATGTTGAACATGTCCTCAACTATTTCTCGGACATGCATTTACCGATCTTGTTCAAACTTGGCACACAGATAACGAATGATGGCTTGTATATGCACATCATTTTCTTTTGAGATCAGATCCAAGATGTCCGACTGGCGGCTATTTTGTTTCTTAAACGTGCTCCCAACCATTTCTCGACATGCATGGTCCGATCTTGTTGAAACTTGGAAAAAAGACAACACATGAGTATACATATGCAGATTTTGTTTTGTAATCTGACCAAAGATGGCCGACTGACGGCCTTTAACTCCATACAGCAAAATTACTAAAACCACGGGGGCTATGACATTTTGTCTTTTTCTTCTTGTTTAATACTAGATAGAAGGATACAAAAGCGGGGTAGATCCAGTTACTTTTTTGGTTAGATGCATCCTTTCTCTTTTTAAATGTATAATCCCAAACAACCCAATCATATACAGTGCCTTCAGAAAGTATTCACACCCATCCTGCTGGTGTCATATATATATACAGTGCATTCAGAAAGTATTCAGACCCCTTCACTTTTTTCACATTTTGTTATGTTGCAGCCTCATGCTGAAATCGTTTAAATTCATTTTTTCCCTCATCAATCTACACTCAATACCCCACAATGACAAAGAGAAAACAGGATTTTAAAAAGTTTTGCAAATTTATTAAAAAGAAAAAACTGAAATATCACATTTACATAAGTATTCATACCCTTTGCTATGACACTTGAAATTTAGCTCAGGTGCCTCCCATTTCTCTTGATCATCTTTGAGATGTTTCTACACCGTGATTGGAGTCCACCTATGGTAAATGAAATTGATTGGACATGATTTGGAAAGGCACACACCTGTCTATATAAAGTCTCACAGCTGACAATGCATATCAGAGCACAAACCAAGCCATGAGGTCGAATGAACTGCCTGCAGAGCTCAGAGACAGGATTGTGTCGAAGCACAGATCTGGGGAAGCCGACAAAAAAATTTCTCCTGCATTGAAGGTTCCCAAGAGCACAGTGGCCTCCATAATTCTTAAATGGAAGAAGTTTGGAACAACCAGGACTCTTCCTAGAGCTGGCCGCCCGGCCAAACTGAGCAATCGGGGGAGAAGGGCCTTGGTAAGAGAGGTGACCAAGAACCAGATGGTCACTCTTGCTGAGCTCCAGAGATCCTGTGTGGAAATGGGAGAAACTGCAACACTCCACCGATCTGGGCTTTATGGCAGAGTGGCCAGACGGAAGCCTCCCCTCAGTGAAAGACACATGAAAGCCCACAGAATCTTGTTTCTCACAGTCTGAGAGTCCTTTAGGTGATTTTTTGCAAACTCGAAGCGGACTTTCATGGGTCTTTGCAAAGCTTTGAGTTTGTTCCAAAGCTTTGACTCGATTGATTATAGTCTGTCTTTTTGTGGAATTTATGTACAATAAGGGGAAAGATGCTGTTGAAAGAAGTGAGTAAGGTGTTCCCTGCTGTGTAAAACGTGATGAGATGTATGTGGGAAGAGAAGATGACATGGACTTGAATGCTTGAATAATTATTCTAAATTGTATTCTCTCTGCAACTGGAGGCAAGTGTAATTGGCTTAACATGGGCATTACATGGGACGATTTAGGTTGCTGAAAGATCAGGCGAGCACACTTGTTCAGCACTTTCTGTAATCGATACAAATCCTGTTTAGTGATTCCACCAAGTAAGGAACTACCGTTATACAGTCTGGAAAGCATGAGGGCACGAACAACATCATGACAAGTACCGCTATTCATGTACTTCCTGATGCGATTTTGATTAATAGATCTGCTAATTAAGAGAGTGACACAACTGTGACCTAATCGGACATCCTCATGTCATTATCAAACGTCACTCCTAAATTTTGGATAGTCAGGGTCGAATGAGGGATTTGCAAAGCTATTTATCATGGTTTGGTGAAGAAGCGATGAAGAATTCGCTTTTCCTTGAATTCAGCTTCAACTTACTACGTATCAGCCATACCTGTATGTCATCGAAACAATGAGAGAGATGGAAGTCAGCATAAACAGAATCACCAGGTCTGGTCAGGTGAAAACTTGTATATTGTGGCGGACACGAAAGCCCACTGGCGTGGTGACATCATTCCGCGCACCAAGTGGCGGCGGCCACGCCCCAGAGAGAGGCGTGGCCTCAAGATATACACGGGGCGCGCAGCCCGGAGCAGCTCAGTGCTGCAGTTGGAGTACTTTCAATAAAGACTCTTTTATGAACCGCGTTGTCCGCTTGTTCCTTGCGTAAGCATTAGCGCGCGCAGCATCGCGCTTCATATGGTGACCTCGACGTTGGATCTGCCGTAGCGATCCTTCCGAACACGACGCCATTGCAATGGCAAACAACAACGCAATGTCGATTAAACTTCCCGAATTTTGGGAGGCCCAGGCCGAAGTCTGGTTCGTCCAAGCCGAAGCCCAATTTCAGCTTCGGCGCCTCACCGGCGACGACACGCGCTACTGCCACGTCGTCGCCTCCCTCGGGCCCGGCACGGCCGCTCGAGTTGTGTCCGTCCTTCGCCACCCACCGGACGGCCACAAGTACGAGGCACTCAAGCGGCTACTCCTAGCCACGTTCGGCCTCACGGATGACGCACGGGCCGACCGCCTCCTGGATCTCCCCGAGCTCGGCGACACGCGCCCGTCAGTCCGAATGGACCATATGCTGTCACTGTTGGGCGACGAAGCCCCCGGTTCTCTATTCGGGGCGCTTTTCCGTCGCCAACTTCCAGCGCAAGTTCGCCTCGCGTTGGCCGGGACCGTGCTAACGGAACCCCGAGCATTGGCAGCCGAGGCGGACAGGTACTTCGCGGCTTCGGATACGCGGGCGAGAGTCGGTGCGGCCGTCACGGACCTCGAGGCTGATGCTGCTGATGATGCTGATCCACAGCATCAGCTTACACAGCATACGCAGCATGCTGATACGCACCTCGTGACCGCCGCCACGCCCCGCCCACCGCCGCGGCGAAAACCGCCACCGCGGGGAAAACCGCCAACTCCACCGGCCTGGCGGAGCCAGCCGCACTCCTCCAGCTCCACCACCTGGTGCTGGTTCCACGCCAAGTTCGGCCACGAGGCTCGGCAGTGTCATCCGCCATGCTCCTTCAACAGGTCGGGAAACGCCCGGGCCGGCGCTCAATAGTGGCGATGAGCGCCGGCCGTTCGAGCAGCCTGCTGTTCATAACGGACACCTTATCCGGGCGCCGTTACCTGTGCAACACGGGAGCGCAGGTGAGTGTCGTTCCCGCCGGTACGTCAGACAAGCACGCCGCGGGTGGGGGCCCCGCGCTGCGTACGTACGGAAAACACTGCCTCTCTCTGCGGTTCGGAGGGCAGGTTTTCCGATGGACGTTCGTCACCGCCGACGTGCCCATGGCACTGCTTGGCGCGGACTTCCTGTGCGCTAATGGGCTCCTGGTCGACGTAAAGCGCAGACGTCTTGTCCAGGCCGAGACGTTCAGCTCGCTCGCTTGTGCGCTGCCCAGCTCGTCGAGCAGCTCAACGAGCGGCTCGCCGAGCGGCTTGCCAAGCGGCTTGCCGAACGGTTCGGTTCCGGCCACGTTGATCTGTACGCTTCCGGCAGCGGACGAATTCACCCGCCTCCTCGCCGGCTTCCCGGCCCTCACGCGGCCCACCTTCTCGGCGGGGGCCGTCAAGCACGGGGTGGCCCATCACATCCCCACCGTCGGGCCACCGGTCTACGCCCGGGCACGCCGCCTCGAACCGACGAAGCTGGCGGTGGCAAAAGCGGCGTTCGCTACCCTGGAGCGACTCGGCATCGTTCGGCGCTCGTAGAGTGCTTGGGCGTCGCCGCTGCACATCGTGCCGAAGCCCGGCGGGGGATGGCGACCGTGCGGGGACTATCGCCGTCTCAATGACGCCACCACTCCCGACCGCTACCCCGTCCCCCACATTCAGGACTTTTCCGCCCGTTTGGCGGGCATGTCCTTCTTCTCGAAGGTGGACCTCATACGCGGCTACCATCAGGTCCCCGTCAGGCCGGAGGACGTCCCGAAGACGGCGGTCATCACGCCATTCGGACTCTTCGAGTTCCTGCGGATGCCCTTCGGTCTGAAGAATGCGGCTCAGGCGTTCCAGCGACTGATGGACAGCGTCCTGCGCGACTTGGATTTTGTCTACGTCTACCTGGACGATATCCTCGTCGCCAGCGCGTCCCGCGAAGAGCACCTACGCCACCTCCGCACGCTCTTCGAACGCCTGGGCCAGCATGGCCTGATTGTGAACCCCGCAAAGTGCCGGTTCGGCGTCGCCGTAATCGATTTTCTGGGGCACCGTGTCACCAGGCACGGCGCCGTCCCCCTGCTGGCCAAGGTGGAGGCGGTGAAGGGGTTTCCGCGCCCCCGCACGATCAGAGGGCTGCAGGAGTTCCTGGGCATGGTGCACTTTTACCATCGGTTCCTGCCCCGTATCGCCCAGCTCCTGCGCCCCCTGCACGAAGCTCTCCGAGGTAAGCCGGGCAAAGGCGACGTTACCTGGACAGAGCAGATGGACACGGCGTTCACGGGCGCGAAGCTCGCCTTGGCTAATGCCACCATGCTCGCGCACCTGGCGCCCGATGCACCGATCGCCCTCACCACCGACGCCTCGGACTACGCAGTGGGCGCGGTGCACAAGCAATGGGTGCGTGGAGCTTGGCAACCGCTGGCATTCTTTAGCCGGCAGCTTCGCCCGCCCGAACGCCGTTACAGTACCTTCGACCGCGAGTTGCTCGGGCTTCACTTGGCGGTCAGGCACTTCCGCCATCTGCTCGAGGGCCGTGCGTTCACGGCCTTCGTCGACCACAAGCCGCTGATCTTCGCGATGGGCAAGGTCACCGAGCCGTGGTCGGCCCGGCAGCAGCGTCACCTCTCGGCCGTGTCCGAGTACACGACGGACATCCGGCACGTCGCGGGGAAGGACAACCCGGTGGCGGATTGCCTTTCCCGGGCCGTCGCCCACGCAGTCCACCTCGGCATCGACTATGCCCGGATGGCAGCGGACCAGGCCGCTGACCCCGACGTCCAGGCCTTGCGGACCGCCGTCACGGGCCTCCGCGTCACCGAGGTGCCGTTCGACGGCGAGGGCGCGGCCCTCTTGTGCGACGTCTCCCTCGGGCGGCCTCGCCCCATCGTGCCCGCGGGCTGGCAGCGCCAGGTGTTTGACGCCATCCACGGCCTGTCCCACCCGGGCGCGAGGGCCTCCCAAAGGTTGATCGCCGACAAGTTCGTCTGGCATGGCCTCCGGAAGGCCGTCCGCGGCTGGGCCAGGACGTGCCTCGCGTGCCAGCGCGCCAAGGTGCACCGGCACACCCAGGCCCCGTTGGCCCCGTTCACGGTGCCGGAACGCCGGTTTGACCACGTCCACGTGGACCTGGTGGGACCTCTGCCTCCCTCGCGGGGTTTCACCCACGTCCTCACCATGGTGGACCGCACCACCCGGTGGCCGGAGGCCGTGCCATTGGCGTCGACGACGGCGGCGGACGTCGCGCAGGCTTTCATCGCCACCTGGGTCGCCCGGTTCGGCGCCCCCTCAGACATCTCGTCCGACCGCGGCCCCCAGTTCACCTCGGAGCTCTGGGGGGCAGTCGCGCAGGGGCTTGGGGTCCGGCTGCACCGAACCACGGCCTACCACCCCCAGGCTAACGGCCTGTGTGAGCGATTTCACCGCTCATTGAAGGCCGCGCTCCGGGCCACCCTCCGCGACGGCGGCTGGGTCGACAGGCTCCCCTGGGTCCTGCTGGGCCTCCGGACGGCGCCCAAGGAGGACCTGCGCGCAACCGCGGCGGAGTTGGTCTTCGGGCAACCGCTGCGGGTGCCGGGCGAGTTCCTCCCCGACTCCACGGCACCATGGTCCGCGGCACAGCAGCGCTCCGCTCTGCAAGAGACCGCCCAGAGGTTCGCCCCGGTGCCAACGGCATGCCACGGGCACCTACCGACGCACGTCGCCCCGGAGCTTTGCACGGCAGAGTACGTCTTCGTCCGCCACGATGCCCACCGGACACCACTGTGGCCCCCGTACGACAGGCCTTTCCGCGTGCTGGAGACCGGGGCGAAGCACTTCTCCCTGGACATCGGCGGTACTCCTGACCGTGTTTCTGTAGACCGCCTCAAGCCGGCCCACCTCGACATGGACCATCCACCGCCAGTGGCCCGACACCCGCGTCGGGGCCGCCCCCCTGCGGGCGGACCCCCGGCACCGCCCAGCCCCGCCGCCACGCCGTCCCCCGGTCCTGCACCCATCCCAGGGGCAGCCAGAGGCATCCCACCTGGCATCCCTGCACCCCGGACGCCGCCGATCGCCAGGGGGCGCTTCGGCCGGGTCATCCGTTTGCCCCGCAAACTGGCGCTCCAGGTGCGCGGGAATTCTGGGGGGGGTGCGTGTGGCGGACACGAAAGCCCACTGGCGTGGTGACATCATTCCGCGCACCAAGTGGGCGGCAGCCACGCCCGAGAGAGAGGCGTGGCCTCAGGATATACACGGGGCGCGCAGCCCGGAGCAGCTCAGTGCTGCAGTTGGAGTACTTTCAATAAAGACTCTTTTATGAACCGCGTTGTCCGCTTGTTCCTTGCGTAAGCATTAGCGCACGCAGCATCGCGCTTCAATATAACTGAATATCATCCACATATACAATGGGGTGCAAAACTGTTAGTCCAGGAGGAAATGTATTGGTTGAGACGTGACAACAAAATAAATCATTGTATTATTTTTTTTTTGTATACTGAATCGAGGCTCGTGAAAGAGTTGACAACCGCGAGGGAAAGACAGCACAGGGGCACCATGAGGGAAAGACAGCACAGGGGGACCACGAGGGAAAGACAGCACAGGGGGACCACGAGGGAAAGACAGCACAGGGGGACCACGAGGGAAAGACAGCACAGGGGGACCGCGAGGGAAAGACAGCACAGGGGGACCGCGAGGGAAAGACAGCACAGGGGGACCGCGAGGGAAAGACAGCACAGGGGGACCGCGAGGGAAAGACAGCACAGGGGGACCGCGAGGGAAAGACAGCACAGGGGGACCGCGAGGGAAAGACAGCACAGGGGCACCGCGAGGGAAAGACAGCACAGGGGGACCACGAGGGAAAGACAGCACAGGGGGACCACGAGGGAAAGACAGCACAGGGGGACCACGAGGGAAAGACAGCACAGGGGGACCACGAGGGAAAGACAGCACAGGGGGACCACGAGGGAAAGACAGCACAGGGGGACCACGAGGGAAAGACAGCACAGGGGGACCACGAGGGAAAGACAGCACAGGGGGACCATGAGGGAAAGACAGTACAGGGGGACCGCGAGGGAAAGACAGCACCACGAGGGAAAGACAGCACAGGGGGACCACGAGGGAAAGACAGCACCACGAGGGAAAGACAGCACAGGGGGACCACGAGGGAAAGACAGCACAGGGGGACCACGACGGAAAGACAGCACAGGGGGACCACGAGGGAAAGACAGTACAGGGGGACCACGAGGGAAAGACAGTACAGGGGGACCACGAGGGAAAGACAGCACAGGGGGACCGCGAGGGAAAGACAGCACAGGGGGACCGCGAGGGAAAGACAGTACAGGTGGACCACGAGGGAAAGACAGCACAGGGGGACCACGAGGGAAAGACAGCACAGGGGGACCGCGAGGGAAAGACAGCACAGGGGGACCACGAGGGAAAGACAGCACGGGGGGGGACCGCGAGGGAAAGACAGCACGGGGGGACCGCGAGGGAAAGACAGTACAGGGGGACTACGAGGGAAAGACAGCACAGGGGGACCACAAGGGAAAGACAGCACAGGGGGACCGCGAGGGAAAGACAGCACAGGGGGACCACAAGGGAAAGACAGCACAGGGGGACCGCGAGGGAAAGACAGCACAGGGGGACCGCGAGGGAAAGACAGCACAGGGGGACCGCGAGGGAAAGACAGCACAGGGGGACCACGAGGGAAAGACAGCACAAGGGGACCACGAGGGAAAGACAGCACAGGGGGACCTCGAGGGAAAGACAGCACGGGGGGACCACGAGGGAAAGACAGCACGGGGGGACCGCGAGGGAAAGACAGCACGGGGGGACCGCGAGGGAAAGACAGTACAGGGGGACTACGAGGGAAAGACAGCACAGGGGGACCACGAGGGAAAGACAGCACAGGGGGACCGCGAGGGAAAGACAGCACAGGGGGACCACGAGGGAAAGACAGCACAGGGGGCCCGCGAGGGAAAGACAGCACAGGGGGACCGCGAGGGAAAGACAGCACAGGGGGACCACGAGGGAAAGGCAGCACAGGGGGACCACGAGGGAAAGACAGCACAGGGGGACCACGAGGGAAAGACAGCACAGGGGGACCACGAGGGAAAGACAGCACAGGGGGACCACGAGGGAAAGACAGCACAGGGGGACCGCGAGGGAAAGACAGTACAGGGGGACCACGAGGGAAAGACAGCACAGGGGGACCGCGAGGGAAAGACAGCACAGGGGGACCACGAGGGAAAGACAGCACAGGGGGACCACGAGGGAAAGACAGCACAGGGGGACCACGAGGGAAAGACAGCACAGGGGGACCACGAGGGAAAGACAGCACAGGGGGACCACGAGGGAAAGACAGCACAGGGGGACCACGAGGGAAAGACAGCACAGGGGGACCATGAGGGAAAGACAGTACAGGGGGACCGCGAGGGAAAGACAGCACCACGAGGGAAAGACAGCACAGGGGGACCACGAGGGAAAGACAGCACCACGAGGGAAAGACAGCACAGGTGGACCACGAGGGAAAGACAGCACAGGGGGACCACGACGGAAAGACAGCACAGGGGGACCACGAGGGAAAGACAGTACAGGGGGACCACGAGGGAAAGACAGTACAGGGGGACCACGAGGGAAAGACAGCACAGGGGGACCGCGAGGGAAAGACAGCACAGGGGGACCGCGAGGGAAAGACAGTACAGGTGGACCACGAGGGAAAGACAGCACAGGGGGACCACGAGGGAAAGACAGCACAGGGGGACCGCGAGGGAAAGACAGCACAGGGGGACCACGAGGGAAAGACAGCACGGGGGGGGGACCGTGAGGGAAAGACAGCACGGGGGGACCGCGAGGGAAAGACAGTACAGGGGGACTACGAGGGAAAGACAGCACAGGGGGACCACAAGGGAAAGACAGCACAGGGGGACCGCGAGGGAAAGACAGCACAGGGGGACCACAAGGGAAAGACAGCACAGGGGGACCGCGAGGGAAAGACAGCACAGGGGGACCGCGAGGGAAAGACAGCACAGGGGGACCGCGAGGGAAAGACAGCACAGGGGGACCACGAGGGAAAGACAGCACAGGGGGACCACGAGGGAAAGACAGCACAGGGGGACCTCGAGGGAAAGACAGCACGGGGGGACCACGAGGGAAAGACAGCACGGGGGGACCGCGAGGGAAAGACAGCACGGGGGGACCGCGAGGGAAAGACAGTACAGGGGGACTACGAGGGAAAGACAGCACAGGGGGACCACGAGGGAAAGACAGCACAGGGGGACCGCGAGGGAAAGACAGCACAGGGGGACCACGAGGGAAAGACAGCACAGGGGGCCCGCGAGGGAAAGACAGCACAGGGGGACCGCGAGGGAAAGACAGCACAGGGGGACCACGAGGGAAAGGCAGCACAGGTGGACCACGAGGGAAAGACAGCACAGGGGGACCACGAGGGAAAGACAGCACAGGGGGACCACGAGGGAAAGACAGCACAGGGGGACCACGAGGGAAAGACAGCACAGGGGGACCGCGAGGGAAAGACAGTACAGGGGGACCACGAGGGAAAGACAGCACAGGGGGACCGCGAGGGAAAGACAGCACAGGGGGACCACGAGGGAAAGACAGCACAGGGGGACCGCGAGGGAAAGACAGCACAGGGGGACCGCGAGGGAAAGACAGCATGGGGCGACCGCGAGGGAAAGACAGTACAGGGGGACTACGAGGGAAAGACAGCACAGGGGGACCGCGAGGGAAAGACAGCACAGGGGGGCCGCGAGGGAAAGACAGCACAGGGGGACCACGAGGGAAAGACAGCACAGGGGGACCGCGAGGGAAAGACAGCACAGGGGAACCACGAGGGAAAGACAGCACAGGGGGGCCGCGAGGGAAAGACAGTTCAGGGGGGCCGCGAGGGAAAGACAGTTCAGGGGGACCGTGAGGGAAAGACAGCACAGGGAGACCGCGAGGGAAAGACAGCACAGGGGGACCGCGAGGGAAAGACAGCACAGGGGGACCACGAGGGAAAGGCAGTACAGGGGGACCGCGAGGGAAAGACAGCACAGGGGGACCGTGAGGGAAAGACAGTACAGGGGGACCGCGAGGGAAAGACAGCACAGGGGACCGTGAGGGAAAGACAGTACAGGGGGACCGCGAGGGAAAGACAGTACAGGGGGACCGCGAGGGAAAGACAACACAGGGGGACCGTGAGGGAAAGACAGTACAGGGGGACCACGAGGGAAAGACAGTGCAGGGGGACCCCGAGGGAAAGACAGTACAGGGGGACCACGAGGGAAAGACAGCACAGGGGGACCACGAGGGAAAGACAGCACAGGGGGACCACGAGGGAAAGACAGCACAGGGGGACCACGAGGGAAAGACAGCACAGGGGGACCATGAGGGAAAGACAGTACAGGGGGACCGCGAGGGAAAGACAGCACCACGAGGGAAAGACAGCACAGGGGGACCACGAGGGAAAGACAGCACCACGAGGGAAAGACAGCACAGGGGGACCACGAGGGAAAGACAGCACAGGGGGACCACGACGGAAAGACAGCACAGGGGGACCACGAGGGAAAGACAGTACAGGGGGACCACGAGGGAAAGACAGTACAGGGGGACCACGAGGGAAAGACAGCACAGGGGGACCGCGAGGGAAAGACAGCACAGGGGGACCGCGAGGGAAAGACAGTACAGGTGGACCACGAGGGAAAGACAGCACAGGGGGACCACGAGGGAAAGACAGCACAGGGGGACCGCGAGGGAAAGACAGCACAGGGGGACCGCGAGGGAAAGACAGCACGGGGGGACCGCGAGGGAAAGACAGCACGGGGGGACCGCGAGGGAAAGACAGCACGGGGGGACCGTGAGGGAAAGACAGCACGGGGGGACCGTGAGGGAAAGACAGTACAGGGGGACTACGAGGGAAAGACAGCACAGGGGGACCACAAGGGAAAGACAGCACAGGGGGACTGCGAGGGAAAGACAGCACAGGGGGACCACGAGGGAAAGACAGCACAGGGGGACCGCAAGGGAAAGACAGCACAAGGGGACCGCGAGGGAAAGACAGCACAGAGGGACCGCGAGGGAAAGACAGCACAGGGGGACCACGAGGGAAAGACAGCACAGGGGGACCACGAGGGAAAGACAGCACAGGGGGACCGCGAGGGAAAGACAGCATGGGGGGACCACGAGGGAAAGACAGCACGGGGGGACCACGAGGGAAAGACAGCACGGGGGGACCGCGAGGGAAAGACAGCACGGGGGGACCACGAGGGAAAGACAGCACGGGGGGACCGCGAGGGAAAGACAGCACGGGGGGACCGCGAGGGAAAGACAGTACGGGGGGACTACGAGGGAAAGACAGCACAGGGGGACCACGAGGGAAAGACAGCACAGGGGGACCGCGAGGGAAAGACAGCACAGGGGGACCACGAGGGAAAGACAGCACAGGGGGACCACGAGGGAAAGACAGCACAGGGGGACCGCGAGGGAAAGACAGCACAGGGGGACCGCGAGGGAAAGACAGCACAGGGGGACCGCGAGGGAAAGACAGCACAGGGGGACCGCGAGGGAAAGACAGCACAGGGGGACCACGAGGGAAAGACAGCACAGGGGGACCACGAGGGAAAGACAGCACAGGGGGACCACGAGGGAAAGACAGCACAGGGGAACCACGAGGGAAAGACAGCACAGGGGGACCACGAGGGAAAGACAGCACAGGGGGACCACGAGGGAAAGACAGTACAGGGGGACCGCGAGGGAAAGACAGCACCACGAGGGAAAGACAGCACAGGGGGACCACGAGGGAAAGACAGCACCACGAGGGAAAGACAGCACAGGGGGACCACGAGGGAAAGACAGCACAGGTGGACCACGACGGAAAGACAGCACAGAGGGACCACGAGGGAAAGACAGTACAGGGGGACCACGAGGGAAAGACAGTACAGGGGGACCACGAGGGAAAGACAGCACAGGGGGACCGCGAGGGAAAGACAGTGCAGGGGGACCGCGAGGGAAAGACAGCACAGGGGGACCGCGAGGGAAAGACAGCATGGGGGGACCGCGAGGGAAAGACAGTACAGGGGGACCACGAGGGAAAGACAGCACAGGGGGACCGCGAGGGAAAGACAGCGCAGGGGTACCGCGAGGGAAAGACAGCACAGGGGGACCGCGAGGGAAAGACAGTACAGGGGGACCACGAGGGAAAGACAGCACAGGGGGACCGCGAGGGAAAGACAGCACAGGGGGACCACGAGGGAAAGACAGCACAGGGGGACCGCGAGGGAGATACAGCACAGGGGGACCGCGAGGGAAAGACAGCACGGGGGGACCGCGAGGGAAAGACAGTACAGGGGGACTACGAGGGAAAGACAGAACAGGGGGACGGACCGCGAGGGAAAGACAGCACAGGGGGACCACAAGGGAAAGACAGCACAGGGGGGCCGCGAGGGAAAGACAGCACAGGGGGACCACGAGGGAAAGACAGCACAGGGGGACCGTGAGGGAAAGACAGCACAGGGGGACCACGAGGGAAAGACAGCACAGGGGGACCGCGAGGGAAAGACAGTTCAGGGGGACCGTGAGGGAAAGACAGCACAGGGAGACCGCGAGGGAAAGACAGCACAGGGGGACCGCGAGGGAAAGACAGCACAGGGGGACCACGAGGGAAAGGCAGTACAGGGGGACCACGAGGGAAAGACAGCACAGGGGGACCGTGAGGGAAAGACAGTACAGGGGGACCGCGAGGGAAAGACAGCACAGGGGACCGTGAGGGAAAGACAGTACAGGGGGACCGCGAGGGAAAGACAGTACAGGGGGACCGCGAGGGAAAGACAGTACAGGGGGACCGCGAGGGAAAGACAACACAGGGGGACCGCGAGGGAAAGACAGTACAGGGGGGACCACGAGGGAAAGACAGTACAGGGGGACCCCGAGGGAAAGACAGTACAGGGGACCACGAGGGAAAGACAGCACAGGGGGACCACGAGGGAAAGACAGCACAGGGGGACTGCGAGGGAAAGACAGCACAGGGGGACCACGAGGTAAAGACAGCACAGGGGGACCGCGAGGGAAAGACAGCACAGGGGGACCGCGAGGGAAAGACAGCACAGGGGGACCGTGAGGGAAAGACAGTACAGGGGGACGCGAGGGAAAGACAGTACAGGGGGACCGCGAGGGAAAGAAGGAACAGGGGGACCACGAGGGAAAGACAGCACAGGGGGACCGCGAGGGAAAGACAGCACAGGGGGACCACGAGGGAAAAACAGCACAGGGGGACCACGAGGGAAAGACAGCACAGGGGGACCGCGAGGGAAAGACAGCACAGGGGGACCGCGAGGGAAAGACAGCACAGGGGGACCGCGAGGGAAAGACAGCACAGGGGGACCGCGAGGGAAAGACAGCACAGGGGGACCGCGAGGGAAAGACAGCACAGGGGGACCACGAGGGAAAGACAGCACAGGGGGACCGCGAGGGAAAGACAGCACAGGGGGACCGCGAGCAAAAGACAGCACAGGGGGACCACGAGGGAAAGACAGCACAGCATTATGAAACCAAAATCACTTTTTAGGGATTCCATGAACTCTTAAGGATATAATGAATACTTCATACTGGTACGGCACTTGTTAGAGCGCATACCTCCACCAGGCTGAACAGTTTATGTTTTGTATCCCATTGATAGGATGGATCTGGATCCGAATCTGAACTTGAAACTAAACTCGATTGCTCGATTCGATCGAAACTAAATAAATCGATAAACTAAACGATAAACGATAAAACGATAAACGATAAATAAATAAACTAAACTCGATCGAAACTAAACTCGATTGAAACTAAAATTGAATCGGCTTGTTCTTCTGACCAAACCAACTCATCCATCACCGACTTTGTCATAAATCTTCCACAACTTTTAGAAATAACATGCTATACTGTATATCGTTTTTGGACCCATCTCTCAATGGTGATGAATCACTTAAGAAAAAGAAAAAAAATCGCCGGCGGATCTTCACCATAATTGAATTGTTTCTTCCTTGTGACACATACAATTTATCCACCAAGTTCCGTACGAATCCATCCATAACTTTTTGAGATATTGTTTTATATATCATTGCTGATTCTATCAATGGTGAAGAATCACTTAAAATTCTAGTAACCAGATCCCAGTCTGAATATTCACCAAAATCAAATCATTTCATCAGTTTCACACACCCAACCTCTCCACCAAATTTCGATTGAATCCGTCCGTAACGTTTTGAGATATCCTGTTCCCAGACAGACAAAGAAAAAGAAAAACAGGGGTGAAAAACATGACCTCCATCCACCATCTGTGACGGAGGTAAAAATAGGAAAAATTAAATGTCATGTATCATGAATAAATCGGTGTGACCCCCCTTTTGCTTTGCAAACTGCCTCAACTCTATTTGGGATTGATTTAATTAGTTTATGGACTATGTTTGAGTCAATCTTTTCCCAACAGTCTTGTAATGCACTCCAGAGCATAGTCGGGCTGCTCACATAAATTTTATCTTTCTCTCGAATGTATTCACCTTTCATTTATTCTGTTCAGACCAAGTGTCAGTCAATACTAACTCTAATAATTATATTCAAGGCTATGGATACATATCTTCAATATTATAACAATTTCATGTTTGAAATCATGTTTTGACAAAGCTTGGCATTGATTTAAGTGGACTCTCACTTTTGTATCCCACAGTATATGATAGTGAATGGAATGTTGACTGGTGATTTGCCCAATACCAAAAATATAATACATGAACAGTTGTTGGCCAATAACAGGCCCTTGAGGAATGCCACAATTTAGGTGTTGGTCATCATGTATACATATGTAGATATGTATACATATTCGCCATCCTCCTCCCCTCCCCCTCCCCCTAATGATCTTAGCCTCGTTGAGGTGCCGCAACACAAATAACAAATGACACACGCGTGCAGACAAACACTTGACATCAACAACAACAACAACAGGCATTTTAAGGCCATTTTCCATGCAAGAGCGGGGGTTCGCCTTGCGGTCCCCATGACAATCTTCTCCATTTTGCCCTATTTTCTTCATCTCCCCTTGTTAACCCCCTTGCCCGCATTTCTTCTTCGACCATCTTTAGCCAAGTCTTTCTCGGTCTTCCCCGTCCTCTACTTCCTTCTACATTCATTCCCATCACTCTTTTCAACCAGTCACTTTCATCCTTCCTCAACACATGACCAAACCATCTCAACCTGTTTCTCTTCACAGCATCCATCACAGGCTCTATTCCCATCATCTTTCGCAATTCATCATTTGTCTTCCTCTCGCTCAACGATACTCCACACATCCACCGAACCATTCGCATTTCCACCCTTTCCAGCCTTCGTTGCTGCTCTACGTTCATTACCCATGTCTCACTCCCATAAATCATAGCATTTCTCACACATGCAGCATACACCTTTCCCTTCAGCTTCAATGACACTCCCCTCCTCGTCAGCACGCCACTCGGTTCCCGAAACTTCTTCCATGCACATCTCACTCTAGCAACCGTTGCCGAGTCTGATCCACCTTCTCCATTCAGCATCTCTCCAAGGTAACAAAATGTTTTCACACCTTCCAGCTTCACGCCATCTCCAAGATCCAACTCAACATTTCCTCCATCTGCAGCTCCCTCTGTGCACACCTTACACTTGAATGTAGCTGCCACACTGGTTAATGACCCTCTCAAACCACTACATTTTTGATGAACCCACTCAGCGCACATTGTACATTGAATGGAATTCACTCCGACACCCTTCCTGCACACAGCACACGGCCACTTCCCAGTTCTTTCCACCTCACCACATGCTTTACCACTTGCCATCACCTTCGTTTTTCCGATATTCACCTTCAGACCTTTTGTCTCCATACATTCCTTCCACTTGTTCATCTTCTCCTTCAGTCCATCCATACTTTCTGCAATCAACACCAGATCATCTGCATACAACAACTCCCACGGTAGACCCTCCTTTACGTTCTGAGCCAGCACCTCCATCACAGCTACAAATAGTAGTGGACTTAGTACCGACCCCTGATGCACTCCCACCTTCACCTCAAACTCACCACTGTTCCCGTCCTTCGTCCTTACAGCTGTGCGTGCTCTTTTGTACATTGCCATCACGACTCTGATCAACCATTCCTCCACTCCTAACTTCCTCAATGCCCATGTCACGACTTCACGTGGAACCCTATCGAATGCTTTCTCCAGATCTACAAACCCAAGAAACAACTTCTTCCTCTTCTCCATATACTTCTCTTGCAACTGCCTCACAATAAAAAGCGCGTGTCATTCCTCTTCCTGGCATAAATCCAAACTGCATTTCGTCAATCTTCACTTTCTTCCTTACCCTCCTCTCCAACACCCTTTCCAATACCTTCATTCCATGCTCCAATAACTTTATCGCTCGATACGAGCCACAATCCAGAGGGTCACCTTTCCCCTTGTATAGAGGGACGAGGGTACTCAGTTCCCAATCCACTGGAATGCGGCCTTCTTTCACCACCAGATTACAGATTTCTGTCATTCTCTTCACACCCCAATTTCCCGCTGCCTTCAACATATCTCCCACAACTCCCGTCGGCCCTCCCGCTTTTCTACTCTTCATTGCTTTGATCGCTTCCTCAACTTCCTTCTCGGTTATCTTCTCTGCCGGTCCTAAAACTGGGTTACTCTCTATGTTGCCATCCCATTCATTCTCTGCATTCAACAGTATTTCCATATATCTCTTCCATCTTCCTTTAATTCCATCTGGGTCCACAACGATTTGTCCCACTTCATCCTTCAAGCAACTCACCCCCATCACATCACACCTCTCTTTCGCTATCTGCTTTGCAATCCTGAATACTGCTTTCTGACCCTCTTCCGAATCCAAGCTCTCTCCGAACATTTTCCTACATGCCTCCTGTGCCTTTGCTACCTCTTTCCTTGCAGCCTTCTAACTTTCATGGTCTGCCTTTTCTGCCCCCATACCCTACGCCTTCTGCCACTCCTTGAACTTCTTCCTCTTCTCGTCAATCTTCTTTCCAACTTCATCATCCCACCACCATGTTTCCGAGTGCCTCGGTGGTCCTTTTGTCCATCCACATACCTCACCAACGGCTCCCAACAGACTATCTTTCATTGACATCCAACCACTTTCAAGCTCAACCACATCATCCTCCACCATACTCAGCCTCTCTTTTAATCCCTCCCTCACTGTCACCTCTTTCAACCTCCACACCTTCCTTCTCGGTTGGTACTTCACCCGCCGAGCTCTCCTCGCACCTTTCACCCTTATGTCGCAGACAACCAGGTGGTGCTGTGAAACAGCCTCCTCCCCCGGGATCACCTTTGTGTCCCAGAGGTGCCACCTATCTCGCCTACGCACCAGCAGGTAGTCAACGGTTGTCGTCGACCCACCTGACGTGTATGTAACAAGCTTATTAGCCTCTTTCTGGAACTGAGTATTACAAATCAACAAATCAGCTCCATCAGCGAACTCCAAAATCCTTTCACCTTCTTCATTTCTCACGCCATATCCGTAACCCCCATGAACTCCCTCAAAACCGTCCATACTCCTTCCCACATGTCCATTTAGGTCTCCTCCTACCACAACAACTTCCTCATCTTTCACGTTTTCCATCAGCTTCTCTATTGCACACCAGAACTTGTCCTTCTCTTCATCGCTCCGACCAACCTGCGGAGCATATCCCGAGATGATGTTCACCAAGAGCTTTCCAATCATCATTTCCACCATCATCAACCTTTCACTCACTCTCGTCACACTCACCACACTGTCTACAAACTCCTCAGAAAACAGGACACCAACACCATTCACGCCCTCCGGGCACCCTTGCCACACAAACTTGTATTTCTGTCCCAACCTACCCTTCACCATTCTCACACCACTTCCCTTCCATCTCGTCTCCTGCACACAACATATGTCCACTCTTCTTCTGACTAATACTTCCACCACTTCTCCTGATCTCCCTGTCATTGTCCCTACATTCCATGTCCCAAATCCCAGAAACCGATCTCCACGTCGGGCATCAGACGTTTCGTCGTCATAAATGGGATGATTTCCACCCTTGCTTCGATCGGGTTCCCCACCTTGAGTTTTGACGAGAGGGAGTGGGGTCCCCCACGGGGTACTTCGGGCTGTACCCTGCCCATATGTAGTCGTAATTGTCATGGTTCTCTTTTTGAGGCAATGTTTTTATGGCCGGATGCCCTTCCTGACGCCAACCCTTTTTAGTCGCCTCTTACAGGCAGGGATGATGACGCAGGGATACGGTGTACCTATTCTAAACCGGGGTACACACCAAACACATGACATCATTGGACTTAAATTCAGACAAACACAGCAGCTGACTTTGGGAGACATCAGTGGGGCAATAAATGTTCTCCTCCCCATGAGATGCCGAACTGTAGTTTGTCCGTACTCTGTCCTCCAAATGCTGATCATTAAGCAAGGAATCAGGTTTTTGGTGGTATGACTCAGCTTGGGTTGGAACTTTGGAATCGAACTGCCGACGTCCCAGGCTTGCAGCAAATTATCTAACAAATGTGTCACCATTGCCACAAGCAGATCATGTTTGGAACAAGTGTGAACAAATACAGTGTCTGGATAGGATGTGTCGTATTATGTACCAAGCAGGGAATGTAACAAGATCATCTTTGAGACCCGAAGCATTATTTATAACAGAGTTTTTTTTTACATAATGTGAATTCACATTTGCACAATCCTCGATATATGATGAGCATTAACAGTTTAAGATGTATGGTAAACAGAACACATCCATTCAACAAGAGTTTAATTTAGCTCCTGCAATGATTAACATGTCACATTTATTCAACCAGACTCGGTGTCATCATGGTTAGTGTGTTCGCTTTGAGTGTGGGATGTCGGTGGTTTGAACCCAACCTCTGCTGAGTCATACCAAAAACGTTTAAAATAGGGCATGGTGTTTCCTTCTTTGATGTTCTTCATTTAAAAAAGTTATATAGAATGGACAAACAAGCATATGTTGTCAACCACAGTACAGGCTTTTAAGGGCCAAAAGGCCTCCTCCTGCATTGAAGCTTCTTGTAAAGGAACTCGTATTATAACATGCATTTTGATGGTTTTTTGCCTTTTTTGCATCTTTTACCTCCCAACCATTTTCGTTACTTTTGCCAAGTGTTACGTGCTCCTCCCCATACCCCGGTCACGGTGTACCTCCGAGCCCCGAAAGGAGTCCCGGCAGAAAGAAGTGCTATTATGTGTGCCAATGACCAATGGTGAAACCACATCAATCAATCAATACCAAAACCAAGTATTGTATTAATGTCACACAAGAATAACAACTTGCACAAGTACAATATAAATTCAATTGCACAACAAAATACCATATAATTTATGATGGTACGACCAGTTTCTTCACTCGATAACTCACGGTGCTCCACGTGAGCGAAATGTAACACCCCCAAAGTCACTGTCCCGGCACCAGGCCAAAGTCGATCCACGCTCCGGTGACCACAAGAAAAAGGTCGTATCGAGACCAGAGTCCAGGACGGCTGACAGTCAACGCTGCCGAAGAGCCGTGCTGGGTGGGTGTCAGGCCGACGTCAGTCAGGCAAAGGTGCACCCAAAAGGCGACTGAGAATTCACACCTTAGGTTCACCAGACAATGACGCTGGTATGAACGTTCAGCAGCTCCCAAACGGAGAACCGCGAATTCCCAATCGAAATCCACATTACACACGCGAACCAGGCTAACGGCTGGGGTGCGGTGAAATGGCTGGAGCGAGGTGAAATGGCGGACGGTTTCGTAATGGAGGCGTACCTGCTCTCCAACAACGATTCACTTCGGAACCACAAAACCCGTCACGCTGGTTTATCTGTCACAGCGATAACGACTCTGTCACAGGAATCCCTTTCCCGGGAAAACCAATATTCGCTCATGACCCACGTTCCTCAAAGCAGCTCGGCCTTTCTCTCCTGACCTCACTTGCCCCGCTTCTTTCCTCCTCCTCTTCTTCCGGTTCCTCCCGATCCATTTCGTTTTTCTTTTAAAACACTAATTTTTCCTTTTGAAGACAGTTATCTCCATTTCACTCAAACTATAACAACAATAGTACATGGAACTAAAAATGCTTCCAGTGGATGAAAACCACAAAGACGGAAGTGACGAATCCGTAACACAAGCCATTCCGATCTTTAAGAGCTGTGCCCACTGTGTATGGGTAATGACAGAATGATTAGTTAGTTTTTGTATTCTTCGAGCAGGCGTGTGAAACTTTCATAGGTGTGCTTCTCCATTATGCTTGGTCATACATTGACTATGCGATTCAAACCTGTCGTCTGTACTGCACGGGGCCCTCTTCTTACACAGAACTCGCAACTGTTAAACGGAGATCATTGGGTCGTCTACGTTGGTGTTAACATTTCTACACCCAGAATTGTATTTTGATTATTTCACATGTGAAAACCATGGTATGTGTTTCTTAATTTACTTTTTTGATCATTTTTGCATCAATGAGCTAATTCAACAAAAATGTAGTTTCTCTCGTGTGTCTTCGTCTGTCTTCGTCTTCTCCATAGTAAGCCGATTATGTGTGCAAGTGGAATCAAATGCTCTGGTCCTTGGATTTGTGTGAATGCCTTCACATTATCTTCAATCGCCTATCCCATGACATCTCGATAATTTCAGATGTCATGCTGTGTTTCCACAGGGAAATAGACTCACCAGGTGGTGTCTATCTACTCTCTGATCCAAGCCAAGATAGGAATTTATAATTTGGCTAGGACAGGGTGCCGGCCATAACTTGCCTACTCTTCATTGAAAGACACCTTGGGATCTATAACGTCCACCATCAATTCATGCTCGCAGACGGGTCACCCGGCTTAACGTCCATCCCAGGGACGATGTACATATTTATGCCTCACCTTGCTTGCAAAACATCAAGATGACAGTTTATTTCTGGGTCGACATTCAAACTCAGGATAGACAGTTTGGGTAACCTCAAAGCTATCCTGCCCCCATCGTGCAGTAGCTGCTCCATTTTTTAGATTGAAATCTTCAGATCTTATATGACACGTTCTGCATCTTGAAGTATGATTATCTTATGATAAATAAATAAACCATCTTGCATTCGATAATTAATTTACGTATATTTCTTCATGTCTTGGTATTGTTGGACTTCAAAATGAATTGTTTCTACACTTCATACATTGTTTCTTGACCATGAACAGGCCTTGCATTTATCTCTTGCTTATTTGTGTGCTGGTGCGCATTTGGATTTCAGAGCGGTTCGTTTATTTAAAATGGATTATTTGAATTTAGATTATCGTGTTTGCTGCTTCTGCTTAAGTACACGAACGTCTATCTAGCCATTAATTGTTGCTTTGGATGCATACTCTTCTGTAGGCCTATCTTCTTGGCTGAAATTTAAAATGTAGAAATCTCCAAGTTCAATAAGGTACCATGTTGAAGATTGGAACTTGAGGCGTTGTTTTGTTCATGTCTGCTTTTGAGACAAGATGTCGTCAGCACCTATGTTCTGAAACCATGCCTGCCTGGCAGTCGCCAAGTTTTCATTTATATGGGTTTGACTTGGCAGGCGGATACCACCCAGTGCGCATTGGAGACCTGTTCAATGGGCGCTACCATGTTGTACGGAAGCTTGGTTGGGGACATTTTTCTACCGTCTGGCTCTGCTGGGACCTGCAGTAAGTTTTGAAAAATTGGTGCTTCTTTGGGAAAATATGCAAGCGTTGACCTTGGTGGGGAAAGGAGCATGTGGCGCCTTGTGGCGGGCATTTCTTGGGAAAAGTTGGAATTTAAATGGGACGGGTTCGTTTTTTTAAAATAATGAATATGCCAAACGATGCAAGCATCACAATAATGATGGGGGTGCATAGGGTTTATGAGTATTTGGAAAACAAAGAGGAATGTCATAATGATGCTGAAAGGTCAGGTTTATACTATCTTTGTGATTTTTCTTTTGTTTTTCTTTCAAATGACCCCTTCACTGTGCTTCTGGTCTGCTTGTGGCAGGTGTAAACGATTTGTGGCAATGAAAGTAGTAAAGAGTGCGCAACATTACACGGAGACGGCGCTTGACGAGATAAAACTCCTCAAATGTGTGAGTCTTGGCCTCTCGGCAGTTGTGACGCATACCATACATTGGTGCTCAGATAACAAATAAGTATGTTTTTCTGAACTATTTTTGTTTTGTACCAGTACAGAAAGTTTTGTACCACTATAACGAAATATCGTTGGTTTTATAACACCAGGCATTTATTTGTTTTGTGACTTGCTAAATAGATCCACACCGTTGCCTCAATTTACCCAAATGAAATGGCTCAGCCAACTACTTTGAAACACTTTCCTGTCTTTAAATATCTTTTCTTTGAAGGTGGAGTGGTCCTGTGGACTGGAAAAGTTGAAATTATTGAAAAGCAGGTCATGCTGATGCTATTGGGTAATTGCTGCAGCATACATTTCGATGGATAGAAATACAAAGGGTTTGTGCGGGGCCTGAAAATCCTCAAAAAACATGGAATTCAAGGTGTTGAAAGCATGGATTTTTGCCTTTTTACCCAAAAGAGCCAGGAAAATACATGGAAAATGAATGGAGGAAATAGTCGTGACTTCTTCGTGGTTTAAATTCATCCTCACCTTCATTTTAAACAGTGTTAGCAAAAGTACCCATCCCCAGTGGTGGGAAACGTTTAGGTTAATCTATCAATTTAAATTACTTCGTCGACTTTCTTTTTTTCTACTTCTCCTTTTCTCTTTATAAGGGGTCAGGTCCAATGGCACCAAGTTCCTGCCCTGTCTTGACCATGATACTCCTCCATTTCCCCCTGATCTCAGCCAACTCTCTCCACCCTCCAACCACCCCCACCTTACTAATATCCCTCCTCACACAATCCTCCCATCTCAGCTATGGTCGACACCTTTAACCCCTACCTTGCTCCTTCAATCTATCTGCTCTTTGCCATTCTCACTTCCCCCATCCGCACCAAATGTCCAGCCAATCTCAGCCTGCATGCTCCCGATATATCTAAGATAATGGTGGCATGCCACCATGAGAGGTATTTTGTGAATCTGTGGCACATTAATTTGAGTTGTTGCTTAAGCGTTACCAGACTGACAATCCGTTTGTGCCTTTTTAAGCAGGGACTTTTTTGAGATTTTAATATGCAGTCTCTGTCAACGCTTTGTAAAGAAAGAGACGCAGGAGGAAGCACAGACACCAGCACAACTGGTGAAACTAGATGGACAGAATGGGAAGCTACTTTTGCCTCATTAAAACAGAGACTTTGCAACTGGCACTTTAAGGACCGCACAAGCAGTGTAAAGTGCATCATAGACGACACGTTGACCAACCACAGATCTAGGCTTCTCTGCTAGAAAGAAACTGAAGGGACTATCAGTGAACGCAATGCAGTGTATTGGAATTCTCACGAGATTTCAAAAAAGATATGGCTTGTTGCACCGCTAAACTGTTGATAAAGTGTCGTTTCACTCATACGTTTCACTCATACCATAGAATCTGACTTGTCCTGATCAAACTTCGATGGCAAAGGACAAAACCTGTCGTGCAGCAAAATTTTGAAGTGTTGAAGAGTTTTACACAAGCTCTTGGATCTCAAACAAGTAAAGGAGGGGGATACGGGGGCTGTGACCATCTTCAGTGGCAATACCAGGCTTTCCTGGATGAGGTTGTTGGCAAAAAAACATTCATCTTTCAGAGTGTTTGACCCTGATGGATACAGTGCATTCAGAAAGTATTCAGACCCCTTCACTTTTTTCACATTTTGTTATGTTGCAGCCTTATGCTGAAATCGTTTAAATTCTTCTTTTTTTTCTCATCAATCTACACTCAATACTCCATAACGACAAAGAGAAAACAGGATTTTAGAAAGTTTTGCAAATTTATTAAAAAGAAAAAACTGAAATATCACATTGACATAAGTATTCAGACCCTTTGCTATGACACTTGAAATTTAGCTCAGGTGCCTCCCATTTCTCTTGATCATCTTTGAGATGTTGCTACACCTTGATGGGAGTCCACCTGTGGTAAATTCAATTGATTGGACATGATTTGGAAAGGCACACACCTGTCCATATAAGGTCTCACAGCTGACAATGCATATCAGAGCAAAAACCAAGCCATGAGGTCGAAGGAACTGCCTGCAGAGCTCAGAGACAGGATTGTGTCGAGGCACAGATCTGGGGAAGCCTAGAAAAAAATCTCTGCTGCATTGAAGGTTCCCAAGAGCACAGTGGCCTCCATAATTCTTAAATGGAAGACGTTTGGAACAACCAGGACTCTTCCTAGAGCTGGCCGCCCGGCCAAACTGAGCAATCGATGGAGAAGGGCCTTGGTAGGAGAGGTGACCAAGAACCCGATGGTCACTCTGGCTGAGCTCCAGAGATCCTGTGTGGAGATGGGAGAAACTTCCAGAAGGACAACCATCACTGCAACATTCCACCGATCTGGGCTTTATGGCAGAGTGGCCAGACGGAAGCCAAACAGTTCAATCATGGTTTCATCAGACCACAGAATCTTGTTTCTCACAGTCTGAGAGTCCTTTCGGTGCTTTTTGGTAAACTCCAAGTGGGCTTTCATGTGTCTTTCACTGAGGAGAGGCTTCCGTCTTTCCACTCTGCCATAAAGCCCAGATCGGTGGAGTGTTGCAGTGATGGTTGTCCTTCTGGAAGTTTCTCCCATCTCCACACAGGTCTCTAGAGCTCAGCCAGAGTGACCATCGAGTTCTTGGTCACCTCTCTTACCAAGGCCCTTCTCCCCCGATTGCTCAGTTTGGCTGGGCGGCCAGCTCGAGGAAGAGTCCTGGTTGTTCCAAACTTCTTCCATTTAAGAATTATGGAGGCCTCTGTGCTCTTGGGAACCTACAATGCAGCAGAGATTTTTTTGTCGGCTTCCCCAGATCTGTGCCTCGACACAATCCTGTCTCTGAGCTCTGCAGGCAGTTCCTTCGACCTCATGGCTTGGTTTTTGCTCTGATATGCATTGTCAGCTGTGAGACCTTATATAGACAGGTGTGTGCCTTTCCAAATCATGTCCAATCAATTGAATTTACCACAGGTGGACTCCAATCAAGGTGTAGAAACGTCTCAAAGATGATCAAGAGCAATGGGAGGCACCTGAGCTAAATTTCAAGTGTCATAGCAAAGGGTATGAATACTTATGTCAATGTGATATTTCAGTTTTTTCTTTTTAATAAATTTTCAAAACTTTCTAAAATCCTGTTTTCTCTTTGTCATTATGGGGTATTGAGTGTAGATTGATGAGGGAAAAAATGAATTTAAACGATTTCAGCATAAGGCTGCAACATAACAAAATGTGAAAAAAGTGAAGGGGTCTGAATACTTTCTGAATGCACTGTATCGGCTGATGAGACTTCAGAAAATATGGTGCCCTACGCCAAGTCGAGTGCATAGCTAAGAAAAGGTGCAAAGAGGAAGTTTGAGGAACTGAAAAAGCTGGAGAAGGGCATAACTTCATGTGGACAAAGCCATTAGGTCTCCATGCTGCCACTTGCCGCTTGCAATCTCCAAACATTTTGTTCTTGGAATTTTTACGGTAAATTCTCAAATAATTCAATCACAGGGAGTGCAGTTTCTCACTCAGAAATATTATGGTGATCAAATTGATTGGAACAGGAAGTTGACAAGAGTACAAGAACGGATGTTATATTTGTTTAATTTTGTCTGAATGTAAGGGTGGAGGGTGATCAAATTTAATCACTCGAGTTTGATCAGAATTTGACCCGAAATTTGGGGGTGCCCAAATTATTTGAGATCTCATGACATCTGCTTTTAAGACCACTGACACTGGAAGACCACTGACACTGTACATAAAATGTACCCAACATTTTATAATCCTCCCTCCATCCACATTTGCTTTTCTTGTTCCGATGAAAGTTTAATGCTGAAAACGTCGGGTGCACCTCATTTCCCATCAGAGTAAACGTACCATGTTGACTTTTAGTTGATAAATAGGCAAAATAATATGGACAGTTAAAAAATAGGTCCTATTTTTCAATGCCTGGAAACTGCAGTTGTTGTTTTTTTAATCAATTTCCAGCATAATAGTTTTGATGCAACATCACAGAAATTATTGCGACCAGTCACAAAACAACAAATTTCTACTTTTCTGCAGCAAACAGAAAAATAATGGAAGAGTTATCGATCAAATCAGCTTTCACATCCTTCCCGTGAAACCTTTGTAGCACCAGTTTATCATTCCGCTTCCAAAAACGGTTCATTTTGACACCTTTCCCAAAAAGAAGAAACACTTCACATCTGTCCTTTTTGGGGCAATCGCATTTCCAGCCCGTGGATATGGCAAGCTAGGCCTGTATGTGTAAATATTATGTTATATATATATATATTGTTGCGTGCACGGGAAAGGTTAAGGGCCGGCAGGGATGTATAAGTGTTGTAGAAATGGCCACTGTTCATTTTCGTGCTGTCTGCTTCACCTTGTCGTGGTGGAGTTTCGTAGTCATGCGTTTGAGGCCATCTGTCAATCATTTAGAGCAGCAGTTCTACAAATGTGTGCTTGCTTGTTTTACCATCCCACTTCATTTTAGGATTGAAACCTAACACACCATCCTCTCCGCTTCACCGTACTCCCCCACCACACTCAATCCATAGTCCAATTTCCATCGCTGCCATGATGGTTGAGCCTTGTTTGGCAAGTGCAATATTGGGGGGGATTGTTTCACTTGGCATATGGGCACCTCATGGTGGGTGGTGCGAGACCTGCCTTGTGTATAAAAGGACTGTAGGCCAAAAGCAAAAATAAGTGACAGGAGAAGTCGAAGTCAGATTGGAGGAGAGTGAAGAGGAAGAGAGACAGGGACAGAGACTGAGAACAAAAGCCAGTTTGCGAACTGAGTTGTCATGACACCGTGCACGAGCCTGTCATGTCTCGGAACTAGCCTGCCCGCCCCTACGGTGGATGCACTGGCAAAGACTCCATTCTCCTATTATTTTCTTCTGCACCCCCTGAGATTATTTTAAAATTTGCACACCTTTACCTGTTTTGCTCCGACGAAGGGTTAACGCCCGAAAAGTCAGCTTCTCCTCGCTTCTCACAGTGGTTAGCATACCTCAGTCAACATCCTGTTGATTTAATCAATTGTTCTACCTGTTCACCGACACAGATTGACAATGCCCTTCACCAAAAAATATTAGTTCTTCATTCTACTATCCTTGTATCATCTTGGTTGTGTCATGTTTTCTTCTTTGTTCCTGATTTTGCTACTGTGGCCAATTGGAGTCCAAAATGTCTTCGTCATTAGGAATTTGTTTCCTTTTTTTATGAGTGTAGCAAATATGTAGTTAAGCCTGCCTTAAACTTCATGGTATATTTACATGAGCTCTTCCAAAGATTGTTTATAGCTGGGTTGGGATTCAACCCCAAGCTAGACAGCTTAGATGTGAGTGGGCACACATCTGAGCCATCCTGCCAGCCAGGTAACATTCCTCTCCGGTTAATTGTCTTGTGAATTTATTTGGCAAACTGTCTTGCATTCAGCCTGTTGATGTTGATATAAATGTAGGAGAACGTTTGTACCAAAAGTTCTACCGTCAAGGTAATTTTTTTTTCTATCCTCACTCCCCACCTACACACACACTGTGGCTTGTGTGTCCAGGTGCGAGACAGTGACCCCACAGATCCTAATCGAGGCAGAGTTGTGCAACTGCTTGACGACTTCAAAATCAGTGGCATCAACGGTAATCGTATCCTTTTTGCTTTCTTGTTAAACCCCACGGACTGAAATGGCTCCAATATACGTCATAATTGCAACTGTAATAGGCATGAGGGAAGGACAGAATTGGTCATTGGATAATCTGTTTTTTCACTGAGATGAATCATTGGTCTCAATCCCCACATGCTGCATAATGTGATTAAAATTGATATCCTACTGCTGCATGTGCAGTGATTAGCTACAGAATCCCTTTTGTGCACATTTAATATTCCTTGATGTAGAGTTCGGACTATTTTTCCACAGCAATAATATAATATTCATATTCACAAGTGCACAATTTTGTACAAAAATTATGTCACCTTTAATGCAGAAGTCTGGGCTCATGGGGGAGCTAGATCACAGAGGCAGCAAGTTCTTCCATTGATAGAGGGTTGAAGAGGAACAGACGGATGCATATAATGCACAGACATACTATAGTTGTTCTCCTTCTTCCATGGGCCGAGATTTGTATTAAAAAGTTGAATAGTTGAGTACCAGGAAGAAAGGGAAATAAAAAAACAGGGGAGGGAGGTCAGTGAGCGTCAAGGTCTACCATTTCAGGGCAGCATTCTTGAAAGATGGGCAGCACTCTTGAAAAGGTTTGAGGGAGGAGTGCAAGACAACAGATCTGGAGAGTCGGTTTCACAGATGAAAGAATTGAAGGATGAAGGAATGAGGTGAGCATCCAGCTGGGATTTGGGGGAGGATAATAACCACGTATGGATTTCTGGAAAAATGTCAACTGGTGGCTGGAAGTGCACAGAGGGAATAAAGGGTGAGTGAAATGAGTGATTGAGCCCAGAAGTGAGGCAATTTAGAAAACACAGTCCACCAGGATCCAACTCTGGTACTCGGTCTCCTGCAAGAATACGATTGGCCCGAAAACACTTCCTTGAGATACTCCAGCATCAAGAACAAGGTCATAAGACAGAATGCAGCCATCAAGAGCAACCCGTTGTTTCCACTCGGAGACAACCAGGTGACAATTGAAGGAGGGCCCTGTGGATACCACTAGGTGATAGCTTGGAAAATATGGTTGGGTGTCGGACAGTATTTATGGCTCCAGAGATATCTGGAGAGATAACTGACCTGTTGCGCAGATTTAAAGCATCCATTTTTCCTAAAATCCCGTCCATCTAACAAATGGATATCATTGCGGTTTCTTTAGATGTTTGGTCTTCTATAATTATAGTTTTGGTCTTCTCGCACTAGAATAGCTGTTTATAATCAGATCATATTTCGTCGGGAATCGAACCCACAAATTTGACACACAATTGACGACCCTTTTTTGAAACATACTTGTAGGATCCTCCAATGTCCACAGAGGAGACAGCTCTTTTAACATGCCTTTCGAAAGGACAGTAACATGCGATGCAGCGTCCTACCAATGAAGCATTAAGACGGCAGTTTGTAGTCGGATTATATTCTGCCGAGAATTGAACCAAGAATCGACAGCTCGATGGCAGGTAACGCTACCTCTGAGCTATCCTGTCAGCATAGTTCAAGAGTCAAAGATATTGTTTACAAATGTGAACTGCAAACTCCTGCTACTTCCTTGATATTCCGCGGTACAGATGTCTGCATGGTGTTTGAGGTCCTCGGGCACCACTTGCTGAAATGGATAATCAAGTCCAACTATCAAGGTCTACCGATCCCATGTGTGAAAAACATTATCAGACAGGTGAGGTGATTCTTTCGGATGCACCAAACTTTTGGACAAAATTTGTATTTGTTCTTGTAAAGAGAAACAAACTGGCATTCATTTTTACTTTGGTTGTCTGTGGTTTAAGTGTATATTAAAAGAGAAAGTAATAACAATTTGTCTGCACTCTATATACGTTTCATGCATTCTGAGTAAAATGCACTTTTTCATTAAAAAAATTATTGCTTATACTGACCATATTAAAATAGATAAATAAATGTTTTGCTAAAGTTTTACCTGCACCACCAAATGTGTACGGATGTTATGTTTTCACCCCCGTCTGTCTCTGTTTGTCTGTCTGTCTGATGTGAACAGGACATCTCAAAAGGTAATGGATAGATTCAGACGAAGTTTGGTGGGCAGGTTCGGTGTGTGACGAGGATGAATTGATTAGATTTTGATGAAGACCCGTATCCGGATGCTACAATTTTTTCTTTATTGTCAGTGATTCTTCACCATTGAGAAAGGGGGCCAAAAACGATATCCGATATCTCAAAACGTTGTGGACGAGTTATGACAAAACTAGGTGAATGAGTTGGGTAGCTGACAAGAACAAGATGTAGTCAGGTTCACTTTGTTAACAAATATAATTTCGTTCAAAAATTTGGAAGATTAGCAAACCTGTACATTTTTGGAGTCATCAGAGCATGGAGAATCCGAAAATCAATGTTGGCATTTGCACAGACACCTGCATGGCCGCCATTTTGGATTTTCAAAATGGCCGCCATAAAATACATATTTTGCGCTATCCTGGCTTCTCGTCAACCTAGAAACTTAATTAAATATGCGAATCCTATGTTTTCTGGGTCAAGGAATCCAATAAAGGCCTCAACACAGTGCTCAGGATTATAGAAAAGCAACAAACAAAGGTAATTGAAAACCATTGTCTTTATATTTGTGATATAACTGTATTACATAATACATGATATTACAAGTCCTTTGAAGTTATAGGTTGTTATAGGAAGTTATAGGTAGTATCAGATTGAACTATAAGTCCTATACACAGGATCTACTAGGTCTATACCGTTCAGGAATATGCTTTTACAGATCTTCATCATTGTCCTGAGTGTCATTTTCGCAAAGGTGTCTATGCAAATGCCAACATTAATTTTTGGATTCCTCATGCTCTGAATATTCCAAAAATGTACAGGTTTGCTAATCTACCAAAATTTTGAACGAAAAAACATAGTGAACCTGACTAATGATTATATTTTGATTCAGGTCCGAATCCAGATCCGGCCTATCAGTGGATACAAAACATAAACTGTTCAGCCTGGTGGAGGTATGCACTCTACCGAGTGCCGTTTTAATTTATACAGTACTTCCCCTGTTCTTAGGCCTCAGTACCCTGCATGGTTGATGACTAAGTTATTGGCCTATCACATACTTAGAATAAAAAGTGAACAGGATTATAAATAATTAAATTGACATATGTGGGAAAATTACACGCCCAGACCAGGAAGACGCTCTCGTGATCAGGCCGTTGGTGCTCCTTGGTTGGCAGCGAGTGCCCCAGAAGCATTGACGTAAAAAGAGTGGCAATTCTATGTGTGGGAAAATTACACGCTTTGTTAGGGTCGCCCAGATAGCTCAGATGGCAGAGCACGAGTACAGTTCACCAGAGGATCTGGGTTCGATTCCTGGTCTGGGCGTGCAATTTTCCCACACATATGTCAATTTAAGTATCTGTAATCTTTGACCTAAAGAAACTCTTACTGCCAGGTTGCATCACCACTAGGTACCTATTTATGGCCAAAAGGCTTTTCCGATGCCATATTTCCTTTCGTGCATTTTCTGTTCAAACAGTTCTGCTGCTGTCAATAACACAGTGGATTGCAAACCACTTGTGCACCGTCAGCTGGCAGAGATAAAGGAGACTAGTTGGGTTGGCTTCCTTTAAATAAGGTTTCTGTGGATCCCCCATCAGCAGGGTTTATGTAAATGCAAGCAAGTGATCGTTTTCCTCCTCTGTGGGGAACTTGACCTTTGGAAAGACACCAATGACAGTACCGTGCAGCGTAGCAACATAATTACACCATATTGTCATTAGCTTGTCATCCACAACATGGAACCAGCACCTGGACGACACATCCATTCAGGGAAGAAGTGAGCCGCCTTCAGGCTCCTCCATTTTCATGTTTGCCGTCATGTTGGATTTCATCAACATTTGAATGAAATTGATGTAATGTGTATGTCTGTGTGTACATATTGTCTCTTGTTGATAATTTTGTATAATTCATGTTCTGTGTTTACATTAACAACATATTGTTCACACTTTAATATTCATCACATGAGAGTGTGAAAATTCACATCCGGTATGATGCTTGAACTTGACTTTTAACCTGTGACTTGCTATTCCGTCAGGTGCTCGAAGGCTTAAACTACCTGCACACCAGGTGTCAGATAATTCATACAGACGTCAAGCCCGAAAACATTTTGTTGTGCGTGGATGATCCATATGTGCGTCAGCTCGCTGCGGAGGCTGCACAATGGCTAAAAGCTGGGGTGCAGCCCCCCTCTGGCTCTGCAGGTCAGTAATAACACCGTTTCAAAACGCACACATTCCACAACATCTCCGGTCTTCATTCACTCATATTAGATCATGATGTGCTATAGTTGTGGCTTTTCAACAAATATCATTTTTTCCTCATTTTTTCCCCAGAATTTTGTAGGTTAGCTCAACTTATTATAGATGTTAACTTTTCTTTTTTTTATTCCCCTTTTCCCTGTTTTCCTTGACAGTGAGTACAGCCCCACAGGATAGGCTGGTGAGTGTTGTGACAGAGTAGAGGAGTAAGGGGACATCTACATACAGTATTGCATTTGCAAAAATGGTGGAACTCTGATCATGTAACCTCCCCTGAACTTTCTTTACACATCCTCCACTTCCTTCCGTCCCGAACGTTTCAGTCTTCTTTCCAATTTGTCCTTCTCACTCTCCATAGTATCCCAGTTCCATCTCTTTTCTCAGTATACCACGCACACATACCCCTACCATTGGTCCCTTTTGAACAAATGTAAATGGATCCTTGAAATAATCCTCTGAGCGATACATTTTAGTCAAATTTTTGCAGATATCATCAGAAAGTTTACTCTTACCTTAAATCTAAAGGTTTCTACTTATGCCAGGTAGAACGTGCTTTGATGGAGGAATCTGTTGAACTTTGGGCACCATTTATATTGAAATCGCTTCAGGCAGGCTAATTGGTGTAGGAAAGCGCAAACAGCAGAGACTGTCTGTAAATAATCAGGACATAATCTGCCAAAGCTCATTGGGGGTTAAAAAAAAAATTGGGGGGATGGGGGCGGGGGGGCGACTAGAGATATGCTTGGGAAATATACTTGTCAAATAATTTGATACGACCAGACCACGATTAAGGTGAACAAATACCTCCGACAGACCATTTGCCATTAAAAAAACCAGCCAGCTTAATTGAATTATATTGATTGGGCTGGCAGGATAGCCTAAAGGTATTCACACTCATCTCTGAGTAGTCTAGCCTGGGTTTGAATCTCGGCCCAGATATAAACTGTCACCATGGTGTTTTAATGTTAGGGAAACGCATCATTGTGTGTGCTGTCACTCGCATGGACGTTGAACTGGGCACCCCATTTACCGGCGTTTTTTTTTTTTTGTTTGTTTTTTTTAAATACAAGATCGAGGCTCGTGTAAGAGCTAACATTGATCACAAAAAGACAAACTGACACATAAAACATATGATATAGGGAGCGGGAGAACTAGATGGAGAGCAGATCTGTGAGGGGTGGAGGGGAGAGGGTTGGGGGGGGGGGGGGGGTGTGGGAGAGGTAAAAAAAACACATGGACACTGCTTGGACTTCCAGGAGAGAAGTTGGTATTTCATAAAAGTGGATCTGGGGTGAATTAACTGGGGTAGAAAAGATCAAGGTTTTGGATGGGGGAAGATAAGAGATGGTGGTGAACAACTGTTTTGAAGACCTGGAGGGAGGAGTGGGATTGAAGAGAGTGGCACTTGCATCCCACATTTGTGGCACTTGCATCCATAAATTTTTGTTGGGTTTGTTGCCATTAAAGATCCCATTGTGTCTTAAGAAAAGAGGAGGATGAGTTATCGCCGGCACCCTGAAGAAATGACAAATTCCTGCCCTAACTTACGAGGGGCGGCACCGCACAGCAATGATTTAACTTGCGGGCTGAATTCAAAATTACGAGCATGTATGACCCATCGCATCACTGACGGTAGTTGCACAACATAACATATCTGTTACAGTACAGTAAATAAATGTAGGTTATACGTAAAAATCTAATTACCAGAAAGCACCTTTATTTTGGCCGTGTGGGCTTCTCATTGAGTCATGAATAGTACACCGCTTTCAATACCGAGTGTGTATTTTCACACCAATCAGCCTTGAAACCTTGGGCTAAAACCCAAATTACGTACAAAAACCTTCATCTATTACAAATTGCTCATCCCTTTATTTTGGTGCTGTGGGCTTCTCATTGAATCATGAATAATACACCGCTTGATAGATGACACGTTCACTTTTTAAATGGACATTCACTCAAGGTTTTCTTTGGGCATTGTATAGTAAACCACTGCCTCGATCTGTCCCGAAACAAACATTCATTACCTCATTTCCTTTGCATAGCTTGGAATGAAAATATACCTTTCTTTCCTCAAAACATCTATCTATAATTCCAGTAATCTCTGTGTGTATGTTTGTTTGTACGTTTGTTTGTTTGTTTGTATGTCTGTGACCGCTGTTTCTCGACAACTACCGGTCCGATATACTTGAAACTTGCCAGGTATATTGCTGGGGACCCGAGGATGTGCCTTTTCAAGGTTTCATATTAATCGGACAATTACTTACCGAGCTATGTCCAAAAAACGATTCAACCAATCAGAGAGCAGCGAGCTATCGCGTGTGCCGAACGTGGCGGACACACTCTGCCTCGGATGGCACATTTGAGAGCGTATTCATTTATTTCACGTTTGCAAACTATGTTGCCGTTAAACTATGTTTTAAAACTAATAAAAACTAATTTGCGATTCATCGTAACTGCGATATACGACCTTCCGGACAGTGAGGACTGCACTTCCGGCATCCAATCACAGAACGCGTTATTGCGTAGGCGTGGCCGATGTGAGAGCGAGCTGATGCTGAGCCCAGCGCGTGCGCCATTACGGTACGTAATTCGATTTCTTCCGGAGAAAATAATAATTTCTCGATTTCTTATGCGCATTATTTCTCCCAATTCAGTCAGAGCGAAGGGCGGAAGCGAAGAGCGTTGTTTTTTTTGTTTACGGGCGTACGGGCGGGGTAGAGCGTACGGGTAGCGTTTTTTTTTTTTTTTGGCACATTTGAGAGCGTATTCATTTATTTCACGTTGGCAAACTATGTTGCCGCTATGTTGGCGTTAAACTATGTTTTAAAACTAATTAAAACTAATTTGCGATTCTTTCGCTTTCCTGCGCATTTGTGCACGCTATGGCGATTTCTTTACCAAACTCCGCTAGCCGTTAGCTTTGGACCAAACCATTTCATGTAAATAGAGGGGGGGGATTGTCACCGTACTCGCAAGCCGTTAGCTTTGGACCAAACCATTGCATGTAAATAGAGGGGGGGGGGGGGATATACTTTTAGATATATATATAGTACGGGCATGCCCTAGTACCTTTAATTCCACGACTGGCAAAGGTATTAGGCGTTGCCAGGCAACGCAAAGTCGCTTTGTGATGGGAATATTAAGAGATGGGGGGAGAGAGATGAGGAGGGGAGGTGACAGGGGGAAGGGGAGAATGAAGGGGGGGTGGGATCGAAGGAGGGAGGTGAGAGAGAAGTGGAGAGTGGAGGGAAAGGGAGGGGGGGGGGGGTGGAGGAAAAGAGGAAGGGTAGGAGGAACGGACCTATACGAAGAGCACAAAGAACATTTAAACATTGCACCATGTAAAGTCACTCAACGTAGCAAATCAATCAAAAGTGAAGGGTTTTCATACAATTTGTTTTCACCGAGTCTTTGTCAATTTGGCGACTACCAAAAATGAAAATTGAATCAGAGTTAAAATGAAGGTGTGGGGCCGTTCAAAGCAAAAACCATGTGTTCACCAAAGGAAATCCTTGACAAAGTCATAAAATGCGATTCCTAAGACCCGCATCTACAATCCTTTAAAAAATCCAATAGCTTACAACTTCAGGCATGAGATGATATGCACAACTTCAAACAGGAATTTCATTTCGACACCTTTATGAGCAGAAATTGGGGCTGCCTAACAGTCAGCAAGGCCGACAAAATGCACCATGTAAGATCACTCCATGTCGTAAATTAATAAAAACTGAACGGATTTTCACCGAATCTTGAGCCACTTTAGCAACTACCATAAATGAAAACGGAAATTGAATCTGAGTTAAAATGAGGATGTGCGGCCATCGGGAATAAAAACTATGTTTTCACCAAAGGAAATTCTCCACAAAGTCATCAAACTCGATTTCTACAAAAGTGATGTCCACCACGATTTGTAGGTATGAAGATCAAACATTTGATGATATGAGTGAGGAAAGTGAAAAAATAATTGTTGAGCACTTATTTGTGCAGAAACAGTTGCGGCCTATTCCAAGGCAAGGCGTTTTGAGCAGGCTGAAATGGCTGAAGACCCCTGTGAGGGATAGCAGGCTGACCAGGGATAAAGCCCGTTTTTGTTTTAATTAAATAAGTCGGTTAATGATCTTTAAATGGGGTTTTTAAACACACCCAAACACCGTTTTCATTCATGCACTCCCTTGGAGTGTCATAAGTATGCATGCAAAGTTTGGGGCCGCTATAAGTTTGGGGTTTAATGTTTTGGAGTTATGAAGGACACACACACTCACACACTGACTGACTGACACACATTGCAAAACAGGAGCTTATGGATTGGGTCTCATCCGTCTGTGTGTGCATGTGTGCGTGCGTCTGCAACCATATCACGGAGATATATCGAATGATTTTGTTCATACTTGGCACAAAGACAATACATGATGGTGTACATATGTGCATCATTTTGTTACACGATGAGATCAAAGATGGCCGACTGGCGGCCATTTTAGTTGTAAAAAAACAACAACCCGATGTTGAACATGTCCTCAACCATTTCTTGGACATGCATTTACCGATGTTGTTCAAACTTGGCACACAGAAAATGAACGATTGTTTACATATGCACCTCATTTTCTTTCGAGATCAGATCCAAGATGGCCGACTCTATTTACATAGAGAATTTGTTCTCCCCTCCCGCCCCCCACCCGCCTCCCCCCATTACCCCAAGACCACTGGCAAATATATAAGCAAATATATAAATATATAAACATGCTGGTCCTACGTAGCATGTCAGGGTGTAATCGGCCCAGTACTGGAGGCGGACCAGCGCGGCAAACAAACACTGGTCCATGAATTATAGTGAGGATTACACAGACCACACACAGCATATACAATCTTCAATTTTTCAGAGAAACAAATTGACGATGCACTGGCAAAGGCACAAAAACTCACCACTGGAAATTCAAAAACTGCAGTTAAAAATATAATGATAAGCATTGCCTTCAGTACGGTTATTGTCCCCCATCGCACAGCGGAGCGAAAGGGGGACGATGGTTTTCCCCTCCGTCCGTGTGTCCGTCCGTCCGTCCGTCCATCCGTGCGTGCGGGCGTGCGTGTTTGCGTGCGGGCGTGCGTGCGTAACCGAAGGACCGCATTCAAATTTGGTGTGTGGGTGCAACCCACGTCATAATCCAAGATGGCCGCCGCCATATCTATCTATAATTCCACTAATCTCTGTGTGTCTGTGTGTGTGTCTGTGTGTTTGTCTGTGACCGCTGTTTCTCGACAACCACGGGTCCGATATACTTGCAACTTGCCAGGTATATTGCTGGGGACCCGAGGATGTGCCTTTTCAAGGTTTCATATTAATCGGACAAGTAGTTACCGAGCTATGGCGATTTCTTTACCAAACTCCGCAAGCCGTTCGCTTTGGACCAAACCATTTCATGTAAATAGAGGGGGGGGGGATTGTCACCGTACTCGCAAGCCGTTCGCTTTGGACCAAACCATTTCATGTAAATAGAGGGGGGGGGATTGTCACCGTACTCGCAAGCCGTTCGCTTTGGACCAAACCATTTCGCACATGGACCAAACCATTTCATGTAAATAGAGGGGGGGGATATAATTTTAGATATATATATAGTACGGGCATGCCCTAGTATGGCTGATGCCATGTATGTCTGAACCTTGTGAGATGAATATCTTGAAAAATAAGCGAAGTACCAACTTCTAATTTGGTGTGTGGGTGTATCTAGGCACAAGGAAGAACGCTGTTTAAAATTGGGTCGCCACGTCAGAATCCAAGATGGCCGCCGCCATGTATGTCTGAACCTTGTGAGATGAATATCTTGAAAAATAAGCGAAGTACCAACTTCTAATTTGGTGTGTAGGTGTATCTCGGCATACGGAAGAACGCTATTGAAAATTGGGTCGCCACGTCAAAATCCAAGATGGCCGCCACCATATATATGTCTGAACCTTGTGAGCGAAATATCTCGAAAAATAAGTGACGTACCAACTTCTAATCTGGTGTGTGGGTGTATCTCGGCACAAGGAAGAACGCTGTTTAAATTGGGTCGGCACGTCAAAATCCAAGATGGCCGCCACCATGTATGTCTGACCCTTGTGAGATGAATATCTTGAAAAATAAGCGACGTACCAACTTCTAATTTGGTGTGTGGGTGTATCTCGGCATAAGGAAGAACGCTATTGAAAATTGGGTCGCCACGTCAAAATCCAAGATGGCCGCCACCATATATATATCTGAACCTTGTGAGCGAAATATCTCGAAAAATAAGCGAAGTACCAACTTCTAATCTGGTGTGTGGCTTTATCTAGGCACAAGGAAGAACGCTGTTTAAAATTGGGTCGCCACGTCAAAATCCAAGATGGCCGCCACCATGTATGTCTGACCCTTGTGAGATGAATATCTTGAAAAATAAGCGACGTACCAACTTCTAATTTGGTGTGTGGGTGTATCTCGGCACAAGGAAGGACGCTGTTTAAAATTGGGTCGCCACGTCAAAATCCAAGATGGCCGCCGCCATGTATGTCTGAACCTTGTGAGCGAAATATCATATCATAGCATGTTTTCTGCGTCTTCCACTTTGTCAACTCACATCACTTCACCGACGGGGGACCTAGGCGTAACGCTTGTTTACCCTAAAATGCTGCAGTACCCAAAACTTTACATTACAAGTGCCCATGAAATGGAAAAACACAATGTATATAATGAAAAAGTTTCATTTGCCAGCAAACAATTCTGGAAATGGACCAAAGGAAGTCCGAAGCAGGCCAAACAATTGGGCATTTGTCAGATACAAGCCAATTGTACCGTCCAGCATAAAAGGGAGTAGATCGACTCGTGAATAGCCACCCGTAATCAAATGGGCAAGCCAAACGATGTTCATCGAAATGCAGCTGAATGAACATGCCAATTGTATTGATGATAGTATATAGTGGTATTTAATAGAGGTATAGGTCTCATCAAAATTCACATCATCTTTCATATCTTAAAGGAAGTCTGCTGTAACTATCAAGTCTCGAGAGAAGCGCATGTCTATCTATACATGTATTGAGTAACAGCAAAGGACGGTTTTACGAAACGTGTGAAGCACTGTTGTCACAAATTATTTGCGCAGCGAAGATATAGCAGCACCACACTTGGCAATGTCTTATTTCCTTCACAGGTGGGGAAAATGTCAAAGAACAAGAAAAAGAAGATGAAGAAGAAGCAGAAGCGACAAGCCGAATTACTGTCTCTCAGGATGCAAGATATCCAGGACATTGAACATGAGACCGGCATTGCCCATGACACTCAGACTGCTCATGAGGCACCCGAGTCACCTTCCTTGTGTAGTACGCCTTTTGATGGACGGATTGAAGAAAAAACGGACATGGATGAGCATTGCAATGAGGTGGAAGATGGAAAAGACTTATCAGATGATGGAACGACTCACAGCATGCCGGTGGCAGAGTGTGGAGGTTCAAGTTCTGAGACTCGGCCAGCCCTCGCCCCTACGTTACAAAAGTGGCGTGCTACAAATGAGCTAAGAATGCAAAGTGGTCAAATGGATTTGGTTGACACCGTTCTGAACGGATCACAGAATCTTCAAGAACCTCACCCACCAGTAGAGCAATCAAGAGACTGTGGTGTGGATGAAGAAAAGACTGTGGATGAACGTAAGATGTCAAATGAGACTTTGATTTGACCCCTTCCCCTCTCCTCTTCTTTATTCATCTCATTCGTTATCTATAATCTGACCGAAAAGCCTTCTTCACCAAAAGTTTGAAAACTTTCCCCCTGCTCACCTGTCTGACATGCCCTTATTTTAAGTCATTGTATAAAATAGATGCATATACGTTACATGACTAAAAGTATGCGGACACCCCTTCTAATAAGTGGATTCGGCTATTTCAGCCACACCTATTGCTGACAGGTATATATAATCAAGCACACAGCCATGCAATCTCCAAGACAAACATTGGCAGTTGAATGGGCCATACTGTTGAGCTCAGTCACTTTCAACGTGGCACCGTCATAGGATGCCACCTTTCCAACAAGTCAGTTCGGCAAATTTCTGCCATGCCAGAGCTGCCCCGATCAACTGTAAGTGCTGTTATTGTGAAGTGGAAACGTCAAGGAGCAACAACAGCTCAGCTGCAAACTGGTAGGCCACACAAGTTCACAGAACGGGACCGCCGAGTGCTGAAGCGTGGAGCGCATAAAAATCGTCTGTCCTCGGTTGCAACACTCACTACCGAGTTCCAAACTGCCTCTGAAAGCAACGTCAGCACAACTGTTCGTCGGGAGCTTCATGAAAAGGATTTCAATGGCTGAGCAGCCGCACACAAGCCGAAGATCACCATGCACAATGCCAAGCGTCGGCTGGAGTGGTGTAAAGCTTGCCGCCATTGGACTCTGGAGCAGTGGAAACGCGTTCTCTGGAGTGATGAATCACGCTTCACCATCTGGCAGTCCGACGGACGAATCTGGGTTTGCCGGGTGCCAGGAGAACGCAACTGCCTGAATGCATAGTGCCAACTGTAAAGTTTGGTGGAGGAGGAATAATGGGCTGGGGCTGTTTTTCATGGTTCGGGCTCGGCCCCTTAGTTCCAGTGATGGGAAATCTTAATGCTACAGCATACAATGACATTCCAGATGATTGTGTGCTTCCAACTTAGTGGACACAGTTTGGGAAAGGCCCTTTCCTGTTTCAGCATGACAATGCCCCCGTGCACAAAGCGACGTCCATACAGAAATGGTTTGTCGAGATCGGTGTGGAAGAACTTGACTGGTCTGCACAGAGCCCTAACCACAACCCCATCGAACACCTTTGGGATGAATTGGAATGCTGACAGCGAGCCAGGCCTAATCGCCAACATCAGTGCCCGATCTCACGAATGCTATTGTGCTTGAATGGAACCAAATCCCGGCAGCCATGTTCTTACATCTAGTGGAAAGCCTTCCCAGAAGAGTGGAGGCTGTTATAGCAGCAAAGGGGGGACCAACTCCACATTCATGACCATGATTTTAGAATGAGATGTGTGATGTTTGGGTGTCCACATACTTTTGGTCATGTAGTGTATATATATCTTCTATATATATAAAAGAAAGTTTTTGTTTGTTTGTTTGTTTGTTTGCACTCGCTAATCTCCTGAATGGTGAAAGATAGGAGGAAACCTGTGAAACAAAAAATGTCGGGATGGGCCCCGGGAAGGTTATTGGCTAGATGGCGAGGCCGGTCGAGGCCACCTCGCCCGGGTTGGGCCCATTTCGCAATTAAAATCTGAGCTGAATTATAGTAGTCAATCTTCTATGGCCGCGAGTAAAAGCTGAATTATAGTAATAAATTCATTCAAAAAGAACCCGGGCAACGCCGGGTATATACATGTATGTATGTATGTATATGTATGTATATATATATATGTTTATATATATATATATGTATATATATATATTTATCGGTCATTATGCGACTCCGTACCGTGAGTGGGGAACCACCAGCAAGGTGTCCCATACAGCCATTGCTGCACCTCACTGGGAGCAATAAGCACCGCCTGCGACATGGCAACATTATCTCTGTTATCCACTCACTATATGGAGTCGACCTGGATGCAGTTGGGAGTAACGAAATGAGTATATATAATTTAGTGCTCCAACATAATGAGCGAACACCGTGACGTCACCGCCACGTACGTCCGCCTTGAGTGCAAAGCTCTGGAAGAGCCATCCCGCAGCACGTCACTATAAAAAACCACCTTTAGAGGCCATTTTTCCCCGCAAGCGGGGGTTGGCCTTTTTCGGGAACTGTGGTTGTTGTTGTTTTTCGGTCCCCTTTTTGAAGCAATGTTTTACGGCCGGATGCCCTTCCTGACGCCAACCCTTTTTGCCGCCTTTAACGACAAGCAGGGAATTACCAGTGAACTGGTACTCAATTAGCCGACCTCGGAAGGATGACAGGCTGAGTCAACCCCCCTGGCGTTAATTCAGCAATTGACCGGGATTCGAACCCAGGATCCCAGGATCCTAGGATCCTAAGCCGGCACCCTAGCCGCTAGCCCAACACCAGGGATATGAATACGTCATTATAAAGATGTTAATTCAGATACTGTCACAAGTGCATTAAAAACTCAGTTACCAACTTGGTTTCGCCCTTATCGGGGCATCATCAGGGTAACGCAATGAGCCTCCCATGCACTTGTGACTGAAATGTGACTTTCCTATAATGACTGGTATATAACCGAAAGGTTTACATGGGTGAGTGAAACGAAACGTTGTGAAAATATTATTTAATACATCTTTATTTATTTTATTTATTTATTTAACGCATATGTTTTTATTTAATATATATATTTATTTTATATTTATTTTATATATATATATATATATACAGTACGTACATACATTTATGTATTTTATATATGTATATGTATAATTTATATTTATTTGTACATATACTGTATATATATTATATATATATATTTGTTTTTTGATTAATCAATAAATTGAGGAGTTATTTAATTATTAGCGATTAATTTAGTACTTATTTAATTAATCAAATTTCCTTTCCCTTCTGACCATTAATTCAGGCACCTTTTGAGTTAGGAAGCTGATATTTAGACATGCCAATGACCAGGTGATTTGGCTGCAAAGGCTATTTTTGATTTATTAATTAATCAATTAATCGATTAATTATTTAATTATTCGATTAATGACAAAAAAAAAAAATTTTTAAGTTACATATTCTGATAAAATAGTGGTAGTTTATGTGTTCTCTGACCAAATTGATTAATATATATATGTATATATATATATATATATATATATAATAATAATAATTGTACACCGCACCTTTCCTATGCCGTCTCCAGGCATTGCAAATCGTCATTGCCGGGCACCGAAGGGGGCTCGGCAGTGACGCACGCTGAAAGAGAGTACTCAGTTTTCACTCTCGTTGTTTGTTGTACACCGCTCCTTTCCTATGCCATCTCCAGGCATTGCAAATCGTCATTGCTGGGCACCGAAGGGGGCTCGGCAGTGACGCGCACTGAAAGAGAGTACTCAGTTTTCACTCTGGTTGTTTGTTTGTTTTCATCTTTCTTGTTTGTTTGTCCGGGCGATATCTCAGCCATCCTTTGAGCTAGGAAGCTGAAATTTCGGCACAATAGTGAGCAAGTCCTTTGCCAAAAACGGTATTTTTTTTTTTTGATTAATCAATAAATTGAGGAGTTATTTAATTATTAGCGATTCATTAAGTACTTATTTATGCGACTCCGTACCGTGAGTGGGGAACCACCAGCAAGGTGTCCCATACAGCCATTGCTGCACCTCACTGGGAGCAATAAGCACCGCCTGCGACATGGCAACATTATCTCTGTTATCCACTCACTATATGGAGTCGACCTGGATGCAGTTGGGAGATGCCTCCCCCCCCCCCCCCCCCCTTCCCATGCCTCCACCCCTTCACATGCCTCCCCCCCAAAGCCCTCTCCCTCCCACAGATCTCTCGATGTCTCCATGTCTCTCGGTCCCTGCTCTCAAATGTTGTGTTTGTGTCCTTCCCCCTCTCTCCCCATCTTGTCTACCGCTCCCGATGTTATTTGTTTTATGTGTCTGTTTGTCTTTCTGTGTGATTAATGTTCGCTCTTTCACGAGCCTCGATCTTGTATACAAAAAAAAAATAAAAAAAATAAAAATTTTTTTTATCAAATTTCCTTTCTCTTCTGACCATTAACTCAGGCACCTTTTGAGTTAGGAAGCTGATATTTGGACATGCCAATGACCAGGTGATTTGGCTGCAAAGGATATTTTTGATTTATTAATTAGTCAATTAATCGATGAATTATTTAATTATTCGATTAATGACAAAAAAATTTTTTGTTTTTAAGTTACAGATTCTGATGAAATAGTGGTAGTTTATGTGTTCTCTGACCAAATTGATTAATAATTTAATTTATTTATGATTATTATTTATTTATTTTCATTATTAATCATTCATTTATTTTCTTTCTCATTTGGCCAATATCTCAGGCACCTTTTGAGCTGGGAAGGTAACATTTGGACATGAGTGACCAAGTGATGTGGCTATCAAGGATATTTTTGATTTATTGATTAATCATTTCATCTATTAATTATTTATTGATTAATCGATTAATTATTTATTGAGTAATCAATTAATTATTTAATTTTTTATAAATGACTTATTTAATTAAATTTCTAAAAGATACATCTTTGGATGAAGCACTAGTGGTTTAGTTATGCGATTAGCCAATTGATTATGAAAATATTTTGTGATAATCTTTTATTGATTTTAATTATACAATTAATCAATCAATTAGTGTACACCTCTCCCTCCCAATGCAGCCTCAATGAGCTGCACTGCGGTATTGCCGGGCGCCGGAGGCGCCCCGGCAATGCCGCGCTGCAGCATATTTAATTATTTGGCATGGGGCGGTGTACTTTGAATGTATGTGTACTTGTTTTCTTGCTTTCTTGTTTGTTTGTTTGTTTGTTTGTCCGGACGATATCTCAGCCATCCTTTGAGCTAGGAAGCTGAAATTTCGGGACAATAGTGAGCAAGTCCTTTCTCAAAAACGGTATTTTTTGTTTTTTGATTAATCAATAAATTGAGGAGTTATTTAATTATTAGCGATTAATTTAGTACTTATTTAATTAATCAAATTTCCTTTCTCTTCTGACCATTAACTCAGGCACCTTTTGAGTTAGGAAGCTGATATTTGGACATGCCAATGACCAGGTGATTTGGCTGCAAAGGCTATTTTTGATTTATTAATTAATCAATTAATCGATTAATTATTTAATTATTCGATTAATGACAAAAAAAAATTTTTTTTTTAAGTTACATATTCTGATGAAATAGTGGTAGTTTATGTGTTCTCTGACCAAATTGATTAATAATTTAATTTTTTTATGATTATTATTTATTTATTTTCATTATTAATCATTTATTTATTTTCTTTCTCATTTGGCCAATATCTCAGGCACCTTTTGAGCTCGGAAGCTAATATTTGGACATGAGTGACCAAGTGATGTGGCTATCAAGGATATTTTTGATTTATTGATCAATCAATTAATCGATTAATTATTTAATTATTCGATTAATTACTAAAAAAAAATAAAAAATTCAGTTACAGATTCGGATGAAATGGTGGTGGTTTCTGTGTTCTGTGACCGAATTGATTAATAATTTAATTTTTTAATGATTATTATTTATTTATTTTCATTATTAATCATTTATTTATTTTCTTTCTCATTTGGCCAATATCTCAGGCACCTTTTGAGCTGGGAAGCTAATATTTGGACATGACAGTGACCAAGTGATGTGGCTATCAAGGATATTTTTGATTTATTGAGTAATCATTTCATCTATTAATTATTTATTGATTAATCGATTAATTATTTATTGAGTAATCAATTAATTATTTAATTTTTTATAAATGACTTATTTTATTAATTTTCTAAAAGATACATCTTTGGATGAAGCACTGGTGGTTTAGTTATGCTATTAGCCAATTGATTATGAAAATATTTTGTGATAATCTTTTATTGATTTCAATGATACAATTAATCAATCAATGAATCAATCAATCAATCGGATCTCAGCCAATGGAGTATCTTCTCTTCTCGACTTGGTTATGACAAACTTCCCTGCTAATGTCTGCTGCTCTTCTTCTGCTCCAATCGGTTCTTCTGATCATGTGCTTGTCAAAGTCGACATCTCTCTGGCCATTCTCAGAGAGCCTCCTCAGCGTCGACGAGTCTGGCATTTCACTCAGGCCGACTGGGACGGTCTTCAAGCAGCCATCAATCGTCTGGATTGGTCTCCCATCTCCACTGCCTCTGACATCAATTCTTCCTGGAAGCAAACTGCTCTCTCTCATGCACAAATTTATCCCATCTCGTCTTCAGTTGTCTTACCCTTCCTCCCGTCCATGGTACACTGAATCTTGTGGTGAGGCAGTTGCCCTGAAACAACTTGCCTTTGCCTCTTGGAAGGCAAATCCAACTGAAGGCAATCTCAGTTCCTTCCACCAAGCTCGGAACAAGTGTGTGTCTACCCTCAGGAGTGCCAGGAAGCACTATCTCTCCACACTAAAGAATGAACTCTCAAACCTGTCTCCTTCCTCCAAATCCTGGTGGCGTCTGGTCAAATCCGTTTCTGGTGTTTGTTCCCCCTCCATCCCCTCCCTTACCTCAAATGGCCACACAGTTGACATCGCACGTGACAAAGCCGAATGCCTCAACTCTGTGTTTGCCTCAAAGTATTGTGTCCCAAACCCATCTCTCTCTGTTCCCATCCTTCCCAGTCGAACCCAACTGCTCCTGGACTCTGTGTCCTTCTCTCCTGACAAGGTGGAGGAGTTTTTGTCTTACCTCGACTCTGATTCTGCAACTGGACCAGACGGCATCAGCCCACGGGTCCTAAAATCCTGCTCTGCTGCTCTATCTCACCCTCTCTCTGTCCTTTTCACCCTCTCTTTTGCTCAATGTCATCTGCCAGCATCCTGGAAATCAGCAAACATTACCGCTTTACACAAAAAAGGTGCAAAAACAGATCCTTGCAACTACAGACCAATCAGCCTGCTCCCAATTATCAGCAAAGTCATGGAATCCATCATTGCTTCGGATATGAAATCTTTCCTCTTCTCCAACGGCTTGATCTCTGATCATCAATTTGGTTTCAGACCAGGTCACTCTACTCTGGACATTCTGCTTCTGCTGTCTCAACAATGGATGGAGGTCCTCAATGCCAAACAGGAAATCAGAGCTGTCTCCCTCGACATATCACGTGCCTTCGATACGGTCTGGCACCCAGCTCTGCTCACCAAACTCTCCTTCTATGGTATCCATGGAAATCTCCATGCATGGCTTGCGGACTTCCTCTCTGGTCGTAGTCAACGTGTGGCCCTGAATGGATTTCTCTCAACTCCCCTTCCTGTTCAGGCTGGAGTTCCCCAAGGCAGTTTTCTGGGCCCTGTGCTTTTTCTGGTCTTTATCAATGATCTCTCCGACTCTCTGGAAAATCCTCTCTATCTCTTTGCTGATGACTCCACTCTCTGCCGCTCCATTCCTCTGCCCTCAGATCGGCAGTCTGCAGCCTCCTCACTCTCTGAAGACTTGGACAAAATCACAGACTGGTCAAACAAGTGGAACATGTCTTTCAACACTCTTACTATGTCTCTCCGAAAAGATCGACTGGACAACCCTCCCATCTACTTTCTCAACAATCCTCTCCAAGAAGTTCTGTCGCTCAAGCTTTTGGGTCTCACTATCTGCCATGATCTTTCTTGGGAAAACCACATTTCCAAGCTGGCCTCCAAAGCCAGTCGCCGACTGGGCATCCTCCGTCGTGTGAAGTCCTTCCTCGGCACACCTGAGCTCCTCACCACATACAAGGCTTTCATCCGCAACTCAATGGAATACTGTTCTCCCCTATGGGCCGGTGCTCCTGCCTCACACCTAGCTCGGCTTCACGCTGTCGAAACCAAAGCTTTCAGAATTATTGGAATCTCCCGCGATGAAGCTATCTCTGAGGGCCTTTCACTCACTCACCGCAGGCAGGTAGGTGGTGGTCTTTCTGTCTTCTACCGACTCCTCTCCGGCCTTGCACCCCCAGCTCTCTCTGTGCTCTGTCCCCCAAATATTCCTACAGGTCGCACAAGATCTGCCAGCAACCCTCTGATGGTTAAACTGCCGAAATCTCGGCTCTCTGCTCACCTTCACTCTTTCATTCCTCTTTTCTCCCGCCTCTGGAACAAACTCCCTCACTCCCTTCAATCCCACTCGTCCCTCCAGGTCTTTAAAACAGCTGTTCACCACCATCTCTTATCTTCCCCCATCCAAAACCTTGATCTTTTCTACCCCCGCTAATTCACCCCAGATCCACCTTGTTTGAAATTCCAACTTCTTTCCTGGAAGTCCTGGCAGTGTCCATATGTTTTATACCTCTCCCACCCCCCCCCTTCCCATGCGCCCCCCAATGCCCTCTCCCTCTCACAGATCTCTCGATGTCTCCATGTCTCTCGGTCCCTGCTCTCAAAATAATGTTGTGTTTGTGTCCTTCCTTCTCTCTCCCCATCTTGTCTACCGCTCCCGATGTTATATGTTTTATGTGTCGGTTTGTCTTTCTGTGTGATTAATGTTCGCTCTTTCACGAGCCTCGATCTTGTATACAATAAAATATAAAATAAAAAATAAAAAAGTGTACACCTCTCCCTCCCAATGCAGCCTCAATGAGCTGCAATGCGGTATTGCCGGGCGCCGGAGGCGCCCCGGCAATGCCGCGCTGTAGGATATTTAATTATTTGGCATGGGGGCGGTGTACTTTGAATGTATCTGTTCTTGTAATACATTTATTTCATATAGCGCTTTTCAAGAAGCCCAAAGACGCTTTGACAGAGTACAAAAAACAAGTGCAAAAAGACAAAAATCAATAGGTAAATAATCAAAGCAAAAGGAAGGAGAAGGAGAAGAGATAGTTAGGGGTTAAATGCTGTGGGTTAAATGTTGAATGCAGTGTTGAAGAAGTGGGTCTTGAGTGATGTTTTGAATGTGGTGAGTGAGGAGGAGTCTCTGATGGTGTGAGGTAGTGAGTTCCAGAGGGTGGGAGCAGCGATGGAGAAGGCCCTGTCCCCCCAGGATCTGAATTTGGTCCGGATGGGGGGGGGGGGGTCAGGAGGTTGGTACCAGCAGAGCGGAGGTTGCGGGTGGGAGTGTGTCTGGAGAGGAGGTCAGCCAGGTAGGATGGGGCCAGGTTATGGAGGGCTTTGTAGGTCAAGAGGAGGATTTTGTACTGGATTCTCTGGGGGATGGGGAGCCAGTGAAGCTTGTAAAGGACGGGGGTGATGTGGTCACGGGTCCGGGAATGGGTCAGTAGACGGGCAGCGGAGTTCTGAATGTATTGGAGTTTATTGGTGATTATTGAGGGTGACCATAGAGGAGGCTGTTGCAGTAGTCCAGACGGGAGGTGATGAAGGCGTGGATGAGGGTTTCTGCAGCCGTGAGGAGAGGGATGGACGGAGACAGGCGATGTTTTTCAGGTGAAAGAAGGCTGTCTTTGTGATCTGTTTAGTGTATTTGTCGAAGGAGAGGGTTTGGTCAAAGATGATGCCAAGATTCCGGATGTGAGGGGAGGTGGATACTGGGAAACAGTCGATGTTGAGGGCAAAGTTATGGGTGGATTTGGTGAGCGTTTTTGGGCCAATGATGATTATTTCAGATTTATCATAGTTAAGTTTGACGAAGTTGATTTGAAGCCAGGATTTTATTTCAGTGATGCAGTTTGTCAGGATAGAGTGGGTGGCGGTGGAGATGGACTTGGTGGAGATGAAAAGCTGGATGTCATCGGCGAAGCAGTGGAATTGGAGACCATGACGACGGATTAAGTGACCAAGGGGGGACAGGTACAGGATGAAGAGGAGGGGGCCAAGAACTGAACCTTGGGGGACACCTTGGGGGAGGGGAGCAGTGAGGGATTTGCAGTTATTGATGGAGATGAACTGGCGTCTGTCAGAGAGGTATGATTTGATCCAAGAGAGGGCAGTGCCGGTAATGTTAAAGGTGGTTTCAAGTCGGGTGAGGAGGATGGTGTGATTGATGGTGTCAAAGGCGGCGCTGAGGTCGAGGAGGATGAGAATGTTGAGGTTGCCAGCGTCAGAGGAGAGGAGAAGGTCGTTGGTGATTTTGAGGAGAGCAGTTTCAGTACTGTGGTTGGAGCGGAATCCGGATTGGAATGTTTCATTCAGATTATTGGCAGAGAGGTGATGTTTAAGTTGAGTGGCTACAGCGCTTTCCAAAACTTTTGACAGAAAGGGTAGGTTGGAGATGGGTCTGAAGTTATTTAGGGTGTCAGGATTGAGTCCAGGTTTTTTTCAGAATGGGGGTAACAGCAGCAATTTTGAGGGATGGTGGGACGATGCCTGTAGACAGGGAGGAGTTTATTGTTGCAGTGATAAGTGGAGAGAGAGCAGGAAGGGAGGCCTTGACAAAGCTGGAGGGGATGGGGTCAAGAGTGCAGGTGGCAGTTTTCATTCCGATGAGGAGTTCAGAGAGGTCAGTAGGGGAGACTGGGGAGAATTGAGACAGGGGTTGGCAGGATAAGGGGGGGGCAGGTGGTTTGAGGGGGAGGGGGAGCGGGTGCGGTGGTGGTTAAGCTGTTGTGGGTGTTGTCAATTTTGCATTGGAAGAATGAAAGGAAGGAGATGCAGTTGTCTACTGTGAATGACTGGGTGGTGGTGTCCAGGGGGCTGAGGAGTTTGTTTATTGTAGAGAAGAGTGCTTTTGGGTCTCCAGAGCCAGAGTGGATAATTTGAGAGTAGTAGGCGGAGCGGGTGCGGGAGAGGGCATCTTTGTAGTGTTGTCGGTGGTCCTTGTAGGCTTGGGAGTGAATTGTGAGACATGTTTTATTGCGGAGTCTTTCAAGTTGGTGAGCACGAGTTTTCATCAGGCGGAGTTCAGGGGTAAACCAGGGAGCAGAATGGGTGAAAGAAACTGTTTTGGTTTTCATAGGCGCAAGCTGGTCGAGGCAGAAGGAGAGAGTGCGGTTGTAGTAGTCAGTGAGGTCAGAAGGGGTGTGGAGGTCAACGAAGGGAGAAGTGGACATTTTTTCGGAGAGGGTGGATGAGAATGAGGTAGGTGAAAGAGCGTTTAGCTTACGGAAGTTGATAGTGCGATAATGCCTTGGTGCTGGGGTGGGGATGTTGATGGTCATAGTGATGGCTAAGTGGTCAGAGAGGGTGAGGTCGGAGCCAGAGATGGTGCAAAATTAGTCCAGTAGAGCAGACAAGGTCGAGAATGTGACCACGGTTATGGGTAGGAAAGTTGATTATGGGTAGTATATATATCTGTGCAGTGTCTGTGTTGTCTTGTCACTGAACTACTCCCTCAAACTTTTGTGAAATCGTACCAAACTTCTGGAATGCACCTATCTCTCCCGTGGGTATGTCCTAAGGGTATTGTTTTATTTATTTTTTCAATTAATTTTTTTGTGGGGGGATTTTTTGGGGAAATTTTTTTTTTTCAACTTCAATTGTTTATAAAATGTAATATCACGTATATTACAAATACATTTGTGCATTATGATTGTTTGAATTATGATTGGTTTAAACCATGACAAAACGGCAACTCGGGTACAGTCATTTATCTATATATCTACATATCTGGGCAGTGTCTGTGTTGTCACTTAACGACTCCCTCAAACTTTTGTTTCCGTGGTTGTGAAGTGTTTTTAATAACGTGGTGGTGGTTTTGAATCACGTGGTGGTGAGGTATTTTGAATTATGTGGTGGTGAGGTGTTTAAACGACGTGGTAGTGAGGTGTTTTTCAATCAAGTGGTTGTGAGGTGTTTTGAATGACGTGATGGTGAGGTGTTTTGAATTACTTGGTGGTGAGGTGTTTTTAATTATGTGGTGGTGAGGTGTTTGTAATTATGAGGTGGTGAGGTGTTTTGAATTAGTTGGTGATGAGGTGTTTTGAATTACTTGGTGTTAAGGTGTTTTAAATTACGTGGTGGTGAGGTGTTTTGAATTCCGTGGTGGTGAGGTGTTTTAAATTACGTGGTGGTGAGGTGAATTACGTGATTTGAATTACATGATTACTCCATCTACATCTCGCTGTCTGATAATATGGACCAACTTCTATCTACTCATCCCAACTCTCTCTTCCTCATATGTGGTGATTTCAATTGTCACCAGGCCAGTTGGCTGGGTGTGGGTACCTCTCTCACCAGCCAAGGCTCTTCAGCAAAGGACTTCTGCGACTCACTGGGACTGACACAATCTGTCAATTTCCCGACCCGGATCTCAGTCAACGGAGCATCTTCTCTTCTGGACTTGGTTATGACTAACTTCCCTGAAAATGTCTGCTGCTCTTCTTCTGCTCCAATCGGCTCATCTGATCATGTGCTTGTTAAATTGGACATCTCTCTGACCATTCTCAGAGAGCCTCCTCAGCGTCGACGAGTCTGACATTTCACTCAGGCCAACTGGCACGGTCTTCAAGCAGCCATCAATCATCTGGACTGGTCTCCCATCTCTACCGCCTCTGACATCAACTCATCCTGGGAATTCTCCCAATGTAAATTGCTCTCTCTCATGCACAGATTTATCCCATCTCGTCTTCAGTTGTCATACCCTTCCTCCCGTCCATGGTACACGGAATCTTGTGGTGAGGCTGTTGCCCAGAAACAACTTGCTTTCGTCTCCTGGAAAGCAAATCCAACGGAAGGAAATCTCATTTCCTTTCACAAAACCCGAAACAAGTGTGTGTCCACCCTCAGGAGAGCCAGGAAACAATATCTCTCCGTTCTCAAGACCGAACTCTCTTATCTGTCTCCCTCTTCCAAATCCTGGTGGCGTCTGGTCAAATCTGTTTCTGGTGTTTGTTCCCCCTCCATCCCCTCCCTCACCTCAAACGGCTACACGGCTGACTCCGCACGTGGAAAAGTTGAATGCCTCAACTCTGTGTTTGCCTCGAAATCTTGTGTCCCAAACCCATCCCTCTCTGTACCCACCGTACCCAGTCGTACCCAGCTGCTCCTGGACTCTGTGTACTTTCCTCCTGACAAGGTGGAAAAGTTTCTGTCAACCCTCGACTGATTCTGCAACTGGACCTGACGGCATCAGCCCACGGGTCCTAAATCCTGTTCTTCCGCTCTTTCACTCCCTCTCTCTGTTCTCTTCACCCTCTCTTTTGCTCAAGGTCATCTGCCATCTGCTTGCAAATCAGCCAACATCACCGCTTTGCACAAAAAAGGTGCAAAAACAGATCCTAGCAACTACAGACCAATCAGACTTCTCCCAATTATCAGCAAAGTCATGGAATCCATCATTGCTTCAGATATGAAATCTTTCCTCTTCTCCAATGGCTTGATCTCTGATCATCAATTTGGTTTCAGACCTGGTCACTCTACTCTGGACATGCTGCTTCTGCTTTCTCAACAATGGATGGAGGTCCTCAATGCCAAACAGGAAATTAGAGCTGTCTCCCTTGACATATCACGTGCCTTCGATACGGTCTGGCACCCCGCTCTGCTCACCAAACTCTCCTCCTTTGGTATCCATGGAAAACTCCACACATGGCTGGTGGACTTCCTCTCTAGTCGTAGTCAACGTGTGGCCCTGAATGGGTTTCTCTCATCTCCTCCTCCTGTTCAGGCTGGAGTTCCCCAAGGCAGTGTTCTGGGCGCTGTGCTTTTTCTGGTCTTCATCAATGATCTCTCTGACTCTCTTGAAAATCTTCTCTATCTCTTTGCTGATGACTCTACTCTCTGTCGCTCCATTCCTCATCCCTCAGGTCGGCAGTCTGCAGCCTCATCACTCTCTGCAGATCTGGACAAAATCACAGACTGGGCAAACAAGTGGAACATGTCTTTCAATCCTGACAAATCTCACACTCTTACGATGTCTCTCCGAAAAGACCGACTGGACAACCCTCCCATCCACTTTCTGAATAATCCTCTCCAAGAAGTTCTGTCACTCAAGCTTTTGGGTCTCACTATCTGCCATGATCTTTCCTGGGAAAACCACATTTCAAATCTGGCCTTCAAAGCCAGTCGCCGACTGGGCATCCTCCGTCGTGCGAAGTCCTTCCTTGGCACACCTGAGCTCCTCACCACATACAAGGCTTTCATCCGCAGCTCAATGGATTACTGCTCTCCCCTCTGGGCTGGTGCTCCTGCCTCACACCGAGCTCGTCTTCACGCTGTTGAAACCAAAGCGTTCAGAATCATTGGAATCTCCCGCGATGAAGATAACTCCACGGGCCTTTCACTCACTCACCGCAGGCAGGTTGGTGGTCTTTCCGTCTTCTCCCGACTCCTCTCTGGCCTTGCCCCCCCAGCTCTCTCTGGGCTCTGTCCCCCAAATATTCCTACAGGTCGCACAAGATCTGCCTGCAACCCTGTTATGGTTAAACTGCCAAAATCAAGACTCTCTGCTCACCTTCACTCCTCTTTTCTCCCGCCTGTGGAACAAACTCCCTCACTCTCTTCAATCCCACTCCACCCTCCAGGTCTTTAAAACAGCTGTTCACCACCATCTCTTATCTTCCCCCATCCAAAACCTTGATCTTTTCTACCCCTGCTAATTTCACCCCAAATCCACTTTTTTGAAATCCCAACTTCTTTCCTGGAAGTCCTTGGTGTCCTTGTGTTTTATACTTCTCCCATCCCTTCCCACGCCTCCTCCCCCCAAGCCCTCTCCCTCCCACACATCTCCCTGCTCTCAAATGTTATGTTTGTGTGCTTCCCCTTCTCTCCCCATCTTGTCTTCCGCTCCCTCTTTTTATATATTTTGTTTGTCTGGTTGATTTGTTTGTGAAATAAATGTTAGCTCTTTCACGAGCCTCGATTCTGTGTACAAAAAAAGGTGTAATCGTCCCAAACTTCCAGTCTGCCCCTACCCCTCCCGTATGTATGTGCTGAGGGGTTCTTTTTTGAATTTCATATATTTTTTCAACCTAAATCTTCAACTTAAATTGCTTATAAAAATGTAATATCACAAACACGACAAATAAATTTGTGCAAAATAATTGCTGTATTATGATTGGTGTAAATCATGACAACACAGCACCTCAGGTGCAGTCATTATCCTCAGCTAAAATAAGCCAGTTCCACAGTAACGACGCGTGGTGAGGCGAGCGTAGCGAGCCGAGCCAAGCAAGTACATATATATGTATATACATATATATATATATATATATATATATATATATATATATATATATATATATATATATATATATATATAACTCGGCTTGAGGCGGTCCACCGAAACGCGGTCAGGAGTACCGCCGATGTCCAGGGTGAAGTGCTTCGCCCCGGTCTCCAGCACGCGGAAAGGCCCGTCGTACGGGGGCCGCAGTGGTGTCCGGTGGGCATCGTGGCGGACGAAGACGTACTCCGCCGTGCGAAGCTCCGGGGCGACGTGCGTCGGTGGGTGCCCGTGGCATGCCGTTGGCACCGGGGCGAACCTCTGGGCGGTCGCTTGCAGAGCGGAGCGCTGCTGTGCCGCGGACCATGGTGCCGTGGAGTAGGGGAGGAACTCGCCCGGCACCCGCAGCGGTTGCCCGAAGACCAACTCCGCCGCGGATGCGCGCAGGTCCTCCTTGGGCGCCGTCCAGAGGCCCAGCAGGACCCAGGGGAGCCTGTCGACCCAGCCGCCGTCGCGGAGGGTGGCCCGGAGCGCGGCCTTCAATGAGCGGTGAAATCACTCACACAGGCCGTTAGCCTGGGGGTGGTAGGCCGTGGTTCGGTGCAGCCGGACCCGGAGCCCCTGCGCGACCGCCCCCCAGAGCTCCGAGGTGAACTGGGGGCCGCGGTCGGACGAGATGTCTGAGGGGGCGCCGAACCGGGCGACCCAGGTGGCGATGAAAGCCTGCGCGACATCGGCCGCCGTTGTCGACGCCAAGGGCACGGCCTCCGGCCACCGGGTGGTGCGGTCCACCATGGTGAGGACGTAGGTGAAACCCCGCGAGGGGGGCAGAGGTCCCACCAGGTCCACGTGGACGTGGTCAAACCGGCGTTCCGGCACCGTGAACGGGGCCAACGGGGCCTGGGTGTGCCGGTGCACCTTGGCGCGCTGGTACGCGAGGCACGTCCTGGCCCAGCCGCGGACGGCCTTCCGGAGGCCATGCCAGACGAACTTGTCGGCGATCAGCCTTTGGGAGGCCCTCGCGCCCGGGTGGGACAGGCCGTTGATGGCGTCAAACACCTGGCGCTGCCAGCCCGCGGACACGATGGGGCGAGGACGCCCGAGGGAGACGTCGCACAAGAGGGCCACGCCCGCGCCGTCGAACGCCACCTCGGTGACGCGGAGGCCCGTGACGGCGGTCCGCAAGGCCTGGACGTCGGGGTCAGCGGCCTGGTCCGCTGCCATCCGGGCATAGTCGATGCCGAGGTGGACTGCGTGGGCGACGGCCCGGGAAAGGCAATCCGCCACCGGGTTGTCCTTCCCCGCGACGTGCTGGATGTCCGTCGTGTACTCGGACACGGCCGAGAGGTGACGCTGCTGCCGGGCCGACCACGGCTCGGTGACCTTGCCCATCGCGAAGATCAGCGGCTTGTGGTCGACGAAGGCAGTGAACGCACGGCCCTCGAGCAGATGGCGGAAGTGCCTGACCGCCAAGTGAAGCCCGAGCAACTCGCGGTCGAAGGTACTGTAACGGCGTTCGGGCGGGCGAAGCTGCCGGCTAAAGAACGCCAGCGGTTGCCAAGCTCCACGCACCCATTGCTCGTGCACTGCGCCCACCGCGTAGTCCGAGGCATCGGTGGTGAGGGCGATCGGTGCATCGGGCGCCGGGTGCACGAGCATGGTGGCGTTAGCCAAGGCGAGCTTCGCGCCCGTGAACGCCGTGTCCATCTGCTCGGTCCAGGTAACGTCGCCTTTGCCCGGCTTACCTCGGAGAGCTTCGTGCAGGGGGCGCAGGAGCTGGGCGATACGGGGCAGGAACCGATGGTAAAAGTTCACCATGCCCAGGAACTCCTGCAGCCCTCTGATCGTGCGGGGGCGCGGAAACCCCTTCACCGCCTCCACCTTGGCCGGCAGGGGGACGGCTCCGTGCCTGGTGACACGGTGCCCCAGAAAATCGATTATGGTGGCGCCGAACCGGCACTTTGCAGGGTTCACAATCAGGCCATGCTGGCCCAGGTGTTCGAAGAGCGTGCGGAGGTGGCGTAGGTGCTCTTCGCGGGACGCGCTGGCGACGAGGATATCGTCCAGGTAGACGTAGACAAAATCCAAGTCATGCAGGACGCTGTCCATCAGTCGCTGGAACGCCTGAGCCGCATTCTTCAGACCGAAGGGCATGCGCAGGAACTCGAAGAGTCCGAATGGCGTGATGACCGCCGTCTTCGGGACGTCCTCCGGCCTGACGGGGACCTGATGGTAGCCGCGTATGAGGTCCACCTTCGAGAAGAAGGACATGCCCGCCAAACGGGCGGAAAAGTCCTGAATGTGGGGGACGGGGTAGCGGTCGGGAGTCGTGGCGTCATTGAGACGGCGATAGTCCCCGCACCGTCGCCATCCCCCGCCGGGCTTCGGCACGATGTGCAGCGGCGACGCCCAAGCGCTCTCTGAGCGCCGAACGATGCCGAGTCGCTCCAGGGTAGCGAACGCCGCTTTTGCCACCGCCAGCTTCGTCGGCTCGAGGCGGCGTGCCCGGGCGTAGACCGGTGGCCCGACGGTGGGGATGTGATGGGCCACCCCGTGCTTGACGGCCCCCGCCGAGAAGGTGGGCCGCGTGAGGGCCGGGAAGCCGGCAAGGAGGCGGGTGAATGCGTCCGCTGCCGGAAGCGTACAGACCAACGTGGCCGGAACCGAACCGTTCGGCAAGCCGCTTGGCAAGCCACTCGTTGAGCTGGGCAACGCACAAGCGAGCGAGCTGAACATCTCGGCCTGGACAAGACGTCTGCGCTTGACGTCGACCAGGAGCCCATTAGCGCACAGGAAGTCCGCGCCAAGCAGTGCCATGGGCACGTCGGCGGTGACGAACGTCCATCGGAAAACCTGCCCTCCGAACCGCAGAGAGAGGCAGCGTTTTCCGTACGTACGGATGGGCGTCCCGTTCGCGGCAAGCAGCGTGGGGCCCCCACCCGCGGCGTGCTTGTCTGACGTGCCGGCGGGAACGACACTCACCTGCGCTCCCGTGTCGCACAGGTAACGGCGCCCGGAGAAGGTGTCCGTTATGAACAGCAGGCTGCTTGAACGGCCGGCGCTCATCGCCACTATTGAGCGCCGGCCCAGGCGTTTCCCGACCTGTTGAAGGAGCATGGCGGATGACACTGCCGAGCTTCGTGGCCGAACTTGGCATGGAACCAGCACCAGGTGGTGGAGCTGGAGGAGCGCGGCTGGCTCCGCCAGGCCAGTGGAGTTGGCGGGTTTCCCCGCGGTGGCGGTTTTCGTCGCGGCGGTGGGCGGGGCGTGGCGGCGGTCACGAGGTGGATATCAGCATGCTGCGTATGCTGTATAAGCTGATGATGTGGATCAGCAGCATCAGCAGCAGCATCAGCCACGAGGGCCGTGACGGCCACGCCGACTCTCGCCCTCGTGTCCGAAGCGGCGAAGTACTTTTCCGCCTTGGCTGCCAATGCTCGGGGTTCCGTTAGCCCGGTCCCGGCCAACGCGAGGCGAACCTGCGCTGGAAGTTGGTGACGGAAAAGCGCCCGGAATAGAGAACCGGGGGCTTCGTCGCCCAACAGTGACAGCATATGGTCCATTCGGACCGACGGGCGCGTGTCACCGAGCTCGGGGAGATCCAGGAGGCGGTCGGCCCGTGCGTCGTCCGTGAGGCCGAACGTGGCTAGGAGTAGCCGCTTGAGTGCCTCGTACTTGTGGCCGTCCGGTGGGTGGCGAAGGACGGACACAACTCGAGCGGCCGTGCCGGGCCCGAGGGAGGCGACGACGTGGCAATAGCGCGTGTCATCGCCGGTGAGGCGCCGAAGCTGAAATTGGGCTCGGCCTGGACGAACCAGACTTCGGCCTGAGCCTCCCAAAATTCGGGAAGTTTGATGAAGTTGGCCATGGCAATGGCGTCGCGTGTGGAAGGATCGCTCCGGCAGATCCAACGTCAAGGGGGTCACCAGTAAAGCGCGGCGTTACGCGCGCTGCTTGCGAGCAAGGAGGAAGCGGACAAGCGGTAACTTATAAGCGTCTTTATTTCAGGAGCTCACTGTAACACTGGCGCGCTCCGGCCTCCGGGCTGCGCGCCCGGTGTATATCATGAGGCCACGCCTACCCCTCGGGCGTGGCCACCGCCCACTTGGTGCGCGGAATGATGTCACCACGCCAGTGGGCTTTTGTGTCCGCCACAATATAATATATATATATATATACATATACACATATACACACACACACACACATTAGACTCAACCTGTCTGTCTGTACCACCCTGAAACACAAAAACCTTCCTCAGAAAAACAATTAAGTGGAAGTTGCTTCAAATTAATCCAAAACTACAGGAAAATTATATATATATTTTCAATTGGACAAGAAATTGAACCTTGGCAGTTTATCGGCAACAGACCGCTGCCTCGATTGCTCCTGAAAACAAGTTTTATTTGCTGTTAAGAAATATATAACCATTTTTGTTCTTTCAACCAGTGCAAGGCGGCAAAAAAGGGTTGGCGTCAGGAAGGGCATCCGGCCGTAAAACATTGCTTCAAAAAAGGGGACCGAAAAACAACAACAACCACGGTTTCCCGAAAAAGGCCAACCCCCGCTTTGCGGGGAAAAATGGCCTCTAAAGGTGGTTTTTTTTAACCAGTGCAAGAATAAACGGCTCCCATTTTCCCCTTTTTAATATCGTCATATTTTTACCACAGTCTTCTGCTCGTGACTATCAATGCACTTAATTTCCATGCCTCCATTGTAAGATCTCTTGCCATGTCATTGTGGAATAATAAGTGTGGTCAAAACTTTTCATTGACGTTGCATCGATAATCAGATGACTTTTCATAGCTTGTGACTTTCATAGCTCGTGATCAATTGACCAATTTTACATTATATTCATTTCCTTCCAACAGGTGGTGTCTTGCATTCCACCTCTTCATGTGCTCAAGTTCGCAAACAAGAAGCCTTGACCTCTTTTCCTCAGTGTTTGGTGGAAACAGTTCCCACAACTTCACAACAGTCCTCAGCCAAGCAAACTATCTCAGTTGCTTGTCCTTCATCCACTCCACTCACTCCCCAACCTCCAATAGCACCAGTGCACTCAGTTTCACTTCCTCATGCCGTAAACTTGCAGTGCACTACACATCCACTCTCCAACACATCCTCAATGCTCCCATCTATGTCTTTTCCCACAAGGACTTTTCCTACATCCCCATTTCTGCCACCTGGTTTGAATCTACCAGCTGCCACATCTCAGCCTCCTGCTGTCCTTCCATCGACATTGACAACTTTACCTGTTAACAACACGCTTGACTCAGAACTACCTCCATTTTCTTGTGCTCTGCCTGCTACATCCTCTTTTGCTTCTCACCCATCAATTCAAGCCACTTCAAAATTCCAGCCCCCACCAATGTCAACCGCTATTCCTCCGGCGATTGCCCTTTCAGCTTCTCTTGCCACACCCCTTGTGACCATACCTCCAACAGTTTCTCTGCCCCCAGCATTCCCATTTTGCACATCAACGCCATTCATTTTTGCTCATTCTAGCCCTTTGATCTCACTGCCTCCAGTAACATATGGCCTTCCAGCTGCTGCTCATAACACAGTTGTGTCTATTTTACCTCCTGGAGCTACTGTTCTCCCATCTATCGTGAAACGAACAAGTGTCTCAGAAGCTAATAACTTGATTCTAAATGGAGATGTCTGCATGGTATTAGGGCATAAAGAGGAAGTGAGGGAAGAGAAAGAAGAGAAGGGGATGGATATAAATGAATTGTCGGGGAGGAATGAAACGCTTAGTGGGAAAACACAAATGCAAGAAAGTTTCAACGCAGTTGAACAGGATGATATATGTAAGGATTATGATGAAAGAATGAGTATATCTGGTATGTTCCACAAGGAGATAAAAGGTGATGAGAAATTCACAGTAAGTGAAGTACAAAAGAAGAAAGTAAAGGGTTTCTTTGTTGAGAAGGAGCAAGAGGCTGGTGTGCACCTTGATTTGACAAGGAGGATTAGTGTGTGCTCTGAGAACATAAAGGAGCATGATGTATGTATGGAGGAGGCCGTGATGGATGGAGAGAATGCTGGTGATGCCAGCATGTGTGCAGGTGGAGATAAATCGGGTACAGGCACAGGTATGGAAAAGGTGGTGGAGGGTGCCACTGCTGCAAAGAAGGATGGGGATGAGGCTACGAAGGCCAGGGAGGATGCTGCTGGTGTAGGGAAGGCTAAGGAGGCTGCTGCAGGCATGAATTTGTGCAGTGGGAGTGGTGCCTATGCAGAGAGGGGTAGTAGGGAGGGCATAGAGAGGAGTGGTGGAATGAGCAGGAAGTTGGCCACAAAGGGCAGTGGGGTGGGTGCTGGCATGGAGACGCAAGATGGGGCAGGTGCAGAGACGGGTGGTGTGGAAATGGTCGTGGGAGCGGGAATGGAGATGAGCATCAAATCGGGCATGGACAGGCACAGTGTACCAGGTGAGGGTGCAAATAATCAAGGTGAGGTGGACGAGGGCATGGAGAAGCATGGTGTGGAAGACGGGGATATGAAGGGTGAGGCGTGCACAGAAAAGGGTAGTGGGGGTTGCATGGGTGCTGAGATGGTCAAGGAGGCTGGTGTATGTGTTCAAAAGGTCAAAGAAGCAGATGCGAGCATGCAGACATCCAGGAAGGCTGTTACAGGTGAGCATATAGCCAGGGAGGCTGGTGCAGATGAACATAAGGACATTGATGCTAGTGCAGGTGAGCATGTTAGGGAGACATGTTGGAGGGCTGAGAAGTCCATGGATTATGCTGAGGGTGCTAAGATGACCAAGGAGGAGGATGAGGGTACAGAAAAGGCCATCGAGGATGCTGAGAAGGCAATTGAGGCTATTATGGATGCTCAGCAAGCCATTGAGGCTGGTGAGGCCACTGAAAAGGATATAGAGACTAATGCGGATGTGCAGGATGCCAGGGAGGCTGGTGGGGGTGCACATAAGACGAGGGAGTCTTGTGAGAGGATGCAGAAGTCAAGCAAGGTGGCTGCAGGTGTGAATAATAGAGAGGTTGTTGCAGGTGAGCAGGACAGAGAGGCTGATGCATGCATGCAGAAGGACAAGGAGGTTGGTGCAGTTGCACAGAATGATAGGGAAGTGGGTGTGAAGAAATCCAGGGAAGTTCGTGCAAGCACGCAGAAGGATATTGAGCATGGTTCAGGTGCACAGAATACCTGGGAGGCTGGTGCATGTTCACAGGAGGCTCAGCAGGCTGGTGTCGGTGCAAACAAAACCAGAGATGAAGATGGTAGCCTGAATGAAAGGTTTCAAGATGAATATACCACAGAAAGGAAGTTGTGCTTTGCAGAAATAGGTAATGGCATGAGACAGATTGTGCATGTAAATGAGGATAAAATGCTTCAGATAGCAAATCAAAGGCAGGAAAATGAATTTGAAGATAAATTGGTGCCAGTTCATCAGCGAATGCAGGAACTTCCCAATGAAGAGGTTTCAAAGACGAATAATCTTGATGGAGACAAGAAGCAAGATAATGAACAATGGAAGGAGGTCTTCAGGGTCAAGCCTCCTTGGCTTACTCACCTTGGAGGTTTCAATGAGTTGCAGTGCCCACAAAGTTCTGCTACAAACTCCCAAGAGTCTTTTGCAAAATGCAACGGTCATATCCCGAATGGACACTCCAACACACCTGTTTCACAGCATTATAATGACTCAACTTCTCAACTTTCTGGATGCCCCAACTTCAAAATTCCCAGCAACTCAAACCCAAACATAAGGTCCATTGACGATTCCAGATCTCAATTGTCAGGCACCTCCGGTTCACAGTTTTCAGGTACCTCTGGCTCTCAGCTGTCGGGCATTTCAGAGACGACGCTCTCCACGTTATCCAGTTCGGCAGTCTCTGACGGATCTACTCTTGTAGATCAGGGCGAATTCAGGCCAGTGGCCAGAGGCCGAACATTCTCTGAAGGCAGTTCTACTGAGCGCTTACATGGTAAGTCCCCAAACTCAACATGATTTAATGGAAGATGAATGTAAGGTTTTTACAATCCAAACGTGTATTTACATTGTTTTATGTTATATTTTGTTCAATCTGCAGGTTGCAATGCTGCTGACCTGCTTGTGAATCCACTGGATCCCAGGAATGCAGACAAAATCAAAGTAAAAATTGCAGACTTGGGAAATGCCTGCTGGGTGGTAAGTTTACACCCAGTGTTGAATTCTTTCAAAATGTGTATTCTATTTCCCATGCCGTTGAATGATGGAAAAGTATCAAATCAAGAAAATATTGTCTTGCTGAATGGGATTTCAGTTCATTGAGATTTCTGTCCACATAAATGGTCTCTCCTTTCACACTTCAGAGATTTTAACCCGTTGTAAATGTTTATGCAATGGACATGTTGCTTCATTGTTACGTTGTGCCAAATGTTTTTTGGGGTCAGTTAAATAGGGTCCACTCTTGCAATAAAGGTCAGTTTTTAATTCAGCTCGACCTTCAGGCCACTTCTTGAATTGTAAATACCAGCATAACATGTGGTCTTTGTCTTCATGACTGTGTTATCTCCACACTTTTTGGGGAAAAAACGGGGGGGGGGGGGGCTGGGGGAGGGGTATTGTAATCTGCTTTATCTATCTGTCTGTCCGTACACCCGTTTGTCATGCTATCTCCGAAACAATTGTGGTGCGGAAATTCACCAAACTTGGTAGTTATGATCAGCACATGAAATTAAGATGTTTTATTGAGTTTTGTTTTTTTTACTAGAAAAAATTTAGATATATTTTGTGGAGATTGTTTTTTTAATTACAAAAAATTGAGATTTTTTTTTTGGTAACAGAAAATTGAGATTTTTCTTATTACAAAAAATTTATATATTTTATTGTTGAGATGATTTTTGTAGGTCGGTCAGGTACGAAGTCCACTACTATTTGTAGCTGTGATGGAGGTGCTGGCTCAGACCGTAAAGGAGGGTTTACCGTGGGAGTTGTTGTATGCAGATGATCTGGTGTTGATTGCGGAAAGTAGGGATGGACTGAAGGAAAAGATGAACAAGTGGAAGGAATGTATGGAGACAAAAGGTCTGAAGGTGAATATAGGAAAGACGAAGGTGATGGCAAGTGGTAAAGCATGTGGTGAGGTGGAAAGAACTGGGAAGTGGCCATGTGCTGTGTGCAGGAAGGGTGTCGGAGTGAACTCCATTCAATGTACAATGTGCGCTGAGTGGGTTCATCAAAAATGTAGTGGTCTGAGAGCGTCATTAACCAGTGTGGCAGCTACATTCAAATGTAAGGTGTGCACAGAGGGAGCTGCAGATGGAGGAAATGTTGAGTTGGATCTTGGAGACGGCGTGAAGCTGGAAGGTGTGAAAACATTTTGCTATCTCGGAGACATGCTGAATGGAGGTGGATCAGACTCGGCAACGGTTGCTAGAGTGAGATGTGCATGGATGAAGTTTCGGGAACTGAGTGGCGTGCTGATGAGGAGGGGAGTGTCGTTGAAGCTGAAGGGAAAGGTGTATGCTGCATGTGTGAGAAGTGTTATGATTTATGGGAGCGAGACATGGGTCATGGATGTAGAGCAGCAACGAAGGCTGGAAAGGGTGGAAATGCGAATGGTTCGGTGGATGTGTGGAGTATCGTTGAGAGAGAGGAAGACAAATGATGAATTGCGAAAGATGATGGGAATAGTGCCTGTGATTGATGCTGTGAAGAGGAACAGGTTGAGATGGTTTGGTCATGTGTTGAGGAAGAATGAAAGTGACTGGTTGAGAAGAGTGATGGAAATGAATGTAGGAGGAAGTAGAGGACGGGGAAGACCGAGAAAGACTTGGTTGAAGAAGACATGCAGGCAAGGGGGTTAACAAGGAGAGATGCAGAAAATAGGGCAAAATGGAGAAGATTGTCATGGGGACCGCAAGGCTAGGCTAACCCCCGCTCTTGCAGGGAAAATGGCCTTAAAATGCATGTTGTTGTTGTTATTGTTGTATTGTTGAGATGTTTTTTATTCCAGAAAATTGAGATATACATTTTATTGATTTTTTTTATTACAAAAAATTTCTATATTTTATTTAGGTTTTTTTTTGACCAGTTCACTGGTAATTCCTTGTGTATCGCAAGAGGTGACTTACAGGGTTGGCGGCAGGAAGGGCATCCGGCTGTAAAACATTGCTTCAAAAAGGGGACCACGGTGCCCAAAAAAGGCCAACCCCTGCGCTGCAGGGAAAAATGACCACTAAAGGTGGTTCATTTAGGTTTTTTTTATTACAAAAAATTGAGATGTATAACATTTTATTTTTATTACAAAAAATTGAGATTTTTTTTGTTTTTTTGTTTTGTATACAAGATCGAGGCTCGTGAAAGAGCGAACATTAATCACACAGAAAGACAAACCGACACATAAAACATATAACATCGGGAGCGGTAGACAAGATGGGGAGAGAGGGGGAAGGACACAAACACAACATTTGAGAGCAGGGACCGAGAGACATGGAGACATCGAGAGATCTGAGAGAGGGCGAGGGCTTTGGGGGGGGGGCATGGGAAGGGGGGGTGGGAGAGGTATAACACATATGGACACTGCCAGGACTTCCAGGAAAGAAGTTGGAATTTCAAACAAGGTGGATCTGGGGTGAATTAGCGGGGATAGAAAAGATCAAGGTTTTGGATGGGGGAAGATAAGAGATGGTGGTGAACAGCTGTTTTAAAGACCTGGAGGGAGGAGTGGGATTGAAGGGAGTGAGGGAGTTTGTTCCAGAGGCGGGAGAAAAGAGGAATGAAGGAGTGAAGGTGAGCAGAGAGTCTTGATTTTTGCAGTTTAACCATAAGAGGGTTGCAGGCAGATCTTGAGCGACCTGCAGGAATATTTGGAGGACAGAGCCCGGAGAGAGCTGGGGGAGCAAGGCCGGAGAGGAGTCGGTAGAAGATGGAAAGACCACCAACCTGCCTGTGGTGAGTAAGTGAAAGGCCCTCGGAGATAGCATCATCATGGGAGATTCCAATGATTCTGAACGCTTTGGTTTCAACAGCGTGAAGACGAGCTAGGTGTGAGGCAGGAGCACCAGCCCAGAGGGGAGAGCAGTATTCCATTGAGCTGCGGATGAAAGCCTTGTATGTGGTGAGGAGCTCAGGTGTGCCAAGGAAGGACTTCGCACGACGGAGGATGCCCAGTCGGCGACTGGCTTTGGAGGCCAGTTTGGAAATGTGGTTTTCCCAGGAAAGATCATGGCAGATAGTGAGACCCAAAAGCTTGAGTGACAGAACTTCTTGGAGAGGATTATTCAGAAAGTAGATGGGAGGGTTGTCCAGTCGGTCTTTTCGGAGAGACATCGTAAGAGTGTGAGATTTGTCAGGATTGAAAGACATGTTCCACTTGTTTGCCCAGTCTGTGATTTTGTCCGGGTCTGCAGAGAGTGAGGAGGCTGCAGACTGCCGATCTGAGGGAAGAGGAATGGAGCGGCAGAGAGTGGAGTCATCAGCAAAGAGATAGAGAGGATTTTCAAGAGAGTCAGAGAGATCATTGATGAAGACCAGAAAAAGCACAGGAAGAGGAGATGAGAGAAACCCATTCAGGGCCACACGTTGACTACGACTAGAGAGGAAGTGCGCCAGCCATGCGTGGAGATTTCCATGGATACCAAAGGAGGAGAGTTTGGTGAGCAGAGCGGGGTGCCAGACCGTATCGAAGGCACGTGATATGTCGAGGGAGACAGCTCTAATTTCCTGTTTGGCATTGAGGACCTCCATCCATTGTTGAGACAGCAGAAGCAGCATGTCCAGAGTAGAGTGACCTGGTCTGAAACCAAATTGATGATCAGAGATCAAGCCATTGGAGAAGAGGAAAGATTTCATATCCGAAGCAATGATGGATTCCATGACTTTGCTTTGCTGAGATATTTAATTATTGAGATTTTTTTCTTACAAAAAAAGAGATTTTATTGTTGAGATTTCATTTTATTACAATTAATGAGATATATTTTCTTGTTGATGTTTTTTTATTGTTACAAAAAATTGAGATATAGTTTTTCACCCATTCCCAACCTTGCAGGCTTTACTTGCAGTGAGTGCTTTCAGTGTTTGTGTAATTACACAAGGACTGGTAGGATGGCCTAGTTAGAGGTACGCACACTCGCCTCTAAGCCATCTAGTCTGAGTTTGAATCCAGACCCAGCTGTAAACTGGTCGTCCCAGTGTTTCAAGGCATGGTGATTCATCAATGTGTGTGCCGTCCCTCTGATGGACGTTAAACGGGCGTCCTTTCTGCCAGCATTAGTTGGTGGATGTTTAAAATCCCACGGTGTCCTTCGAGAAGAGTAGGTGAGCTATTGCCAGCACCCTGAACAAATTCCTGCCTTTACTACTGCTGGGAAGGCAATGGCAAACCGCCCAGTACAATCCTTGCCCAGAAACTGCTTTGGCAGAACATCAGAATAATTATATAATGTCATTTTTGATCTTGAGTTATAGGGTTTTTTTCTTTCAGCATAAACACTTTACAGAAGATATTCAGACACGGCAGTATCGGGCAGTGGAGGTTCTTATAGGTGCTGGTTATGGGATCCCGGCAGACATATGGAGCACTGCCTGTATGGTAAGGCATCATGTACACCATGTTGCACTTGCACACTACATGGTTGTTCTTACCCGCTGCCATGCTTGTATCGATGTGACAACTGTCTTTCTTTTGCTCTGATGGAGCTTTTTACCAATGCAAGGAGCACCTCTTGCAGGTGTTATGGAAGAACTTTGTGAATTGTTGATTTGCACACAATTATAACATTGGTGTTCAATGTCTGGAGTAGCCACCCCCAATTACAAGCAGTGCAGACTACGTTGCTTTGCATCTTTTCATGTTAATCTGAGATGAGGAGACCGGTTGCTCTTTTTTTCAGGCATTTGAACTGGCTACAGGTGATTACCTATTTGAGCCGCACTCTGGTGAAGACTACTCACGTGACGAAGGTAGGAGATTTCAAATAAATTCCTTGATGTCAACCTAATGTCTTCCCAAGATATGTGTAATTGTATGGTCTTGTAATTTGGTGAGCCATTTCTTTGTTCATCGTTTTTATATTTACTAGGGCATTGCCCGTACTATATCTATATCTAAAATTATATCCCCCCCCTCTATTTACATGAAATGGTTTGGTCCAAAGCGAACGGCTTGCGAGTACGGTGACAATCCCCCCCCCTCTATTTACATGCAATGGTTTGGTCCAAAGCGAACGGCTTCCGGAGTTTGGTAAAGAAATCGCCATCGCGTGCACAAACGTGCAGGAAAGCGAATGAATCGCAAATTCGGTTTTATTAGTTTTAAAACATAGTTTAACGCCAACATAGTTTGCAAACGTGAAATAAATGAATACGCTCTCAAATGTGCCATCCGAGGCAGAGTGTGTCCTCCACGTTCGGCACACGCGATCGTTCGCTGCTCTCTGATTGGTTGAATCGTTTTTTGGACATAGCTCGGTAAGTAATTGTCCGATTAATATGAAACCTTGAAAAGGCACATCCTCGGGTCCCCAGCAATATACCTGGCAAGTTAAAAGTATATCGGACCCGTGGTTGTCGAGAAACAGCGGTCACAGACAAACAAACGTACAGACGTACAGAGATTACTGGAATTATAGATGGATAAATACAAAACAGAAGACTGCTGATTGACCACCCCTCCACCTTTCTTCCCATCCCTTTGTCCATAACATACAGGCTCATTATTTGCCCTTTATTTACTCCTCTCTATAATCCTCTCTGTAACCATCTTCCTTTCTCTTATAACCATACGCCTCCCACAATGTATTCACCTTCCTTCATTTCTTTACTTGTTTATTTAATGTTCAAATACTCGAAAAACACCACCTCCTCTAATATACAAATCTTCCAAGAACCCCCACCCCTCCCATCCCATCCCATCCCATCTATCTATCTAAATATTCTCCATTGGTGATTCTGTCTGTGACTCTGTCTGTCTGGGGGTGTGGCTACACCCGGTCTGGGAGGGGCTTCAAAAACAAATCACCACCATTTTCTTTCCTTACAAAGCTTTGAGGCCTCTTTTGTTTGGCCCGGCGGTGTCTTGCTCTCTCTCACAGTTTTATTTCAACTCTAATTTGATATCTCCTTTCTTTTTTCACAGTCGCTAACATGGTTTTAGACTCGGTTGAAAAAAAAACGGGAATAAAATTCGATGAAAATTACCGTTTAAAGAACGAAATTAATTTTCAAAGGCCGATACCATAAACACCATTGAGACTCTCTCACGGCTTTATCTCCACTCTAACTCACCATCTGATTTCATTTATATCGATGGTTTTAGGCTCGCTTTCAGCAATAATTGAGAAAATTCACGCACACACGGGAAATTGCTGAGATATATTAAAATTTGCGGCGGACTTTTCCAGTTGATGACATTCGCCACGATGAAATATTTAATTTAGACGTAGTCACAATAAAAAGTCAACAATGTGGGGAGAGGTGCGGAGCTTCTTACACGTATGGCCACAGACGGGAAATTGCCAACAGATATTTCTTCGTTCTTATTTCATTCATCATTATTATACGGAAGTAAAGATAATCCTGTTTAAACTTCCATTCATTCCATCGATTTATTTATTTTTTCGCACGAGTTTTCAAGGCTGAATCGTGTTCACATCCAGGATTAATAAACAAACTCCATTTCACGTGTGCATGGACATATAATTCACAGATGTAAAATAAATAAACACAGATGGAAAATTGCTGAGAGATATTTTTTCATACTTATTTTATAAGCTATGTGCACGTACCCTTTAGAGAAGTTTATTTTAAATCTTTAATTTAATGAATGTCATTTTGTATGCTGTAACGAAAAGAGTAACTTTGGTTTTCCCGAGACAGAAAGGTGTAATGGTAATGTTCTTATACACCGCCTAAAATACTTTTTTCCCAGGGACCTTTCCATTTGAGCTGTATTCTTTATATAGTCGGAATGTTTCATTCTCTGGACGTAGTGTTACATGCTCCTCCCAGACCCCCTGGTCACGGTGTACCTCCGAGCCCCGAGAGGAGTCACGGCAGAAAAATGTGTTATTCTGTATGTCAAAGATCAATGGGGAAGCCACACCAATTGTTACCCACAAACAAATATTGTATTAAGATCACACAAGAATAACAGTACAACAACAATAGTAATCAAAAGTACAACCAATATGTGTCCTATGATGGTACCATCAGGTTCACACAATACAACTCACTGTGCTCCAAGTGAGCGAAAAGAAGAAGATTCCCAATGTCTCTATTCCCGGCTTCCAGCCAAAGTTGATTCGCTCCAGTGATCGCCAGATCAATGTCCAATCGTGACCAGAATCCCGTTGGGTTGGCAGTTACAGTCCTGCTGCCAAAGCGGTGTGAAGGCACCCTCCAGGCGACTGGGAAATCACACCCTCGGGTATGGACGTTCCGAGGCGCACAGTCGGCGAACCTCAGATTTACCTTCACAATCCGCGTTGCACACACACACACCAGATACGTCTGAATGCGGTGAAAACGGCTGAAGTCAAGTAAAGAAAAACCTTGCGCGACTCGCAAAGGCTGAAGCGAAGCAAAGAAACCTTGCTCGACACGCGAGTCAAAATGGCCTACAGCCCATACTCGATACTTAACGGCCCGACGATGATTGTCTCCGGAATCGATCCCAAAACCTGACACGCAGGTTAATCTGTCACAGCGATAACCACTCTGTCGCCGGAATCCCTTTCCTGGGAAACCCAAAATTCACTCGTGACTCTTGCTCCAGACGTTCCAGACCTCCAGACGTTCCAACGTTCGCTCCAGACCGCAAAGCAACTATGCTTCTTGTCCGACTCCACTCGCTCTGCCTTCTTTTCCTCTTCTTCCTCTTCGTCGTCGTCCGGTTCCCGATCCGGTTTCCTGTTTCTTTTAACTCTAACTTTTCTACCTTTTGAAAACAGTTCATGAACAATAAAACTTTTGAAAACAATAATAGTACATGGAATCCAAAATGTTTACAGTGGAAGAAAACTACAACAACGGAAGTGACGAATCCGTAACAGTAGTCACAATAAAAAGTTGCAATTCGGTACTCTGCACGTGGGGAGAGGGGCGGAGCATCGTTTACGTGTTGCCACTCATGTTTGTCAATGTTATCTTCAAAATGAATAAAATAATAAGGGAACAGAACGAGACCGCCAATGAACGTTTACACAGACTTGCACGGGATGTTGAGCAACAAAGACATTGGAAGGTAATGTGTGTTCAGCAAACATATACAAGAGCAGCTGAAGTAAATCTGGATGAAGTATCGGATAATATTGTTGAAGATTATCATTGCAGTGCAAGTCTGATGACGTCACCTTGCGTGTACTGTTCTGCTAAACATTTCACTGATGAATGAACAGGACGAGGGGCGGATTTACACTGTGTTGCTCCAAGAGAAAACTTCAATTACCTCTAATATTTGCCATTCCTGCTCGATTGGAACAACTGCCGGAGTGAGGGGGAGAGGAGACAGGGGGAATGGGAGAGGAGACAGGGGGAATGGGAGAGGAGACAGGGGGAATGGGAGAGGAGACAGGGGGAATGGGAGAGGAGACAGGGGGAATGGGTGAGGAGACAGGGGGAATGGGAGAGGAGACAGGGGGAATGGGAGAGGAGACAGGGGGAATGGGAGAGGAGACAGGGGGAATGGGAGAGGAGACAGGGGGAATGGGAGAGGAGACAGGGGGAATGGGAGAGGAGACAGGGGGAATGGGAGAGGAGACAGGGGGAATGGGAGAGGAGACAGGGGGAATGGGAGAGGAGACAGGGGGAATGGGAGAGGAGACAGGGGGAATGGGAGAGGAGACAGGGGGAATGGGAGAGGAGACAGGGGGAATGGGAGAGGAGACAGGGGGAATGGGAGAGGAGACAGGGGGAATGGGAGAGGAGACAGGGGGAATGGGAGAGGAGACAGGGGGAGGGGGAGAGGAGACAGGGGGAGGGGGAGAGGAGACAGGGGGAGGGGGAGAGGAGACAGGGGGAGGGGGAGAGGAGACAGGGGGAGGGGGAGAGGAGACAGGGGGAGGGGGAGAGGAGACAGGGGGAGGGGGAGAGGAGACAGGGGGAGGGGGAGAGGAGACAGGGGGAGGGGGAGAGGAGACAGGGGGAGGGGGAGAGGAGACAGGGGGAATGGGAGAGGAGACAGGGGGAATGGGAGAGGAGACAGGGGGAGGGGGAGAGGAGACAGGGGGAATGGGAGAGGAGACAGGGGGAGGGGGAGAGGAGACAGGGGGAATGGGAGAGGAGACAGGGGGAGGGGGAGAGGAGACAGGGGGAATGGGAGAGGAGACAGGGGGAGGGGGAGAGGAGACTGGGGGAGGGGGAGAGGAGACTGGGGGAGGGGGAGAGGAGACTGGGGGAGGGGGAGAGGAGACTGGGGGAGGAGGAGAGGAGACTGGGGGAGGGGGAGAGGAGACTGGGGGAGGGGGAGAGGAGACTGGGGGAGGGGGAGAGGAGACTGGGGGAGGGGGAGGGGGAGAGGAGACTGGGGGAGGGGGAGAGGAGACTGGGGGAGGGGGAGAGGAGACTGGGGGAGTGGGAGAGGAGACTGGGGGAATGGGAGAGGAGACAGGGGGAATGGGAGAGGAGACAGGGGGAATGGGAGAGGAGACAGGGGAAATGGGAGAGGAGACAGGGGGAATGGGAGAGGAGACAGGGGGAATGGGAGAGGAGACAGGGGGAATGGGAGAGGAGACAGGGGGAATGGGAGAGGAGACAGGGGGAATGGGAGAGGAGACAGGGGGAATGGGAGAGGAGACAGGGGGAATGGGAGAGGAGACAGGGGGAATGGGAGAGGAGACAGGGGGAATGGGAGAGGAGACAGGGGGAATGGGAGAGGAGACAGGGGGAATGGGAGAGGAGACAGGGGGAATGGGAGAGGAGACAGGGGGAATGGGAGAGGAGACAGGGGGAATGGGAGAGGAGACAGGGGGAATGGGAGAGGAGACAGGGGGAATGGGAGAGGAGACAGGGGGAATGGGAGAGGAGACAGGGGGAATGGGAGAGGAGACAGGGGGAATGGGAGAGGAGACAGGGGGAATGGGAGAGGAGACAGGGGGAGGGGGAGAGGAGACTGGGGGAGGGGGAGAGGAGACTGGGGGAGGGGGAGAGGAGACTGGGGGAGGGGGATAGGAGACTGGGGGAGGGGGAGAGGAGACTGGGGGAGGGGGAGAGGAGACTGGGGGAGGGGGAGAGGAGACTGGGGGAGGGAGAGAGGAGACTGGGGGAGTGGAGAGGAGACTGGGGGAGGGGGTAGAGGAGACTGGGGGAGGGGGAGAGGAGACTGGGGGAGTGGGAGAGGAGACTGGGGGAGGGGGAGAGGAGACTGGGGGAGTGGGAGAGGAGACTGGGGGAGGGGGAGAGGAGACTGGGGGAGGGGAAGAGGAGACTGGGGGAGGGGGAGAGGAGACTGGGGGAGGGGGAGAGGAGACTGGGAGAGGGGGAGAGGAGACTGGGGGAGGGGGAGAGGAGACTGGGGGAGGGGGAGAGGAGACTGGGAGAGGGGGAGAGGAGACTGGGGGAGGGGGAGAGGAGACTGGGAGAGGGGGAGAGGAGACTGGGAGAGGGGGAGAGGAGACTGGGAGAGGGGGAGAGGAGACTGGGAGAGGGGGAGAGGAGACTGGGGGAGGGGGAGAGGAGACTGGGGGAGGGGGTAGAGGAGACTGGGGGAGTGGGAGAGGAGACTGGGGGAGGGGGTAGAGGAGACTGGGGGAGGGGGAGAGGAGACTGGGAGAGGGGGAGAGGAGACTGGGAGAGGGGGAGAGGAGACTGGGGGAGGGGGAGAGGAGACTGGGAGAGGGGGAGAGGAGACTGGGAGAGGGGGAGAGGAGACTGGGGGAGGGGGAGAGGAGACTGGGAGAGGGGGAGAGGAGACTGGGGGAGGGGGAGAGGAGACTGGGAGAGGGGGAGAGGAGACTGGGAGAGGGGGAGAGGAGACTGGGGGAGGGGGAGAGGAGACTGGGGGAGGGGGAGAGGAGACTGGGGGAGTGTGAGAGGAGACTGGGGGAGGGGGAGAGGAGACTGGGGGAGTGTGAGAGGAGACTGGGGGAGTGTGAGAGGAGACTGGGAGAGGGGGAGAGGAGACAGGGGGAGTGTGAGAGGAGACTGGGGGAGTGTGAGAGGAGACTGGGAGAGGGGGAGAGGAGACAGGGGGAATGGGAGAGGAGACAGGGGGAGTGTGAGAGGAGACTGGGGGAATGGGAGAGGAGACAGGGGGAATGGGAGAGGAGACAGGGGGAATGGGAGAGGAGACAGGGGGAATGGGAGAGGAGACAGGGGGATGGGAGAGGAGACAGGGGGAATGGGAGAGGAGACAGGGGGAATGGGAGAGGAGACAGGGGGAATGGGAGAGGAGACAGGGGGAATGGGAGAAGAGACAGGGGGAATGGGAGAGGCGACAGGGGGAGGGGGAGAGGAGACTGGGGGAGGGGGAGAGGAGACTGGGGGAGGGGGAGAGGAGACTGGGGGAGGGGGATAGGAGACTGGGGGAGGGGGAGAGGAGACTGGGGGAGGGGGAGAGGAGACTGGGGGAGGGGGAGAGGAGACTGGGGGAGGGGGAGAGGAGACTGGGGGAGTGGGAGAGGAGACTGGGGGAGGGGGAGAGGAGACTGGGGGAGTGGGAGAGGAGACTGGGGGAGGGGGAGAGGAGACTGGGGGAGGGGGAGAGGAGACTGGGGGAGGGGGAGAGGAGACTGGGGGAGGGGGAGAGGAGACTGGGAGAGGGGGAGAGGAGACTGGGAGAGGGGGAGAGGAGACTGGGGGAGTGTGAGAGGAGACTGGGAGAGGGGGAGAGGAGACTGGGGGAGTGTGAGAGGAGACTGGGAGAGGGGGAGAGAAGACTGGGGGAGGGGGAGAGGAGACTGGGAGAGGGGGAGAGAAGACTGGGGGAGGGGGAGAGGAGACTGGGAGAGGGGGAGATGAGACTGGGGGAGGGGGAGAGGAGACTGGGGGAGGGGGAGAGGAGACTGGGAGAGGGGGAGAGGAGACTGGGGGAGGGGGAGAGGAGACTGGGGGAGGGGGAGAGGAGACTGGGGGAGTGTGAGAGGAGACTGGGAGAGGGGGAGAGGAGACTGGGGGAGTGTGAGAGGAGACTGGGAGAGGGGGAGAGAAGACTGGGAGAGGGGGAGAGAAGACTGGGGGAGGGGGAGAGGAGACTGGGGAGGGGGGAGGAGACTGAGGGCGGGGGAGAGGAGACTGAGAGCGGGGGAGAGGAGACTGAGGGCGGGGGAGAGGAGACTGAGGGCGGGGGAGAGGAGACTGAGGACGGGGGAGAGGAGGCTGGGGTAGGGGGCGAGGAGTGAGGAGGAGGAGTTGGAAAGGAATGAAGGGAGAGGAGTAAAGCGACCCCCACTATCCCCTGTGTGTGACCCACTCTCCCCCGTGTGTGTGACCCACTCTCCCCCGTGTGTGTGACCCACTCTCCCCCGTGTGTGTGACCCACTCTCCCCCGTGTGTGTGACCCACTCTCCCCCGTGTGTGTGACCCACTCTCCCCTGTGTGTGTGACCCACTCTCCCCATTGTGTGTGACCCGCTCTCCCCCGTGTGTGTGACCCGCTCTCGCCCGTGTGTGTGACCCGCTCTCCCCCGTGTGTGTGACCCGCTCTCCCCCCGTGTGTGTGACCCACTCTCCCCCCGTGTGTGTGACCCACTCTCCCCCGTGTGTGTGACCCACTCTCCCCCGTGTGTGTGACCCACTCTCCCCCGTGTGTGTGACCCACTCTCCCCCGTGTGTGTGACCCACTCTCCCCATTGTGTGTGTGACCCGCTCTCCCCATTGTGTGTGACCCGCTCTCCCCCGTGTGTGTGACCCAATCTCCCCCCGTGTGTGTGACCCACTCTCCCCCCGTGTGTGTGACCCACTCTCCCCCCGTGTGTGTGACCCACTCTCCCCCCGTGTGTGTGACCCACTCTCCCCCCGTGTGTGTGACCCACTCTCCCCCCGTGTGTGTGACCCACTCTCCCCCCGTGTGTGTGACCCACTCTCCCCCCGTGTGTGTGACCCATTCTACCCCCGTGTGTGTGACCCACTCTACCCCCGTGTGTGTGACCCACTCTACCCCCGTGTGTGTGACCCACTCTCCCCCCTGTGTGTGACCCGCTTTCCCCCCTCTGTGTGAGCCGCTTTCCACCCTGTGTGTGACCCGCTTTCCCCCCTGTGTGTGACCCGCTCTGCCCCGTGTGTGTGACCCGCTCTGCCCCGTTTGTTTGACCCGCTCTGCCCCGTGTGTGTGACCCGCTCTGCCCCGTGTGTGTGACCCGCTCTGCCCCGTGTGTGTGACCCGCTCTGCCCCGTGTGTGTGACCCGCTCTCCCCCGTGTGTGTGACCCGCTCTCCCCCATGTTTGTGACCCGCTCTCCCCCGTGTGTGTGACCCGCTCTCCCCCGTGTGTGTGACCCGCTCTGCCCCGTGTGTGTGACCCGCTCTGCCCCGTGTGTGTGACCTGCTCTGCCCCGTGTGTGTGACCCGCTCTGCCCCGTGTGTGTGACCCGCTCTCCCCCGTGTGTGTGACCCGCTCTCCCCCGTGTGTGTGACCCGCTCTTCCTCGTGTGTGTGACCCGCTCTCCCCTGTGTGTGTGACGCACTCCCTGGTGCAGCGTGCGTGATGTGGGAGGGATGGGGGTTGGGAGGGAGAGGATTTGAGCTCTTGGTCACATTTTACATGAGATGTAATGACACATTTCAAACTGTATTTCCTATGTGCACGCACATGCATTCACATGTTATGAGAAGTAAATAAATTGTGTAGATTATATCATTTGTGGATCTGGTAATTTGCCAGTCACCATTTTGTAAAACTGAATGTGCAGGTGCAGCATCTAACTCAATATGTCCAAATGTCACATACATCCATGCCCGTGGGATTCCCACAGGTGACTCCACTAGTATAATAATACTGCTCGTCATTCTGTCTGTTTCTCCGTCACATATAGCAAAATTCCTTCATCTCATGAGGTTGTGAATTAAACATTATTATATACAGACTTGGCATTTAATATGGAATTTTTTTTTTCTTGACTTGGGTTTACTTTCTGAACTCAGTATATCAATCTGGTGAGTTTCTTTTACCCTTCGGTGATGTCTTTGTTGAAAGAACCATGTCACTGATTGTCTTTCGCAGCAAGAAGTCAATAACAGGATTATATCACAGGTGGTGTGACAAAATGTAAGGACAGGTACATTTGACGATTGGCTTCACAATTGGGTATATAAGGGTTGTTGCGTTCTGTATTAGTGGAAAACAACTGCTGCACGTCTACAAAAGTTATTGCCGCTTCCTCTGGAGATGGTCCGTCAACTTGACAATGCTGTTTGTCATGGAGTGGTGGCTTCACGAAATTCTGGCATGAAACAGCGTGCTATTGCTCGGCAGTATGGCATCACTCAAGGTCAGGTGTTAAAGATCCTGAAACGAAATGCTCAGAGGGGTGTCCCTACTCCAATACCGAGGCCAGGACGTCCACACAGAACCACAAGGAGAGATGATCGCCAGCTGCACCAGTTAGTCTGCAATGGCCGTACCAAGTCAGCTAATCGGCTTCGGGCTGAGTGGCAGCAACTGACAAATGTGCCTGTATCCAGAAGGCTAGTCAACCAACGACTGGTTTGGCCCGCGGTGTCTTGCCCCGTGTGGTATCGTGCCAGGCGTCCCCTGAGAAAGCCACGCCTGACCAGACAACCCAGCCAGCGCCGATTGCAGTGGGCCAGAGAGCACCGTCAATGGCAGCCAGGACACTGGAATCACGTGACCTTCAGTGACGAGTCTAGATTTCTGATCTATCGTCAAGATGGCCGCGTCCGAGTGCGCAGACAAGTGCATGAAGCCCACAACGAAGATTGTATAGTGCCAAGAGTCCAAGCTGGAGGTGGTGGGGTGACCGTTTGGGCTGCTTTTCATGCAGGGGGCAAAACTGACCTGGTTGTTCTGAATGGAAACCTGAACCAGTTCAAGTACAGGGTCATTCTGGAAGAAACATTGCTTCCATTTGCTCGTGCAGCCTTTCGAGGAAACTTTGTCTTCCAAGATGACACTGCACGGCCTCATCGTGCTCGCATGATCCAACACTTTCTTGCTGACCGTGGTGTAGAGCATATGGAGTGGCCTGCCATGTCCCCGGATATGAATCCGATGGAGAACTTGTGGGCAGAATTAACGTGTCAAATCAACAACTTGGACCAGCAGCCTACCTCAGTGCGTGAATTGCAGCAGGCTATTGTCACTGCATGGCAAGCGATTCCTGTCCAAACATTGGCAAATCTCGTGAACAGCATGCCTCGACGTGTACGTGCTCTCCTGAATGCTCGTGGGGGTTACACGAAGTACTGAACTGTAATTTTACTGTCCGTAATCCCAGTCATAATTTAGCTTTTGTTTTTGCTGAAATTTTTTTTGGCTAATGTGCAAAATAAAGAGATACTTCTGGAAAACGTACAGAAGTTTAACACAGTACTGTCCGTGAATTGAGTTCGATATCAGTGTACATCACTTTCAAGGATCAATTTATTTGCTTCGAAATGTCAAATGTGGTTTTCGTTTCTTTTAAAGGTCACATGAACAAAATCTAGAATAATTTCAACATAATTCCAATGAACTTTTGGTTCTACGTCATCTTGAAAAGTAAGTTCACACCCACAAAAAAAATATTCCATATTAAATGCCAAGTCTGTATATTTATATCTGTGCAGTGTCTGTGTTGTGTTGTGTTGTCACTGAACTACTCCCTAAAACTTTTGTGAAAGCGTACCAAACTTCTGGTATGCACCTATCTCTCCCGTGTGTATGTCCAAAGGGTTGTTTTGTTTTTTGAAGAAAAAAAAAAAACATTTCTTTTTTTGCAAATTTCTATTAATTTTTTTTTTCAACTTAAATCTTCAACTTCAACTGTTTATAAAATGTAATATCACGTATATTACAAATACATTTGTGCAAAATAATTGTTTGTATTATGATTGGTGTAAACCATGACAAAACAGCAACTCGGGTGCAGTCATCTTTCTATATAGTGCGGGAGCCCAGAAACATTTGTTTCACATCTCGAGTACAAAAGGTTTGAGGCCTGGAATATATGCATCTATGATAGGAGACCCCAAAAAGGCAATTCTTAAGTTCTGCAATTCTGCACAGCAACCAGGGGGCGCCACCAAAGACCCCTAAATGTGACTCTTAATTCACAATTTGAGTACATCTTTCAAACTTGTCTTAAAATGTTCTCTATAGGAGTGGAAATCAGAATTCCCAATTCTTAAGTTTTCAATTTGTGTATTAGGTCGCTTAAGAACGACCTAATTAATGCTAATTAACGCTAATTAGCATTTTTAATTCACAATTTGAGTACATCCATGAAACATATGGCAATGTATTCCTTAGGTCATCCTAAATCAAGATCAGTCATTCTTAAGTATCCATTTCATGTATTAACCCACTTAAGAATGCACACTGACAAAAAGGAGAAACATAGATTGTATACAAACACAATGTTTTATTTTTTTATAAACTACACAAAAATGTACTTAGTATGCATGAATTATGCTTCAAAATCAGATCATAGTAAGTCATGTAGTAAATTGGCGTCCTGGTTCTACCGCCCATCAACAATTAAATCTCAAATCTCGGAACAAAAAACAATTTTTAATGTTAATTTTATAAAAATTAATACCTAATGTCTAACTTTTACTCTATTAGCGATATTGCTGTTTTATCTCTGACTATCGCTTATAAACTATTTAACATGTTTAAGCTAATTACCCTGAACTAAAAACAAATTTTAATGTATGTAAAAACTCAACTAACTATATCAACGAAAAATTATTGAATTTATCTCAAACATCAACATGATTGTATATATGTTGTTTTATCCAACATTCCTAACATTATTTTGCTTAAAATTTCAAAAACATTACAAATTCCCTGTCAGGATGCTTTGGATATGTACCGTACTGAATATAATCGTATGAACAGGTTTGGTCGATTGTAAACCTACACATCACCATCATCACCATCTCCTTCAACGTCCTCTTCATCAGAAGATGACTGCGCTAGGACCTCATCATCGTCAGCATCAGCTAATTCTTCATCATCTGGAACGAGCGACTCCGGAAGTTGGTCTCCCTCAAACCAGATGGGTTTATATTGATCTCCCACTAGTTCCCATCCGTCATCCTCTGATGGGTGTTGCTGGATGATTGGCTGGTCAGCATTGGCCCACATTCTTGAAACAAGCGATACACACTTTATGTGGGCAGCAACCTCTCTTTCGCATGGAGGAATACTACTGGCATCAGCTCCCTTCAGCTTTTCAAGTGGGTTCTTTCCTCTTAACTTGGGCTTGTAAATTCTTTCAAAGGTCTTGAACCTGTAGGCGTTTAACGTTTCCTTCGACTTCTCTTTGGCTCCATACATTATAGCAGTGAATTTCAAGAGTGTGTCCTTGCATTTCTCGCTTGGCAGTCCATCTGTTGACAAAGCTTTGAAAGCTTGCTGTACATCGGGCATCTTTTCCAGCTTATTAAAGGGCTGAACCTTGCCCTTTCTTACAAATGCTGCGGTGTAATCCGAGCCGGTAAAGGCATGGAAGGCAGGGAGGGAACTGCACAGTTGTGGTCCCAGTGACTTGGATATCGCTGTTAGGTCAATGAGCCTCCGATTACGCTTGGATGTAGTACCGACATCCATCCAGATGTGGCTGCTGAATTTCTCACAATGATAGAGCAGAATAACAGCTATGTCCGTGTCTGAGGCGCGTATTACTACATTTCCATTCGAGGTGTCTGCTGCCTTTGCATGCATGCAGATCTTGGTATCCGCTTCTTCATGGTTGTTACTGAGCATGTCTACGGTATCTCGCTTGACCTCTCCTTCGCTTACGTGGAAATGGAAGCACTGGCCTGACGGAACATCTAGGAAGACATCACAGGTCCCAAGTATATGAGCGTATGCTTGATCCTGCCATTCTCTTGCAAGAAAATCAGGAAGTTCCCGTTTGAATGACCTGGACGTTAGTGCTTTGCTGATATCGTTGGGCCTTCTTTGTGCTGGACCAGTAATAATGTAGGATCTGCTGTCCTCGGCTGTTGTCCCCCGTCTGGCTCTTTCTGCATCCTTCAGTGACGGTTGAGGGTAATCATCAAAGGCTACGTGTACCCGGACTTTGGACAATGACAATACTTGGTAGAGTATGCTCCTCGCTAGACCTCCATATGTGGGTGGTAAGTTTGGAGGTAGGGTGTGCAGAAGATATTGTCCATCTACTACGTATGCATTGATCTGTTGAGGTCCATCTCCTTTGATCTCCTTGCTCTCCAGTAAGTTAAGCAACTTACTTTTATCTGTCTTGACCATGCTCTCATCAGGATTGCACATCGTGAGTGGTACTGGTGTAAGGGGATATTGGAATATATGCTGCAGGTCAACATCACGCTTTGATGCAAGGATTATTAGGCGGCCCATCAAATCACGAGTACACTTCAGAACTGCCACTTTCTTATCCGGTGTTCGTCTATTTCTGGCACATTCGTCTACGAATGTTTTGAGAGGAGCTTTCTTTATGGGTTGTTCAAACCTACTGTCATCGGCCTCGCATGCTGTGATGAATGCCTGGTGTAATGTCCTTCCACTTGCTGGCACATTCAGTAAACTTTCGCGGACTGTTTCACTAGTTGCCCTTCCTGTATGGATGTTGTACAACATGGTATCTGCATCTGTTTCGTTCCCAAACGGATTGCAACTATCCTGGATTTGTTTCACCATGGTTTTCACATCTCTATCGTCACGTTTTATTCGTGCAGGTCTCAGTTCAGCAGTGGTGTCTTCTTTGACTATCAGCCCAGCCATTTCGTGGAGTAGACTAACGAATGAAGCTCTAGTGGATTTCGTAAGCATCCAGCGAAGTCGTGCCGCATAATTATTCGTTGAAGAAGTGAATCCAGTTCTTCTCGAAGCTGCATCCGCGTTAATCGTCTGTTCTAGAGTCAAGTCGACCGGGCATCTACTGAATGGATGTTCTGTTCGTCGTACAGTAAAGACGCCTGCTTCCAGTATTTGACGTAGGCCAGGATGGCTGTCTTCCATGTTCATCAAATCGAGTTGGAACTTTGTCAGCCACCGACTGTAATTTACATGGTTTGTAGCAAAGAACAGTCCAATGAGTCCGGTCAGTGAGTATGTATAGAGATCGATATCATTCGTTCGAATCGCCCGTTCGAGCTCGTGGTATTTATGAATGTAATCTATATACATTCTCCAAAACTGGGCGGTTGCACCATGGCCTCCAGATCTTGTCACTTGGGTATATGCTTCATACGCGGCTGTGCATGCTTTGAAGACGTCCGAGTCTAGAGCAGACTGAAGCTGCTCCCACGTGGTCAGTTGAATGCTGCTTATCAATGCTTCTGTTTCTTCTCTGTGTGGGTAAGAGTCTAAGAAGGATGAGAAGTGTAGCATCTCAAGAGCAAGGGCTAGTATGGGGTGCAATCTCTTGCACCTGTTGAAATGTTTCCCCGTCAAAAATCCGTTTAAGGATCCGGTTGCAAGTACCTCAGATTCAGTCAGCATTTCTGGTCCTCCAGAGTTGGACAGGAGTTTCCCAATAGCCTTGAAGAAAGCCATTTCGATGTGGAATGGGCCTAACATTATGAAAATGTTATCAAATTTCGGTTTCTCAGTCACTTGTATTTGAAGTGCCGGCTTGGCTGCGCCCAGATCATAACTGACTATTCCGTATTTCTGTCCCGTCTCATTAGCACACCTCTGCGTGATGAGGAGAGTCTCCTGCACGACCTCTAGGCTGGTGATAGGCTGGCGTAAGTTTGGCATATATAGAACCTCTTGTTTTGGAAGGTGGTCACTGCAAATGCTTGCATTAAACCCAACCCACATAATAGGCAATACATCATTGCCAATGGCATGGCTCATCATCCACACGAGGTCCAGGTGGCGAGCCTTGTTGCTAACATCTGGAAGGCTGTAGACTGCAGTGTTTTTGTAACTGAACTTCGTCATCTTTGGTATCTTCCTATATGGCTGGAGTGCAGTATCTGTACTCTCAAGGGTTCTCTTCCTTTTGCCTGTCTTTACTTGCCGAGCACTAGTTGAGGTTGAAACTGCCATGACAGCAGATGCTTCACGTTCTTCATCAGGTGCTGGCACATTTTGGTACAGAATACCCATGGTATCGTGCAGCGAATTGGCTCCAGACATGGTTTGAGTCATCTCATCGAAATTGTCGAAGGCTAATCCGACTGGTTTACCTACGACTGTTCCTTTTGGACAAGCAAGCTTCTGTTCTTGAATGGATTCAGCTGTGGCAGTTTCAACTTCTTCCAATGTGTTGTAGCTTAAACAGTGACCAAACCTGTTCAGGACTTGAACCATTTTTTTACTGCCAGTGACCGACTTAACACTCATACCAAGAGCTACATGTTTTGCAGGTTTTGCGCGACCCCGTTGTACAATGAACAAGGCATCCTGACTAGACGAATTTGCGCGGCGCTTTACTGACTCTGTATATCGCTCTGGTTTTAGCCCTCCGTACAAAATATTGAAAAAATCTACTACAAGTTTTGGGGGTGACGAGTCCCCGTTTCTTAAATCCTCCAATGTCGGACATTCAGGAAGGTCGACCTTTTCAACCTTGAGCAACTGGTTGCGCAAAAGCAATGCTGCTTTGGCGATTGTTCTCTCATCAGTAGATGTGTAATCATATACAACACGAATTGCATCATCTGCGGTTTCTGCATTATATAAGATGTTTCCAAGCCTTTTCCCAAGTGAACTCTGTATCTTTATGCGCGCTTTGAAGTGACTCATCAATGTCCTAGAGAGGCTGAAGGCGCTTCCCCTGGGCGTTTCTGCGGATGCCGAACAAATATCAAGATAACGTTCATATACAGAATTAAGAAGTTCAGGTCTGTTGTCTATTATTACAGATTGCTCAATGTATGCAAAAATGTCCAACACACTGGTCTCAGAAGGCGTTTTTGTTTCACGTGTGTCCTTTTGGGAAACTCGATTGGCTGACAACAAATACGCACTTTTACATGAATGATGGTAGTGGGCCTCCTTGGCAATTAAATCCGTATCAACTACTTTTGGAATAACCTTACTGTCATTTAATGTCTTTGCTGCATTTTGGATCGATACACCGGCTTCAATGGTTTCACATCTTCCCAACAGTTCGACGCTTCCACCTTTGAGTCGTTTTATCTTTTTCTCACAGAATAGACAAACAGGTGGCAAAATCCCGGCAGATGATGTAGAAGGTGCTGACTCCTTGGATGGACGTAAATGTGGGGCATTGCTACGGTGAACATCACTGGCGGCTTTAACAGGCGGCGTTTGGGATGAGATGGCGGTAAAGTTCTTGTAACAAGAAACATGGTAACCATCCATTTCAGCAGGAGACGTAGGCAATCTCTGAACTACACCACAATAGACAGAGTCCTGGAAATGTTGCTTTTGCCGTCTATTAGCTGCTGCTGTTTCTACTGCTTCCCATTGCGTATCCTTGAAAGGTAGAACGTCTGGACGAGCTTTCTTGTCTGCACTGCGTTGGATGTGAAGAATACATCTGCGTTCCAATGATGAAACAGTAGGCTGGACAGTAGGCGTAGTATTGGTGGCCGATTCCATGGTTGCATGTTTCAAATCATTGTCTGAAAAATAAAATCACAGCGGGTGGTCAGTGAGCATGGCGAGTCAGTCAGTTTTGGTCAGTGAAATCCAAAAGAAGTTATTTCAAATTTTGAGGCAATAAGTCATTATTTTCTACTCAGCTGTGGTTCGAACCTGAAATCGGTATGCATACAGAACTTTGGATACCCTCATCTGCCTGGACATTTCCTGCGCGCCACCTAGGCCTAGGGCTACATAATTCTGTATCGGCCCCGAATGCTTATTAGGCCTACAGCATAGTATTGTTTGTTGGGTTAGGGTTAGGGTTGGGTTAGGGTTAGGGTTAGGGTTGGGTTAGGGTTAGGGTTAGGGTTACCATGTTTCTTGTTACAAGAACTTTACCGCCATCTCATCCCAAACGCCACCTGTTAAAGCCGCCAGTGATGTTCACCATAGCAATGCCCCACATTTATGTCCATCCAAGGAGTCGTCACCTTCTACAACCTCTGCCGGGGTTTTGCCACCTAACCCCAAACCCTAACCCTATTTGTTGACTTACCTAAGCAGTGATCTAGGCATTGCAGGCAACATCAGACATTCTGCAGCCGATTCAGAGAATCTATGGAGGGAAAGAGCAGGAGATTCCCCATGATTAGGTCCTATGATAAACCGACAACTCCCTCTACAGGGTGTCCCAGAAAGTTCGTCCCTCAAGATAGTGTCACAAACCTGGATTGATAATGTGTTAATATTTCCCTTTAAGTCACTGGTTATTATTCCCCAAACAATGTTGTATATTGGTCCCAGTTATTCACTGCAGGACAGTCATTTCTGTAGAGAGGCACTTCCTGTTTAGGGTGTAATTGGCTCAAGTTAGGGAAGAAGCCTCCCCATTGGCTGGGAGGCCAAAACTCCTTCCTTAACCAAAACTGAACACCCTCGATCCGGCCAGCCAGACAGGTGTGTGCATGCTCAGCACTGGTGTGGGTGTCTACTTGGGGCCTGCCCTCAGGTCAGCACTCCAGCCCCTCCCTTGCATATAAGGGAGGGCCAGCCAGGGAGTGGAGGGGGGATAGCAGCCAGTGACAACCCAAATTCCGTTACAATACTGACTGCATTCTTAAGTGGGTTGATGCATGAAATGGACACATAAGAATTGCTGTTCTTGATTCACGATGATCTACTGAACAGTTTGGGACCAATTTGAAAGATGTACTCAAATTGTGAATTAACACTCACCTTGCCAGGGACGGGGTCAATGAGTACATTTTGCGTTCTTAAGTGGGTTAATACATGAAATGGATACTTAAGAATGACTGATCTTGATTTAGGATGACCTAAGGAATACATTGCCATATGTTTCATGGATGTACTCAAATTGTGAATTAAAAATGCTAATTAGCGTTAATTAGCATTAATTAGGTCGTTCTTAAGCGACCTAATACACAAATTGAAAACTTAAGAATTGGGAATTCTGATTTCCACTCCTATAGAGAACATTTTAAGACAAGTTTGAAAGATGTACTCAAATTGTGAATTAAGAGTCACATTTAGGGGTCTTTGGTGGCGCCCCCTGGTTGCTGTGCAGAATTGCAGAACTTAAGAATTGCCTTTTTGGGGTCTCCTATCATAGATGCATATATTCCAGGCCTCAAACCTTTTGTACTCGAGATGTGAAACAAATGTTTCTGGGCTCCCGCACTAATATATCTGCATATCTGGGCAGTGTCTGTGTTGTCACTGAACTACTCCCTCAACCTTTTGTTTCCGTGGTTGTGGAGTGTTTTGAATCACGTGGTGGTGAGGTGTTTTGAATCACGTGGTGGTGAGGTGTTTTGAATCACGTGGTGGTGAGGTGTTTTGAATCACATGGTGGTGAGGTGTTTTGAATCACGTGGTGGTGAGGTGTTTTGAATCACATGGTGGTGAAGTGTTTTGAATCACTTGGTGGTGAGGTGTTTTGAATCACATGGTGGTGAGGTGTTTTGAATCACATGGTGGTGAGGTGTTTTGAATCACATGGTGGTGAAGTGTTTTGAATTACTTGGTGGTGAGGTGTTTTGAATCACTTGGTGGTGAGGTGTTTTGAATCACATGGTGGTGAGGTGTTTTGAATTACTTGGTGGTGAGGTGTTTTGAATTACTTGGTGGTGAGGTGTTTTGAATCACTTGGTGGTGAGGTGTTTTGAATCACACGGTGGTGAGGTGTTTTGAATCACGTGATGGTGAGGTGTTTTGAATCACATGGTGGTGAGGTGTTTTGAATCACATGGTGGTGAAGTGTTTTGAATTACTTGGTGGTGTTACGTGGTCCCCTCGGTGACTACCTGGTCTCGGTGACCCCCGGACCGTGAGAGGACCTTCGCCAGAAAGTAGTATTATATAGATGCGCTTTCGCAACGCAATCCCTATGAATTCCACCCACGAGACACTGATGTTCAAGAATATATTTCCCAATGGTACTGATACCATACAATTTCCAATGACACAACCACGGAGATTTTCCCCGAGCAATCAACAATACACCACCATCAACAATATTTCAATGACAATCAATTCCCTATGAATAAGATGGCCATCTTATATACGTGTGTCCCGGTGAGTACTCACGACACCCTTATGGTCTCGGTCCCGCACAATGTCTCTGGGCCCCTCCTGACCAAGATGATATTCGGCGTCGCCGCACTCGGGCGGTTGAACGAACTCCGGGTGGACGTCTCCACCGGGCAGGTATCGTACCAGGCCCCGCGGCTGCAGCCTCTCGTGGCTACGCGAAGCGGGTGCGGTAAAGCAAGCCAAAAGCCCCACGCCACTTGCCAGGCGTGCTAGGCCCCAACCTGCGACTCGTACGCGTCTTTTTAGACGGGGCCGCGAACGGTACCAGACGCGGGGTCGATGCACGGCCCCACGTCAACTTGACGTCTCCACCGGGTCGGTATCGTACCAGGCCCCGCACTCCTCTCGCCAGACGGGCTTCGGAACGCCGCTTTGTCACGCAGCGCAAGGTCGAGGCCACCTTTCGTCCGAGCGGGGCGAGGAAGAACAAGAAGAATACTCGTCCTTTTTTCCTCGTGTCGTTTCCTCTTCCGTTTCCGGTCACTTCCGTTTCCGGCCACTGGTTCAGAAGGGCTCCTGACCCTCCAATCACAACAACCCTTAATATACTACACACGGATAAGCAAAGATCTGAATATTAATTCACATAGATATGTAACTTGGTAAGGAATACATTGCCATATGTTTCATGGATGTACTCAAATTGTGAATTAAAAATGCTAATTAGCGTTAATTAGCATTAATTAGGTCGTTCTTAAGCGACCTAATACACAAATTGAAAACTTAAGAATTGGGAATTCTGATTTCCACTCCTATAGAGAACATTTTAAGACAAGTTTGAAAGATGTACTCAAATTGTGAATTAAGAGTCACATTTAGGGGTCTTTGGTGGCGCCCCCTGGTTGCTGTGCAGAATTGCAGAACTTAAGAATTGCCTTTTTGGGGTCTCCTATCATAGATGCATATATTCCAGGCCTCAAACCTTTTGTACTCGAGATGTGAAACAAATGTTTCTGGGCTCCCGCACTAATATATCTGCATATCTGGGCAGTGTCTGTGTTGTCACTGAACTACTCCCTCAACCTTTTGTTTCCGTGGTTGTGGAGTGTTTTGAATCACGTGGTGGTGAGGTGTTTTGAATCACGTGGTGGTGAGGTGTTTTGAATCACATGGTGGTGAGGTGTTTTGAATCACGTGGTGGTGAGGTGTTTTGAATCACGTGGTGGTGAGTTGTTTTGAATCACATGGTGGTGAGGTGTTTTGAATCACGTGGTGGTGAGGTGTTTTGAATCACATGGTGGTGAAGTGTTTTGAATCACTTGGTGGTGAGGTGTTTTGAATCACATGGTGGTGAGGTGTTTTGAATCACATGGTGGTGAGGTGTTTTGAATCACATGGTGGTGAAGTGTTTTGAATTACTTGGTGGTGAGGTGTTTTGAATCACTTGGTGGTGAGGTGTTTTGAATCACATGGTGGTGAGGTGTTTTGAATTACTTGGTGGTGAGGTGTTTTGAATTACTTGGTGGTGAGGTGTTTTGAATCACTTGGTGGTGAGGTGTTTTGAATCACACGGTGGTGAGGTGTTTTGAATCACGTGATGGTGAGGTGTTTTGAATCACATGGTGGTGAGGTGTTTTGAATCACATGGTGGTGAAGTGTTTTGAATTACTTGGTGGTGAGGTGTTTTGAATCACATGGTGGTGAGGAGTTTTGAATTACTTGGTGCTGAGGTGTTTTGAATTACTTGGTGGTGAGGTGTTTTGAATCACGTGGTGGTGAGGTGTTTTGAATCACGTGGTCGTGGTGTTTTTAGTGATGTGGCTGTGAGGTGTTTTGAATCACATGGTGGTGAAGTGTTTTGAATTACTTGGTGGTGAGGTGTTTTGAATTACGTGGTGGTGAGGTGTTTTGAATGACTTGGTGGTGAGGTGTTTTGAATCACATGGTGCTGAAGTGTTTTTGTGATGTGGCTGTGAGTTGTTTTCAGTTACATGGTGCTGAGGTGTTTTGAATTATGTGGTGGTGAGATGTTTTTAATAACGTGGTGGTGAGTTGTTTTGAATCACGTGGTGGTGAGTTGTTTTGAATTACATGGTGCTGAGGTGTTTTGAATTAATTGGTGGTGAGGTGTTTTGAATTACTTGGTGCTGAGGTGTTTTGAATTACTTGGTGGTGAGGTGTTTTGAATTACTTGGTGGTGAGGTGTTTTGAATCACTTGGTGGTGAGGTGGTTTGAATCACATGGTGGTGAGGTGTTTTGAATTACTTGGTGGTGAGGTGTTTTGAATTACTTGGTGGTGAGGTGTTTTGAATCACTTGGTGGTGAGGTGTTTTGAATCACACGGTGGTGAGGTGTTTTGAATCACGTGATGGTGAGGTGTTTTGAATCACATGGTGGTGAGGTGTTTTGAATCACATGGTGGTGAAGTGTTTTGAATTACTTGGTGGTGAGGTGTTTTGAATCACATGGTGGTGAGGTGTTTTGAATTACTTGGTGCTGAGGTGTTTTGAATTACTTGGTGGTGAGGTGTTTTGAATCACGTGGTGGTGAGGTGTTTTGAATCACGTGGTCGTGGTGTTTTTAGTGATGTGGCTGTGAGGTGTTTTGAATCACATGGTGGTGAAGTGTTTTGAATTACTTGGTGGTGAGGTGTTTTGAATTACGTGGTGGTGAGGTGTTTTGAATGACTTGGTGGTGAGGTGTTTTGAATCACATGGTGCTGAAGTGTTTTTGTGATGTGGCTGTGAGTTGTTTTCAGTTACATGGTGCTGAGGTGTTTTGAATTATGTGGTGGTGAGGTGTTTTTAATAACGTGGTGGTGAGTTGTTTTGAATCACGTGGTGGTGAGTTGTTTTGAATTACTTGGTGCTGAGGTGTTTTGAATTAATTGGTGGTGAGGTGTTTTGAATTACTTGGTGCTGAGGTGTTTTGAATTACTTGGTGGTGAGGTGTTTTGAATTACTTGGTGGTGAGCTGTTTTGAATTACTTGGTGGTGAGGTGTTTTGAATTACTTGGTTGTGAGGAGCTTTGATTTACTTGGTGGTGAGGTGCTTTGAATTACTTGGTGGTGAGGTGCTTTGAATTACTTGATGGTGAGGTGTTTTGAATTACTTGGTGGTGAGGTGCTTTGAATTACGTGGTGGTGAGCTGTTTTGAATTACTTGGTGGTGAGGTGTTTTGAATTACTTGGTGATGAGTTGTTTTGAAATACTTGGTGGTGCGGTGTTTTGAATTACTTGGTGGTGAGGTGTTTTAAATTACTTGGTGCTGAGGTGTTTTGAATCACATGGTGGTGAGGTGTTTTGAATTACTTGGTGCTGAGGTGTTTTGAATTACTTGGTGGTGAGGTGCTTTGAATTACTTGGTGGTGAGGCGTTTTGAATTACGTGGTGGTGAGGTGTTTTGAATTACTTGGTGGTGAGGTGTTTTGAAATACTTGGTGGTGAGCTGTTTTGAATTACTTGGTGATGACGTGTTTTGAATTACTTGGTGGTGAGGTGTTTTGAATTACTTGGTGGTGAGGTGTTTTGAATTACTTGGTGGTGAGGTGTTTTGAATTACTTGATGCTGAGGAGTTTTGAATTACTTGGTGATCAGCTGTTTTGAATTACTTGGTGCTGAGGTGTTTTGAATTACGTGGTGATGAGTCGTTTTGAATTACGTGGTGGTGGGTTGTTTTTATTTATGTGGTGGTGAGGTGTTTTAAATTACATGGTGGTGAGGTGTTTTGAATTACGTGGTGGTGAGGTGTTTTGAATTACTTGGTGGTGAGGTGTTTTGAATTACATGGTGGTGAGGTGTTTTGAATTACTTGTTGGTGAGGTGTTTTAATTACTTGGTGGTGAGCTGTTTTGAATTACTTGGTGGTGAGGTGTTTTGAATTACTTGGTGGTGAGGTGTTTTGAATTACTTGGTGCTGGGGTGTTTTGAATTACTTGGTGGTGAGGTGTTTTTAATTACTTGGTGATGAGTTGTTTTGAATTACGTGGTGGTGGGTTGTTTTTATTTACGTGGTGGTGAGGTGTTTTGAATCACATGGTGCTGAGGTGTTTTGAATTACGTGGTGGTGGGGTGTTTTTAATTACTTGTTGATGAGTTGTTTTGAATCACATGGTGGTGAGGTGTTTTGAATTACTTGGTGCTGAGGTGTTTTGAATTACTTGGTGGTGAGCTGTTTTGAATTACTTGGTGGTGAGGTGTTTTGAATTACTTGGTGGTGAGGTGCTTTGAATTACTTGGTGGTGAGGTGTTTTGAATTACTTGGTGCTGAGGTGTTTTGAATTACTTGGTGATGAGCTGTTTTGAATTACTTGGTGATGAGTTGTTTTGAATTACTTGGTGCTGAGGTGTTTTGAATTATGTGGTGATGAGTCATGTTGAATTACGTGGTGATGGGTTGTTTTTATTGATGTGGTGGTGAGGAGTTTTGAATTACTTGGTGCTGAGGTGTTTTGAATTACGTGGTGATGAGTCGTTTTGAATTACATTGTGGTGGGTTGTTTTTATTTATGTGGTGGTGAGGTGTTTTAAATTACATGGTGGTGAGGTGTTTTGAATTACGTGGTGGTGAGGTGTTTTGAATTACTTGGTGGTGAGGTGTTTTGAATTACATGGTGGTGAGGTGTTTTGAATTACTTGTTGGTGAGGTGTTTTAATTACTTGGTGGTGAGGTGTTTTGAATTACTTGCTGCTGAGGTGTTTTGAATTACTTGGTGGTGAGGTGTTTTGAATTACTTGGTGGTGAGGTGTTTTGAATTACTTGGTGGTGAGCTGTTTTGAATTACGTGGTGGTGAGGTGTTTTGAATTACTTGGTGGTGAGGTGTTTTGAATTACTTGGTGGTGAGGTGTTTTGAATTACTTGGTGGTGAGGCGTTTTGAATTAGTTGATGCTGAGGAGTTTTGAATTACTTGGTGATGAGCTGTTTTGAATTACGTGGTGATGAGTCGTTTTGAATTACGTGGTGATGGGTTGTTTTTATTTATGTGGTGGTGAGGTGTTTTAAATTACATGGTGGTGAGGTGTTTTGAATTACATGGTGATGAGTCGTTTTGAATTACGTGGTGATGGGTTGTTTTTATTTATGTGGTGGTGAGGAGTTTTGAATTACTTGGTGCTGAGGTGTTTTGAATTACGTGGTGATGAGTCGTTTTGAATTACGTGGTGGTGGGTTGTTTTTATTTATGTGGTGGTGAGGTGTTTTAAATTACATGGTGGTGAGGTGTTTTGAATTATGTGGTGGTGAGATGTTTTGAATTACTTGGTGGTGAGGTGTTTTGAATTACTTGGTGGTGAGGTGTTTTGAATTACATGGTGGTGAGGTGTTTTGAATTACTTGTTGGTGAGGTGTTTTGAATTACTTGATGCTGAGGTGTTTTGAATTACTTGGTGGTGAGCTGTTTTGAATTACTTGGTGGTGAGGTGTTTTGAATTACTTGGTGGTGAGGTGTTTTGAATTACTTGGTGCTGAGGTGTTTTGAATTACTTGGTGGTGAGGTGTTTTGAATTACTTGGTAGTGAGGTGTTTTTAATTACTTGGTGATGAGTTGTTTTGAATTACGTGGTGGTGGGTTGTTTTTATTTACGTGGTGGTGAGGTGTTTTGAATCGCATGGTGCTGAGGTGTTTTGAATGACATGGTGGTGAGGTGTTTTTAATAACGTGGTGGTGAGTTGTTTTGAATCACGTGGTGGTGAGTCGTTTTGAATTACGTGGTGGTGGGTTGTTTTTATTTATGTGGTGGTGAGGTGTTTTAAATTACATGGTGGTGAGGTGTTTTGAATTACGTGGTGGTGAGGTGTTTTGAATTACTTGGTGGTGAGGTGTTTTGAATTACATGGTGGTGAGGTGTTTTGAATTACTTGTTGGTGAGGTGTTTTAATTACTTGGTGGTGAGCTGTTTTGAATTACTTGATGCTGAGGTGTTTTGAATTACTTGGTGGTGAGCTGTTTTGAATTACTTGGTGGTGAGGTGTTTTGAATTACTTGGTGGTGAGGTGTTTTGAATTACTTGGTGCTGGGGTGTTTTGAATTACTTGGTGGTGAGGTGTTTTTAATTACTTGGTGATGAGTTGTTTTGAATTACGTGGTGGTGGGTTGTTTTTATATACGTGGTGGTGAGGTGTTTTGAATCACATGGTGCTGATGTGTTTTGAATTACGTGGTGGTGGGGTGTTTTTAATTACTTGTTGATGAGTTGTTTTGAATCACATGGTGGTGAGGTGTTTTGAATTACTTGGTGCTGAGGTGTTTTGAATTACTTGGTGGTGAGCTGTTTTGAATTACTTGGTGGTGAGGTGTTTTGAATTACTTGATGCTGATGTGTTTTGAATTACTTGGTGATGAGTTGTTTTGAATTACTTGGTGGTGAGGTGCTTTGAATTACTTGGTGGTGAGGTGTTTTGAATTACTTGGTGCTGAGGTGTTTTGAATTACTTGGTGATGAGCTGTTTTGAATTACTTGGTGATGAGTTGTTTTGAATTACTTGGTGCTGAGGTGTTTTGAATTATGTGGTGATGAGTCATTTTGAATTACGTGGTGATGGGTTGTTTTTATTGATGTGGTGGTGAGGAGTTTTGAATTACTTGGTGCTGAGGTGTTGTGAATTACGTGGTGATGAGTCGTTTTGAATTACGTGGTGGTGGGTTGTTTTTATTTATGTGGTGGTGAGGTGTTTTAAATTACATGGTGGTGAGGTGTTTTGAATTACGTGGTGGTGAGGTGTTTTGAATTACTTGGTGGTGAGGTGTTTTGAATTACATGGTGGTGAGGTGTTTTGAATTACTTGTTGGTGAGGTGTTTTAATTACTTGGTGGTGAGGTGTTTTGAATTACTTGCTGCTGAGGTGTTTTGAATTACTTGGTGGTGAGGTGTTTTGAATTACTTGGTGGTGAGGTGTTTTGAATTACTTGGTGGTGAGCTGTTTTGAATTACGTGGTGGTGAGGTGTTTTTAATTACTTGGTGGTGAGGTGTTTTGAATTACTTGGTGGTGAGGTGTTTTGAATTACTTGGTGGTGAGGCGTTTTGAATTAGTTGATGCTGAGGAGTTTTGAATTACTTGGTGATGAGCTGTTTTGAATTACGTGGTGATGAGTCGTTTTGAATTACGTGGTGATGGGTTGTTTTTATTTATGTGGTGTTGAGGTGTTTTAAATTACATGGTGGTGAGGTGTTTTGAATTACGTGGTGATGAGTCGTTTTGAATTACGTGGTGATGGGTTGTTTTTATTTATGTGGTGGTGAGGAGTTTTGAATTACTTGGTGCTGAGGTGTTTTGAATTACGTGGTGATGAGTCGTTTTGAATTACGTGGTGGTGGGTTGTTTTTATTTATGTGGTGGTGAGGTGTTTTAAATTACATGGTGGTGACGTGTTTTGAATTATGTGGTGGTGAGATGTTTTGAATTACTTGGTGGTGAGGTGTTTTGAATTACTTGGTGGTGAGGTGTTTTGAATTACATGGTGGTGAGGTGTTTTGAATTACTTGTTGGTGAGGTGTTTTAATTACTTGGTGGTGAGGTGTTTTGAATTACTTGATGCTGAGGTGTTTTGAATTACTTGGTGGTGAGCTGTTTTGAATTACTTGGTGGTGAGGTGTTTTGAATTACTTGGTGGTGAGGTGTTTTGAATTACTTGGTGCTGAGGTGTTTTGAATTACTTGGTGGTGAGGTGTTTTGAATTACTTGGTAGTGAGGTGTTTTTAATTACTTGGTGATGAGTTGTTTTGAATTACGTGGTGGTGGGTTGTTTTTATTTACGTGGTGGTGAGGTGTTTTGAATCGCATGGTGCTGAGGTGTTTTGAATGACATGGTGGTGAGGTGTTTTTAATAACGTGGTGGTGAGTTGTTTTGAATCACGTGGTGGTGAGTTGTTTTGAATCACATGGTGCTGAGGTATTTTGAATCGGGTGTTGGTGAGGTGTATTGAATTACTTGGTGCTTAGGTGTTTTGAATTACTTGGTGCTGAGGTGTTTTGAATTACTTGGTGCTGAGGTGTTTTGAATTACATGGTGCTGAGGTGTTTTGAATTACTTGGTGCTGAGGAGTTTTGAATTACTTGGTGCTGAGGAGTTTTGAATTACTTGGTGCTGAGGTGTTTTGAATTACTTGGTGCTGAGGAGTTTTGAATTACTTGGTGCTGAGGTGTTTTGAATTACTTGGTGGTGAGGTGTTTTGAATTACTTGGTGCTGAGGTGTTTTGAATTACTTGGTGCTGAGGTGTTTTGAATTACTTGGTGCTGAGGTGTTTTGAATTACTTGGTGGTGAGGTGTTTTGAATTACTTGGTGGTGAGGTGTTTTGAATTACTTGGTGGTGAGGTGGTTTGAATTATGTGGTGGTGAGGTGTTTTGAATTACGTGGTGGTGAGGTGCTTTGAATTATGTGGTGGTGAGGTGTTTTGAATTACATGGTGGTGAGGTGTTTTGAATTACGTGGTGGTGAGGTGTTTTGAATTAATTGGTGATCAGTTGTTTTGAATTACTTGGTGGTGAGGTGTTTTGAATTACTTGGTGCTGAGGTGCTTTGAATCACATGGTGGTGAGGTGTTTTGAATTACTTGGTGCTGAGGTGTTTTGAATTACTTGGTGGTGAGGTGTTTTGAATTACTTGCTGGTGAGGTGTTTTGAATCACATGGTGCTGAGGTGCTTTGAATCACATGGTGGTGAGGTGTTTTTATTTACGTGGTGGTGAGGTGTTTTAAATTACATGGTGGTGAGGTGTTTTGAATTACTTGCTGGAGGGGTGTTTTGAATTACTTGGTGCTGAGGTGCTTTGAATTACTTGGTGGTGAGGTGTTTTGAATTACTTGGTGCTGAGGTGTTTTGAATTACTTGGTGGTGAGGTGCTTTGAATTACTTGGTGCTGAGGTGCTTTGAATTACTGGGTGGTGAGGTGTTTTGAATTACTTGGTGCTGAGGTGTTTTGAATTACTTGGTGGAAAGGTGTTTTGAATTACTTGGTGGTGAGGTGTTTTGAATTACTTGATGCTGAGGTGTTTTGAATTACTTGGTGGCGAGCTGTTTTGAATTACTTGGTGGCGAGGTGTTTTGAATTACTTGGTGATTAGTTGTTTTGAATTACTTGGTGCTGAGGTGTTTTGAATTACTTGGTGGTGAGCTGTTTTGAATTACTTGGTGGTGAGGTGTTTTGAATTACTTGATGCTGAGGTGTTTTGAATTACTTGGTGGTGAGGTGTTTTGAATTACTTGGTGCTGAGGTGTTTTGAATTACTTGGTGGTGAGGTGTTTTTAATTACTTGGTGATGAGTTGTTTTGAATCACATGGTTGTGAGGTGTTTTGAATTACTTGGTGCTGAGGTGTTGTGAATTACTTGGTGGTAAGGTGTTTTGAATTACTTGATGCTGAGGTGTTTTGAATCACATGGTGGTGATGTGTTTTGAATTACTTGGTGCTGAGGTGTTTTGAATTACTTGGTGGTAAGGTGTTTTGAATTACTTGATGCTGAGGTGTTTTGAATTACTTGGTGGTGAGCTGTTTTGAATTACTTGGTGGTGATGTGTTTTGAATTACTTGGTGATGAGTTGTTTTGAATTACTTGGTGGTGAGGTGTTTTGAATTACTTGGTGCTGAGGTGTTTCGAATCACATGGTGGTGAGGTGTTTTGAATTACTTGGTGCTGAGGTGTTTTGAATTACTTGGTGGTGAGGCGTTTTGAATTACTTGGTGCTGAGGTGTTTTGAATTACTTGGTGATGAGTTGTTTTGAATTACGTGGTGGTGGGTTGTTTTTATTTACGTGGTGGTGAGGTGTTTTAAATTACATGGTGGTGAGGTGTTTTGAATTACGTGGTGGTGAGGTGTTTTGAATTACTTGGTGGTGAGGTGTTTTGAATCACTTGGTGCTGAGGTGTTTTGAATTACTTGGTGATGAGGTGTTTTGAATTACTTGGTGATAAGGTGTTTTGAATTACTTGGTGGTGAGGTGTTTTGAATTACTTGCTGGTGGGTTGTTTTGAATTATGTGGTGGTGGGTTGTTTTTATTTACGTGGTGGTGAGGCGTTTTGTATCACATGGTGGTGAGGTGTTTTGAATTACTTGGTGGTGAGGTGTTTTGAATTACTTGGTGCTGAGGTGTTTTGAATTACTTGGTGGTGAGGTGTTTTTAATTACTTGGTGATGAGTTGTTTTGAATTATGTGGTGGTGGGTTGTTTTGAATTACGTGGTGGTGAGGTGTTTTGAATCACGTGGTGGTGAGTTGTTTTGAATCGGGTGTTGGTGAGGTGTTTTGAATCGGGTGTTGGTGAGGTGTATTGAATTACTTGGTGCTGAGGTGTTTTGAATTACATGGTGCTGAGGTGGTTTGAATTACTTGGTGCTGAGGTGTTTTGAATTACTTGGTGGTGAGGTCTTTTGAATTACTTGGTGCTGAGGTGTTTTGAATTACTTGGTGGTGAGGTGTTTTGAATTACATGGTGGTGAGGTGTTTCGAATTACGTGGCGGTGAGGTGCTTTGAATTATGTGGTGGTGAGGTGTTTTGAATTACATGGTGGTGAGGTGTTTTGAATTACGTGGTGGTGAGGTGTTTTGAATTAATTGGTGATGAGTTGTTTTGAATTACTTGGTGGTGAGGTGTTTTGAATTACTTGGTGCTGAGGTGCTTTGAATCACATGGTGGTGAGGTGTTTTGAATTACTTGGTGCTGACGTGTTTTGAATTACTTGGTGGTGAGGTGTTTTGAATTACTTGCTGGTGAGGTGTTTTGAATCACATGGTGCTGAGGTGCTTTGAATCACATGGTGGTGAGGTGTTTTAAATTACATGGTGGTGAGGTGTTTTAAATTACATGGTGGTGAGGTGTTTTGAATTACTTGGTGCTGAGGTGTTTTGAATTACTTGCTGGTGAGGTGTTTTGAATTACTTGGTGCTGAGCTGTTTTGAATTACTTGGTGGTGAGGTGTTTTGAATTACTTGGTGATTAGTTGTTTTGAATTACCTGGTGCTGGGGTGTTTTGAATTACTTGGTGGTGAGCTGTTTTGAATTACTTGGTGGTGAGGTGTTTTGAATTACTTGATGCTGAGGTGTTTTGAATTACTTGGTGATGAGTTGTTTTGATTTACTTGGTGGTGAGGTGTTTTGAATTACTTGGTGGTGAGGTGTTTTGAATTACTTGATGCTGAGGTGTTTTGAATTACTTGGTGGTGATGTGTTTTGAATTACTTGGTGCTGAGGTGTTTTGAATTACTTGGTGGTGAGGTGTTTTTAATTACTTGGTGATGAGTTGTTTTGAATTACGTGGTGGTGGGTTGTTTTTATTTACGTGGTGGTGAGGTGTTTTGAATTACATGGTGCTGAGGTGTTTTGAATTACATGGTGGTGAGGTGTTTTTAATAACGTGGTGGTGAGTTGTTTTGAATCACGTGGTGGTGAGTTGTTTTGAATCGGGTGTTGGTGAGGTGTATTGAATTACTTGGTGCTTAGGTGTTTTGAATTACATGGTGCTGAGGTGTTTTGAATTACTTGGTGCTGAGGTGTTTTGAATTACATGGTGCTGAGGTGTTTTGAATTACATGGTGCTGAGGTGTTTTGAATTACTTGGTGCTGAGGAGTTTTGAATTACTTGGTGCTGAGGTGTTTTGAATTACTTGGTGCTGAGGTGTTTTGAATTACTTGGTGCTGAGGAGTTTTGAATTACTTGGTGCTGAGGTGTTTTGAATTACTTGGTGGTGAGGTGTTTTGAATTACTTGGTGCTGAGGTGTTTTGAATTACTTGGTGCTGAGGTGTTTTGAATTACTTGGTGCTGAGGTGTTTTGAATTACTTGGTGCTGAGGTGTTTTGAATTACTTGGTGGTGGGGTGTTTTGAATTACTTGGTGGTGAGGTGTTTTGAATTACTTGGTGGTGAGGTGTTTTGAATTACGTGGTGGTGAGGTGTTTTGAATTACGTGGTGGTGAGGTGCTTTGAATTATGTGGTGGTGAGGTGTTTTGAATTACATGGTGGTGAGGTGTTTTGAATTACGTGGTGGTGAGGTGTTTTGAATTAATTGGTGATGAGTTGTTTTGAATTACTTGGTGGTGAGGTGTTTTGAATTACTTGGTGCTGAGGTGCTTTGAATCACATGGTGGTGAGGTGTTTTGAATTACTTGGTGCTGAGGTGTTTTGAATTACTTGGTGGTGAGGTGTTTTGAATTACTTGCTGGTGAGGTGTTTTGAATCACATGGTGCTGAGGTGCTTTGAATCACATGGTGGTGAGGTGTTTTTATTTACGTGGTGGTGAGGTGTTTTAAATTACATGGTGGTGAGGTGTTTTGAATTACTTGCTGGTGAGGTGTTTTGAATTACTTGGTGATGAGCTGTTTTGAATTACTTGGTGATGAGTTGTTTTGAATTACTTGGTGCTGAGGTGTTTTGAATTATGTGGTGATAAGGTGTTTTGAATTACTTGCTGGTGAGGTGTTTTGAATCACATGGTGCTGAGGTGCTTTGAATCACATGGTGGTGAGGTGTTTTTATTTACGTGGTGGTGAGGTGTTTTAAATTACATGGTGGTGAGGTGTTTTGAATTACGTGGTGGTGAGGTGTTTTGAATTACTTGGTGGTGAGGTGTTTTGAATCACTTGGTGCTGAGGTGTTTTGAATTACTTGGTGATGAGGTGTTTTGAATTACTTGGTGATAAGGTGTTTTGAATTACTTGGTGGTGAGGTGTTTTGAATTACTTGCTGGTGGGTTGTTTTGAATTATGTGGTGGTGGGTTGTTTTTATTTACGTGGTGGTGAGGCGTTTTGTATCACATGGTGGTGAGGTGTTTTGAATTACTTGGTGGTGAGGTGTTTTGAATTACTTGGTGCTGAGGTGTTTTGAATTACTTGGTGGTGAGGTGTTTTTAATTACTTGGTGATGAGTTGTTTTGAATTATGTGGTGGTGGGTTGTTTTGAATTACGTGGTGGTGAGGTGTTTTGAATCACGTGGTGGTGAGTTGTTTTGAATCGGGTGTTGGTGAGGTGTTTTGAATCGGGTGTTGGTGAGGTGTATTGAATTACTTGGTGCTGAGGTGTTTTGAATTACATGGTGCTGAGGTGGTTTGAATTACTTGGTGCTGAGGTGTTTTGAATTACTTGGTGGTGAGGTCTTTTGAATTACTTGGTGCTGAGGTGTTTTGAATTACTTGGTGGTGAGGTGTTTTGAATTACATGGTGGTGAGGTGTTTTGAATTACGTGGCGGTGAGGTGCTTTGAATTATGTGGTGGTGAGGTGTTTTGAATTACATGGTGGTGAGGTGTTTTGAATTACGTGGTGGTGAGGTGTTTTGAATTAATTGGTGATGAGTTGTTTTGAATTACTTGGTGGTGAGGTGTTTTGAATTACTTGGTGCTGAGGTGCTTTGAATCACATGGTGGTGAGGTGTTTTGAATTACTTGGTGCTGACGTGTTTTGAATTACTTGGTGGTGAGGTGTTTTGAATTACTTGCTGGTGAGGTGTTTTGAATCACATGGTGCTGAGGTGCTTTGAATCACATGGTGGTGAGGTGTTTTAAATTACATGGTGGTGAGGTGTTTTGAATTACTTGGTGCTGAGGTGTTTTGAATTACTTGCTGGTGAGGTGTTTTGAATTACTTGGTGCTGAGCTGTTTTGAATTACTTGGTGGTGAGGTGTTTTGAATTACTTGGTGATTAGTTGTTTTGAATTACCTGGTGCTGGGGTGTTTTGAATTACTTGGTGGTGAGCTGTTTTGAATTACTTGGTGGTGAGGTGTTTTGAATTACTTGATGCTGAGGTGTTTTGAATTACTTGGTGATGAGTTGTTTTGATTTACTTGGTGGTGAGGTGTTTTGAATTACTTGGTGGTGAGGTGTTTTGAATTACTTGATGCTGAGGTGTTTTGAATTACTTGGTGGTGATGTGTTTTGAATTACTTGGTGCTGAGGTGTTTTGAATTACTTGGTGGTGAGGTGTTTTTAATTACTTGGTGATGAGTTGTTTTGAATTACGTGGTGGTGGGTTGTTTTTATTTACGTGGTGGTGAGGTGTTTTGAATTACATGGTGCTGAGGTGTTTTGAATTACATGGTGGTGAGGTGTTTTTAATAACGTGGTGGTGAGTTGTTTTGAATCACGTGGTGGTGAGTTGTTTTGAATCGGGTGTTGGTGAGGTGTATTGAATTACTTGGTGCTTAGGTGTTTTGAATTACATGGTGCTGAGGTGTTTTGAATTACTTGGTGCTGAGGTGTTTTGAATTACATGGTGCTGAGGTGTTTTGAATTACATGGTGCTGAGGTGTTTTGAATTACTTGGTGCTGAGGAGTTTTGAATTACTTGGTGCTGAGGTGTTTTGAATTACTTGGTGCTGAGGTGTTTTGAATTACTTGGTGCTGAGGAGTTTTGAATTACTTGGTGCTGAGGTGTTTTGAATTACTTGGTGGTGAGGTGTTTTGAATTACTTGGTGCTGAGGTGTTTTGAATTACTTGGTGCTGAGGTGTTTTGAATTACTTGGTGCTGAGGTGTTTTGAATTACTTGGTGCTGAGGTGTTTTGAATTACTTGGTGGTGGGGTGTTTTGAATTACTTGGTGGTGAGGTGTTTTGAATTACTTGGTGGTGAGGTGTTTTGAATTACGTGGTGGTGAGGTGTTTTGAATTACGTGGTGGTGAGGTGGTTTGAATTATGTGGTGGTGAGGTGTTTTGAATTACATGGTGGTGAGGTGTTTTGAATTACGTGGTGGTGAGGTGTTTTGAATTAATTGGTGATGAGTTGTTTTGAATTACTTGGTGGTGAGGTGTTTTGAATTACTTGGTGCTGAGGTGCTTTGAATCACATGGTGGTGAGGTGTTTTGAATTACTTGGTGCTGAGGTGTTTTGAATTACTTGGTGGTGAGGTGTTTTGAATTACTTGCTGGTGAGGTGTTTTGAATCACATGGTGCTGAGGTGCTTTGAATCACATGGTGGTGAGGTGTTTTTATTTACGTGGTGGTGAGGTGTTTTAAATTACATGGTGGTGAGGTGTTTTGAATTACTTGCTGGTGAGGTGTTTTGAATTACTTGGTGCTGAGATGCTTTGAATTACTTGGTGGTGAGGTGTTTTGAATTACTTGGTGCTGAGGTGTTTTGAATTACTTGGTGGTGAGGTGCTTTGAATTACTTGGTGCTGAGGTGCTTTGAATTACTGGGTGGTGAGGTGTTTTGAATTACTTGGTGCTGAGGTGTTTTGAATTACTTGGTGGAAATGTGTTTTGAATTACTTGGTGGTGAGGTGTTTTGAATTACTTGATGCTGAGGTGTTTTGAATTACTTGGTGATGGGCTGTTTTGAATTACTTGGTGGTGAGGTGTTTTGAATTACTTGGTGATTTAGTTGTTTTGAATTACTTGGTGCTGAGATGTTTTGAATTACTTGGTGGTGAGCTGTTTTGAATTACTTGGTGGTGAGGTGTTTTGAATTACTTGATGCTGAGGTGTTTTGAATTACTTGGTGATTAGTTGTTTTGAATTACTTGGTGGTGAGGTGCTTTGAATTACTTGGTGGTGAGGTGTTTTGAATTACTTGGTGCTGAGGTGTTGTGAATTACTTGGTGGTAAGGTGTTTTGAATTACTTGATGCTGAGGTGTTTTGAATCACATGGTGGTGAGGTGTTTTGAATTACTTGGTGCTGAGGTGTTTTGAATTACTTGGTGGTAAGGTGTTTTGAATTACTTGATGCTGAGGTGTTTTGAATAACTTGGCGGTGAGCTGTTTTGAATTACTTGGTGGTGATGTGTTTTGAATTACGTGGTGGTGAGGTGTTTTGAATTACGTGGTGGTGAGGTGTTTTGAATTACTTGGTGCTGAGGTGTTTTGAATTACTTGGTGGTGAGGTGTTTTGAATTACTTGGTGCTGAGGTGTTTTGAATTACTTGGTGATGAGTTGTTTTGAATTACGTGGTGGTGGGTTGTTTTTATTTACGTGGTGGTGAGGTGTTTTAAATTAAATGGTGGTGAGGTGTTTTGAATTACGTGGTGGTGAGGTGTTTTGAATTACTTGGTGGTGAGGTGTTTTGAATTACTTGGTGCTGAGGTGTTTTGAATTACTTGGTGATGAGGTGTTTTGAATTACTTGGTGATAAGGTGTTTTGAATTACTTGGTGGTGAGGTGTTTTGAATTACTTGCTGGTGGGTTGTTTTGAATTACGTGGTGGTGGGTTGTTTTTATTTACGTGGTGGTGAGGAGTTTTGTATCACATGGTGGTGAGGTGTTTTGAATTACTTGGTGGTGAGGTGTTTTGAATTACTTGGTGCTGAGGTGTTTTGAATTACTTGGTGGTGAGATGTTTTTAATTACTTGGTGATGAGTTGTTTTGAATTACGTGGTGGTGGGTTGTTTTGAATTACGTGGTGGTGAGGTGTTTTGAATCACGTGGTGGTGAGTTGTTTTGAATCGGGTGTTGGTGAGGTGTTTTGAATCGGGTGTTGGTGAGGTGTATTGAATTACTTGGTGCTGAGGTGTTTTGAATTACATGGTGCTGAGGTGTTTTGAATTACTTGGTGCTGAGGTGTTTTGAATTACTTGGTGGTGAGGTGTTTTGAATTACTTGGTGCTGAGGTGTTTTTAATTACTTGGTGGTGAGGTGTTTTGAATTACGTGGTGGTGAGGTGTTTTGAATTACGTGGTGGTGACGCGTTTTTAATTACGTGGTAATGAGTTGTTTTGAATTACATGGTGGTGAGGTGTTTTGAATTACGTGGCGGTGAGGTGCTTTGAATTATGTGGTGGTGAGGTGTTTTGAATTACATGGTGGTGAGGTGTTTTGAATTACGTGGTGGTGAGGTGTTTTGAATTACTTCGTGCTGAGGTGTTTTGAATTACTTGGTGGTGAGGTGTTTTGAATTACTTGGTGGTGAGGTGTTTTGAATTACGTGGTGCTGAGGTGTTTTGAATTACTTGGTGGTGATGTGTTTTAAATGACTTGGTGGTGATGTGTTTTAAATTACGTGGTGCTGAGGTGTTTTGAATTACTTGGTGGTGATGTGTTTTAAATTACCTGGTGGCGAGGTGTTTTGAATTACGTGGTGGTGAGGTGTTTTAAATTACTTGGTGTTGAGGTGTTTTGAATTACCTGGTGGTGAGGTGTTTTAAATTACGTGGTGATGAGGTGTTTTAAATTACGTGGTGGTGAGGTGTTTTAAATTACGTGGTGGTGAGGTGTTATGAATTACTTGGTGGTGATGTGTTTTAAATTACTTGGTGGTGATGTGTTTTAAATTACGTGGTGGTGAGGTGTTTTAAATTACGTGGTGATGAGGTGTTTTAAATTACGTGGTGGTGAGGTGTTTTAAATTACGTGGTGGTGAGGTGTTATGAATTACTTGGTGGTGATGTGTTTTAAATTACGTGGTGGTGAGGTGTTTTAAATTACCTGGTGGTGAGGTGTTTTGACTTACCTGGTGGTGAGGTGTTTTAAATTACGTGGTGATGAGGTGTTTTAAATTACTTGGTGGTGAGGTGTTTTAAATTACGTGGTGGTGAGGTGTTTTGAATTAGCTGGTGGTGAGGTGTTTTAAATTACATGGTGATGAGGTGTTTTAAATTATGTGGTGGTGCGGTGTTTTGAATTACTTGGTGGTGAGGTGTTTTGAATTACGTGGTGGTGAGGTGTAATCGTCCCAAACTTCCAGTCTGCACCTACCCCTCCCGTATGTATGTGCTGAAGGGTTATTTCTTGAATTTTATATATTTTTTCAACCTAAATCTTCAACCTAAATTGCTTATAAAAATGTAATATCACAAACACAACAAATAAATTTCTGCAAAATAATTGTTTGTATTGTGATTGGTGTAAATCATGACAACACAGCAACTCGGGTACAGTCATTAGTCTCAGCTAAAACAAGCCCGTTCCTCAGTATCGACGCGTGGTGAGGTGAGCGGAGCGAGCCGAGCCAAGCTAGTGTGTATATATATATATATATTTATTTATTTATTTATGACACATCACTATGAAGATAATTATTTAATTTCGGATCAATTATTAACATAATTAGGCTACTCACAATCATCTGCGTGTGGCAATTCCATGGGACCTCTCCCGAGATTGTAAGACATATCTCACTGTTACAGAGATTGTGAATGTGGTGAAATTAGAAGGTGGGAATACAGGTATAAGAGCTGGTACGAGTCGATGAAGTTGGTTATGGCACGCTATTATGGGGAGGGGATGGGGAAGAGTTACATATTCCACCATTTTGATGATGTAATCAAGAAATTAAAGCGCGGCGTTACGCGCGCTGCTTGCGAGCAAGGAGGAAGCGGACAAGCGGTAACTTATAAGCGTCTTTATTTCAGGAGCTCACTGTAACACTGGCGCGCTCCGGGCTGCGCGCCCGGTGTATATCATGAGGCCACGCCTACCCCTCGGGCGTGGCCACCGCCCACTTGGTGCGCGGAATGATGTCACCACGCCAGTGGGCTTTTGTGTCCGCCACACGCGCCCCCCCAGAATTCCCGCGCACCTGGAGGGCCAGTTTGCGGGGCAGACGAATGACCCGGCCGAAGCGCCCCCTGGCGATCGGCGGCGTCCGGGGTGCAGGGATGCCAGGTGGGATGCCCCTGGCTGCCCCTGGGATGGGTGCAGGACCGGGGGGCGGCGGGGCTGGGCGGTGCCGGGGGTCCGCCCGCAGGGGGGCGGCCCCGACGTGGGGGTCGGGCCACTGGCGGTGGATGGTCCACGTCGAGGTGGGCCGGCTTGAGGCGGTCCACCGAAACGCGGTCAGGAGTACCGCCGATGTCCAGGGTGAAGTGCTTCGCCCCGGTCTCCAGCACGCGGAAAGGCCCGTCGTACGGGGGCCGCAGTGGTGTCCGGTGGGCATCGTGGCGGACGAAGACGTACTCCGCCGTGCGAAGCTCCGGGGCGACGTGCGTCGGTGGGTGCCCGTGGCATGCCGTTGGCACCGGGGCGAACCTCTGGGCGGTCTCTTGCAGAGCGGAGCGCCGAGGACCATGGTGCCGTGGAGTCGGGGAGGAACTCGCCCGGCACCCGCAGCGGTTGCCCGAAGACCAACTCCGCCGCGGATGCGCGCAGGTCCTCCTTGGGCGCCGTCCGGAGGCCCAGCAGGACCCAGGGGAGCCTGTCGACCCAGCCGCCGTCGCGGAGGGTGGCCCGGAGCACGGCCTTCAATGAGCGGTGAAATCGCTCACACAGGCCGTTAGCCTGGGGGTGGTAGGCCGTGGTTCGGTGCAGCCGGACCCCGAGCCCCTGCGCGACCGCCCCCCAGAACTCCGAGGTGAACTGGGGGCCGCGGTCGGACGAGATGTCTGAGGGGGTGCCGAACCGGGCGACCCAGGTGGCGATGAAAGCCTGCGCGACATCGGCCACCGTTGTCGACGCCAAGGTCACGGCCTCCGGCCACCGGGTGGTGCGGTCCACCATGGTGAGGATGTAGGTGAAACCCCGCGAGGGGGGCAGAGGTCCCACCAGGTCCACGTGGACGTGGTCAAACCGGCGTTCCGGCACCGTGAACGGGGCCAACGGGGCCTGGGTGTGCCGGTGCACCTTGGCGCGCTGGCACGCGAGGCACGTCCTGGCCCAGCCGCAGACGGCCTTCCGGAGGCCATGCCAGACGAACTTGTCGGCGATCAGCCTTTGGGAGGCCCTCGCGCCCGGGTGGGACAGGCCGTGGATGGCGTCAAACATCTGGCGCTGCCAGCCCGCTGGCACAATGGGGCGAGGACGCCCGAGGGAGACGTCGCACAAGAGGGCCGCGCCCGCGCCGTCGAACGGCACCTTGGTGACGCGGAGGCCCGTGATGGCGGTCCGCAAGGCCTGGACGTCGGGGTCAGCGGCCTGGTCCGCTGCCATCCAGGCATAGTCGATGCCGAGGTGGACTGCGTGGGCGACGGCTCGGGAAAGGCAATCCGCCACCGGGTTGTCCTTCCCCGCGACGTGCTGGATGTCCGTCGTGTACTCGGACACGGCCGAGAGGTGACGCTGCTGCCGGGCCGACCACGGCTCGGTGACCTTGCCCATCGCGAAGATCAGCGGCTTGTGGTCGACGAAGGCAGTGAACGCACGGCCCTCGAGCAGATGGCGGAAGTGCCTGACCGCCAAGTGAAGCCCGAGCAACTCGCGGTCGAAGGTACTGTAACGGCATTCGGGCGGGCGAAGCTGCCGGCTAAAGAACGCCAGCGGATGCCAAGCTCCACGCACCCATTGCTCGTGCACCGCGCCCACCGCGTAGTCCGAGGCATCGGTGGTGAGGGCGATCGGTGCATCGGGCACCGGGTGCGCGAGCATGGTGGCGTTAGCCAAGGCGAGCTTCGCGCCCGTGAACGCCGTGTCCATCTGCTCGGTCCAGGTAACGTCGCCTTTGCCCGCCTTCCCTCGGAGAGCTTCGTGCAGGGGGCGCAGGAGCTGGGCGATATGGGGCAGGAACCGATGGTAAAAGTTCACCATGCCCAGGAACTCCTGCAGCCCTCTGATCGTGCGGGGGCGCGGAAACCCCTTCACCGCCTCCACCTTGGCCAGCAGGGGGACGGCTCCGTGCCTGGTGACACGGTGCCCCAGAAAATCGATTATGGCGGCGCCGAACCGGCACTTTGCGGGGTTCACAATCAGGCCATGCTGGCCCAGGCGTTCGAAGAGCGTGCGGAGGTGGCGTAGGTGCTCTTCGCTGGACGCGCTGGCGACGAGGATATCGTCCAGGTCGACGTAGACAAAATCCAAGTCGCGCAGGACGCTGTCCATCAGTCGCTGGAACGCCTGAGCCGCATTCTTCAGACCGAAGGGCATGCGCAGGAACTCGAAGAGTCCGAATGGCGTGATGACCGCCGTCTTCGGGACGTCCTCCGGCCTGACGGGGACCTGATGGTAGCCGCGTATGAGGTCCACCTTCGAGAAGAAGGACATGCCCGCCAAACGGGCAGAAAAGTCCTGAATGTGGGGGACGGGGTAGCGGTCGGGAGTCGTGGCGTCATTGAGACGGCGATAGTCCCCGCACGGTCGCCATCCCCCGCCGGGCTTCGGCACGATGTGCAGCGGCGACGCCCAAGCGCTCTCTGAGCGCCGAACGATGCCGAGTCGCTCCAGGGTAGCGAACACCGCTTTTGCCACCGCCAGCTTCGTCGGCTCGAGGCGGCGTGCCCAGGCGTAGACCGTTGGCCCGACGGTGGGGATGTGATGGGCCACCCCGTGCTTGACGGCCCCCGCCGAGAAGGTGGGCTGCGTGAGGGCCGGGAAGCCGGCGAGGAGGCGGGTGAATGCGTCCGCTGCCGGAAGCGTACAGACCAACGTGGCCGGAACCGAACCATTCGGCAAGCCGCTTGGCAAGCCACTCGTTGAGCTGCTCGCCGAGCTGGGCAAAGCACAAGCGAGCGAGCTGAACGTCTCGGCTTGGACAAGACGTCTGCGCTTGACGTCGACCAGGAGCCCATTAGCGCACAGGAAGTCCGCGCCAAGCAGTGCCATGGGCACGTCGGCGGTGACGAACGTCCATCGGAAAACCTGCCCTCCGAACCGCAGAGAGAGGCAGCGTTTTCCGTACGTACGGATGGGCGTCCCGTTCGCGGCAAGCAGCGCGGGGCCCCCACCCGCGGCGTGCTTGTCTGACGTGCCGGCGGGAACGACACTCACCTGCGCTCCCGTGTCGCACAGGTAACGGCGCCCGGAGAAGGTGTCCGTTATGAACAGCAGGCTGCTCGAACGGCCGGCGCTCATCGCCACTATTGAGCGCCGGCCCGGGCGTTTCCCGACCTGTTGAAGTAGCATGGCGGATGACATTGCCGAGCTTCGTGGCCGAACTTGGCGTGGAACCAGCACCAGGTGGTGGAGCTGGAGGAGCGCGGCTGGCTCCGCCAGGCCGGTGGAGTTGGCGGGTTTCCCCGCGGTGGCGGTTTTCGCCGCGGCGGTGGGCGGGGCGTGGCGGCGGTCACAAGGTGCGTATCAGCATGCTGCGTATGCTGTATAAGCTGATGCTGTGGATCAGCAGCATCAGCAGCATTAGCAGCATCAGCAGCATTAGCAGCATCAGCCACGAGGGCCGTGACGGCCACGCCGACTCTCGCCCGCGTGTCCGAAGCGGCGAAGTACTTGTCCGCCTCGGCCGCCAATGCTCGGGGTTCCGTTAGCCCGGTCCCGGCCAATGCGAGGCGAACCTGCGCTGGAAGTTGGCGACGGAAAAGCGCCCGGAATAGAGAACCGGGGGCTTCGTCGCCCAACAGTGACAGCATATGGTCCATTCGGACCGACGGGCGCGTGTCACCGAGCTCGGGGAGATCCAGGAGGCGGTCGGCCCGTGCGTCGTCCGTGAGGCCGAACGTGGCTAGGAGTAGCCGCTTGAGTGCCTCGTACTTGTGGCCGTCCGGTGGGTGGCGAAGGACGGACACACCTCGAGCGGCCGTGCCGGGCCCGAGGGAGGCGACGACGTGGCAATAGCGCGTGTCATCGCCGGTGAGGCGCCGAAGCTGAAATTGGGCTTCGGCCTGGACGAACCAGACTTCGGCCTGAGCCTCCCAAAATTCGGGAAGTTTGATGAAGTTGGCCATGGCAATGGCGTCGCGTGTGGAAGGATTGCTCCGGCAGATCCAACGTCGAGGGGGTCACCAGTAAAGCGCGGCGTTACGCGCGCTGCTTGCGAGCAAGGAGGAAGCGGACAAGCGGTAACTTATAAGCATCTTTATTTCAGGAGCTCACTGTAACACTGGCGCGCTCCGGGCTGCGCGCCCGGTGTATATCATGAGGCCACGCCTACCCCTCGGGCGTGGCCACCGCCCACTTGGTGCGCGGAATGATGTCACCACGCCAGTGGGCTTTTGTGTCCGCTTCAAAATAATATATAATTATGTAAGATTACCCTCTTCCTTTGAAGAATGGGAAGACAGAGGGAGGGGAGGGCAGATAATTAGGGTGAGGAGAATTAGGAGGGGACAGCATTGTGAGAGTGGATGTTGAGGCCTTGGGGTGGGGAGGGGTTTAAAGAGTTGGGGTGGGGAGGGGATTATAGCATCGGGGTTGTGTTCGGAGAGGGAGGGGTTGGGTTGAGGACTTAGGTTTGGAAGAAGAGGTGGTTGAAGGCTTTGGTGTGGGGAGTTGAGCACTTGAAGACACATTTTACCTTTCCCTCAATTTCCACAGATACCTGCTTGTATACAATAATATTGGGACTCTAAAAGCTTGATTCGTGGCTGCTGAGTGCTTAATGCACTCTACTCTTCTAGTCTTGTCTTTTGGAAGACCAAGACGGTCATGTGCTTCAGATTTTGGCCTCCATGACTGTGAGAAGATTATCATTTTCTGAGCCTGAAAGTGTTCTTGTATGTATTATCATGAAATTATTATTTAATATCTTGACAAACTTCGACATTGCTGCAGATATTGTACACAGATCAAAAATGTCTTGTGCTTTCCATTGAATGGCACAATGTTGTGGACAAGTATTACTATTTTCTTAATTTTGAAGTTGCTAGGTCTGTGTTTATGCAGCAGCTGTGCGTATCGTACTTTAACGTGTGTGTGTGTGTGTGTGTGTGTGTGTGTGTGTGTGTGTGTGTGTGTGTGTGTGTGTGTGTGTGTGTGTGTGTGTGTGTGTGTGTGTGTGTTTTTTTTTTTTTTTTTTCCCCTCAGATCATGTTGCCCATGTCATCGAGCTCCTCGGGGCCATCCCAAAGCATTTTTCCTTATCTGGAAAGTACTCTCGAGAGTTCTTTAATCGCAGAGGTAAGAACACAACCTTATGCAAAAAAAAATTCCCTACCCGAAGTCCTCTACCTTCCATTAATAGTAACTGTGATGTCACAAAATAAGCCAGAAACCTTTTGTCACTGAGTCTATGCTGTTCATTCAAAAAAATTGCTTAAAAAAATTCAAAAGTATTATGTTGGTCCATTTTGGATCTTGTGGATATCAGAACTGTGAATCCACGTTTTTTGAAGTATTTTACACTACTGTGAGTATGTCGTTCATACAAATTATAGACCTTCAGGGAAATTCGGCAAATCTAAACACACCTGGAAGCAGCAAGAGAAAAATTTTTTTTTTAATGAAAATGCAAATTAAAATACAATGTTCTCATCAAGTCACATCGGTGCTATTTGGCGACAGGTGATAAAGGTACGAGCAATGTAGCAGTGAATATCACTGCCCAAGCGTTTGTCATTTTTACCTCTGCCACCAAAGGTGGATGGAGGTTATGTTTTCACCGCCGTCAGTCTGTCTGTTTGTTTGTTTGTGAACAAGATGTCAAAAAAAGTTGTGGACGGATTCGGACGAAATTTGGCAGAGATGTAGCGTATGTCACAAGGACGAAATGATTAGATTTTGGTGAAGATCCGGATTCGGATCCGGCTACTAGAAGTTTTTTTACGTGATTCTTCACCATTGGGAGATTGGGCCAAAAATGATACATAGCAGGATATCTCAAAAGGTTGTAGACGGATTCTGCTGAAACTTGGTGGAGAGGTTGGGTGTGTGACGAGACCGAATCGATTCGATTTTGGTGAAGAATCTGAATATGGATTCGGATACGAGAATTATTTAATTTTCTAAAGTGATTCTTCACCAATGAGAGATCGGGTGAAAAGCGATATATAACATTTAACGATGTATAACACAAAACGTTGTGGACGAGTTATGACTAAACTTGGGGGATGGGTTGGTTCGGGTACAAGAACAAGAACAAGGTCCAGGATTTTGGTCCAGGTCCGAATCCAGATCCGGCCTATCAGTGGGATGCAAAACATAAACTGTTCAGCCTGGCAGAGGTATGTGCTCTACCGAGTGCAGTTCTGGTTTTAGGGAGTAATCGATGCCATACCTTTCATTTTGAAAAGCTCCCCTGGCATAAAGTTTGAGAGGCCTATATTGGCCATTTGGGTCAATGTCTACCGTCAAACTCAAAGCAACTCGCTCCCAGCATCAGGTCAGGTATGGGAGCATGCGCCGGAGCAGCGCATCGCTGCATCCACTTTCCGACGGTACTCCAGGGGCCTCCGTCTGGCCATCCCCCAGGTTGATGCTTGGCCCATCCCTATCTCCTTGAGATACCGATCAAGCTCCCAGCATCCTGCCACTGAAAATGCCTGTGCATCAAGTTTGCAATCCTACTCCAAGCCTTCATATTCAAAATGAAGCCACCACTAACTATTATAGCTGCCCAACAGGCAAGTCTCTGGGCAGCTATACATGAATTGGTGTTGCCTTTAATTTGAATATGGACCTTCTGAACTACAACCAGTTATTTTCTGCATGCCCCCAATCCATATGCACCATTAGATCCTGTATAAAAAATTGTAAGTCTCGTATTTTACTGACTATGCACATTTGTTGCAGGGGAGCTGAGGCACATTACAAAGCTGAAGCCATGGAGCCTTTTGGACGTGCTTGTAGAGAAGTACGAGTGGCCCCTGGAAGAAGCTGCTCATTTCAGTGATTTCTTGCGGCCCATGCTAGAGTTGATTCCAGAGAGGCGATCCACCGCAGCAGAGTGCCTGCAGCACCCATGGCTTTCTGAGGAGACCCCAAACTCGCACACCTCACCCGAACAATAAGGCACATGGCGGTTTGTTTTCCCTTCAAGTGTGTGGTTTGCAATACGAGGCACAGTTCATTTGGAAGGTTCATCAAATGTCGTTTCCACTGCACTAGGCTGACTGGGCTGGCCAAGTATGCTCTTGATTTATGCTGGAAAAACACCTTGACAAGCCCTGTGTAATGGAATCTGAAAATGGCTGCGGTCACCTAGGCCTCAGTAGTCTAATTATCCAACTATTGTCACATATCTAGTTGAACTTCTTTCACCCCAGTTGCCAAGATCACCACTTTTTCTCTTATTTATACTTTTGTGTAACTTCACGAGAGTTCCTTCCTTTTTTTTCTTCCTTCCTCCCTTTTTTGTATAACACTGGCTTTAGGAAATGGCATCGCGAAGCAGTTCAAAATGGCAGTTGACGTCAGAAAATGTTGCCATTGACATTGATGCAAAAAAGAAAGTGGATTTCAAGATGTGCACGCAGTGAGCTGCTGGGTGGTCTCTGCTTTTGAAACTGGAGGAAAGAGTATCGTAATGAAAATATGAAGTCTAAATGAGGATAAACAAACCAGAGTTCGACCAACGAAGGATGTCGGACATTCCATACGCATCGACTGCGTAGAAATGGATTGTGGACAAGGAGTGCAGAAAAAGCAGGGTTATTATCTTTTCTTTTTTTTCCCTCCATCACCACAAGCACAGGTCATCATGCTATCCCCACGCTCCTTCCTCCGAACCAAACGGAACTCTCTGCACATCACGATCCAATCAACAGGAACTTTTTCCTGGCTGCGTGGATTTCCTTTCCTACTGCGTGTTCTGTCGTGGCTGTGCGGTTGCTTGGCCACGTGCTCTCGGTGGACATCGGTCTTTCACAAGACGTATCCATCACTTATCCATTCAATAACCATCAAAGGTACTGCAATCGGTGACCTTAGAACTGAGGGGAAATTAGTTGCTCCGTACATGGATGTCGTGAATGCGAGGACAGTGACGAGGGAAGGACCACTGAAATGAGGAAACTATTTTTCTGCTTGTTTGTTTGACATTCATGGAGGGTGGTAAAGTTGTTGAGGACATTGAAAACATGGCTATTTTTCCTCATCGTTTAAACATGGAGCACATTCTTAAGTTATTTTGTCGGACGATGATTGTCTTGGTAGCCATAATCCTCAGCAAAAGTTCTTCTGAGGATTTTGGCCTGTTTACATAACTGTCTTTAAGCCTGCGCCCTTCAGGTTAACCGGACTGCAGCAGGGTCGGACGTGCCTGTGTTGTCCATAAAAGTACGTAGTTGGTTGCCTAAAATCTGCTGGTTCGACTCGCACGGCATTCTGGGGCACCGCAAGAGACCGCATGGCAATTTGGAACCGCTTGCTTGCTTCCTCGGAAATAGCAATTGACGTCACGATGCACTCGGAGTGTTTTAGTCTTGCAATTAATGTCGGCATTTTTGTGATGGAGGAGAGATCTGCCGAACAGGATTCGACACGCCCTTTCCGGCTCCAAACAATGGGAAGCTCATTCGCCACTGGAATATTTACAATTTGGATATTTTGCTCAATGCTCCCTTTTAATGCATTTCAAGAATTTCTCCGACATTGACTCAGTTGGTCATTTTCAAATGAATCTTCATGACCGGCCAGCGGTGAACGGACATGACCGACTTCTTCTGAGGTCTTGGAGGACGCTTTTAGTTTTAAAAGTACACTGGTCATTTATTCAGGCGCCTCGCACTTGCACTCGCACTCGCACTCGCACTTGCACTCGCACTCGCACTCGCACTCGCACTCGCACTTGTTTTCGAAAAAGGCTTTACGGAGATTGGTTGGTCGATAATATCGTTGGTTTCAACTGTTTACAGACGAATATCGTGCCCGGAAACAGATTGGGGTTTTATCAACGGCCCTTATGGTGCTTTGCGTTTTTATTGACAAGGCTGTATTGACTGCACTGTCATGAAACATTTGGCTGACGTTTTAGTGGCTTTTTAAATCTGTCATCGAAAGGCTGCTCGTCACTGGGTTGTGTTCTTGCATTTGTGGGAAAAATACATATTTTGGACCACGGAGCTTCGGCCCAGTCTCCAGGGAATTAATTGTTTTCCTGTTAATATGCCCTATTCGCCGGTAGCCCTTCTCAGATGTCCACATCATCCCGGCATTGCTCTAAAAGCCGGGCAAGCCATCGTGACTTGTGTTTTGGAGGGCGGGGAGGTCCGTAGGAGTTCCGATCTCACGATACGCTAGCCATTTTGAGAGAAATCCATTTCTAACAGATTGCTGAGAAAAATGATGGTCTTGTTTATCTTTGCTGGTGCCAATCGGCTGAGATCATGCTGAGATCAATCATGCCGGCGTTTCGTGGGAAGAACACAAAATATAACTGCCAAAGTTTGTCATCTACACGCGACGTACGAGGGGCGTTCAAAAGGTTATGGGTACGAGATACAACAGCCAAAGAAAGGCCAACTTTTTATTCAATACACAGGTACATATAATTAATTAATAATGGAGGGCCTGTATTCCTGAGAGAACTCTGCGTGTGTTGTATCATAAGTTGGGATAACCTTTCAGGGCCAGATCCAAAACTGGACAGATCGCTTCACCCAGCGCAGGATACTTAACCGAAGGCTATTTGAGAAGGAATTTGTCATTTGGTCAGGATGCTGGTGATAAGTCAAGATGCATACTCTACATGGAAGACATAGAGGAATCTTTAATGTCCACTGATAATTGGCTATTTAGCCCTCGTTGGACTTAGTCAGAAACGGGGGCTATGGATTGGGTCTCGTCTGTCCGTATGTGCATGTGTCCGCAACCATATCTCGGGCATGTAGGGACCAATTTTGTTCGTACTTGGCACAAAGACAATACATGATGATATACATATGCACATAATTTTGTTTCGTGATACGAACAAAGATGGCCAACTGGCAGCCATTCTAGTTGTAAAAATCTCAATGTTGAACATGTCCTTCAACATTTCTCGGACTTGCATTTATCAATCTTTTTCAAACATGGCACACAGATAATGAATTATGGCTGACGTATTATGCACACTACTTTCTTTCGAGATTATATCCAAGATGGCCGACTGGCGGCCATTTTGTTACTTAAATGTGTAGCCAACAATTTTTCGGACATGCATGGTCTGATTTTGTTCAAACTTGGCAAAAACACAGTACATGGTGACATGCACATGCACCTCACTTTATTTTGCGATCTGATCACACTTGGTAGACTGGTGGCCATTTTCCTTGTAAAAAACCCAATGTTGAACACGTCCTCAACCACTTCTCAGACATGCATTCAGCAATCTTGTTCAAACTTGGCAAACAGATACTGAATTATGGCTTGCATATGCACGCCATTTTCTTTCGACATTATATCCAAGATGGCCGACTGGCGGCCATTTTGTTACTTAAACGTGTCCCCAACAATTTCTCGGATATGCAATATGCATGGTATGATTTTGTTCAAATTTGGCACAAGCACAGTAGATGGTGAGATACACGTGCACCTCACTTTATTTTGCAATCTGATCAAATTTGGCGCATAGGTAGACTGTCGGCCATTTTAGTAAAAAAAACAAAAAAAAAAACAGTATTGAACATGTCTCAACCATTTATCGGTCATACATGGACCAATTTTGTTCAAACTTGGCACAAAGACGATACATGGGAGCATACACGCACAGAAGATTTTGTTTTGTAATCTGGCCAAAGATGGCCGATTTCTTTACTTTAATTCTGGACAGCAAAATTACGAAAATTATAGGGGCTATGACTTTTTATGCCTCTGCCGACAAAGTCACCGGAGGCATTATGTTTTTCGGTTGTCCATCCGTCTGTCTGTCTGTCCGTCCATATGTACGGGCTAAACCTCGTTTTTCTCAGCAACCACATATCCGATTGAGACAAAACTTTCAGGGTAGGAGTGACACCCAAGCAGAATGTTTTTATGATAATTGTGATGTCATAGATCACATGGTTTGGCAGCCATATTGGATTGAAGGGAAAAAACAAATAATTATATCTCTGAAACCATTAACCCTATTGATACGAAATTCTACAAGTATAATCTTACAGCACTGTTGCATATAATTTGAAAATGATGATGTCGTATGGCACGTGGTTTCGCAGCCATCTTGGATAGAAAAACGAACCTTATCCGATCAACACGAAACTTCACAAACGGGATCCCCTTCCCATACATATGCAAAGTGATGGCATCTACACGTTGTGGGACGATGCAGAGGCATATTGGCGACACAGTCGCATTGTTCTAGTTCTTCTTCTCTTCTCTAGATCTCAAAATATGTGCTGTAAACTCTGGACTGTGCTGTAAACTCTGGACTGTGCTGTCCATTGTTAATCACCTGCCTTATTTGGCCATTTTTGCGACAAGAGAGCATTTTCATGACAATCGGCCTTGATATGCAGTTGTCTGATTTTCATGGCCAGACTTTCACATCATCAAGACAGTGCTGAGTCTACCTACCCAGGCGCCACTCGCATTATCATCATCATCATCAAAGTACCATACTATTGAAAGAGTGTTGCTGCTCCCAAAGCAGGCTCTTGAGAAGGGTTATGCTGGGTGGTTTGCCGTTGCCTTCCCAGCATTCAGTCAGGGTATAGGGATATATCATTTGGTCAGGGTGCTGGAGATAACTTGCCTGCTCTTCATGAAAGACACCGCGAGACCTTTCATGTCCATCAACAATCAGTCCTGCTAGACAGGTCCACCCAATGGATGGCACACTCATTGATTAATCCCCCTGCCTGTGTAAGCCTGTTAGGATGACAATTTATAGCTGGGCCAAGATTCGAACCAGGCTAGGCAGCTCAAGGCAACTGTACATACCTAGACTATGCTGCTGGCATACATATATAATTAGTAAGGAAAATATTTTGCTAATAATATGTAATTGAAAAATAAAAATGTTGGCCTGTTGGAGTTGTATCTTGTTCCGAGAACATTTTGAACACATGGTATAGAGAAAAGGCATATTTTTAACCACGCCCAAAAAATCGTACGTACATAATAGGTATTGCTCCGAATGGCATTTCTGGTGTGCTTTAGACATCATTGCTGTAGCTGCAGCATACATAGACAGTCTTGCATTTGTCCAGGAGGGGGAGTCTTGTACACTGATATTTAATATGTCTGTGTATATTTCATGAAAATAAACATTTAAAATGAGTACATACATTTTTATTCGAGGCAATATTTTTAATATGCATTTTGAATTTTGAATATGCATCCATTGCGAGTCACATTAAGTGCACCAGAGACAGGTGTTGTGTATTCTCCGAATTTCCCGTTTCCACGTGATGGTACTTTGACCAAAAGTGAAATTCCAACATCAAATCTTTTATTTGAATGCTTTTCAAAACTTACAGGAAACAAGTGTTAATTTGAAACTTGAAGAAAGGATGACATTAATCAGTGGTTGTAAAAAAAAAAGTAATCTACAAATTATGTACGCAAAATAGCGGTCTTGCATGAAAGACCGTCATCCAGTAATCTCTATATTAACCGAATGGGAAAGCTTTTCATTAATTGGTCGAGCGATGGTGAAGTGGTGGCCATGTTGGATACCCCATTGAACGCGAAGCGGCGGCCATGTTGGATACCCGAGTGAACACGAAGCGGCGGCCATGTTGGATACCCGAGTGAACGTTTGTTCAACATTGAAAGCCACGCCCCATAGGAACACGAAAGTCACTCGTTTTTACGTGTATTTTACACCATTGATTGGTCATGTCGTGTTTTTTTCAGTGTTAGGTCATGTCCCTGAACATGTGTGATTGATAAGTAAAATGCCTCCTGGCGCAGCATGGGCTACAACAGTAGCTACTAGTATCCTACTGCAAAGCCGCAATGAGCCGGTGAAGCCAAAGCCTCTTGGTCTTGCCACTATTTTACCCATCACTATGGCATCAGTAGGTTAGGTAGTTGGTCGTAGGTAGGTGTAGTAGGTACTGTACCTGGTAAGACTTGGGAGAAGAGCAGACAGTCCTCCCCAATACCTACATACAATAAATGTCACAAGAAGCTTAAGGAAGTAACTATACGGTGTGCTAGCTTAGGGCCTATTTTAAGAAATTTTAACTGGGCTTAACATACGTTTTCACAGTATGTGTGTAGTCTTCTAACTTCAGTCGCTGTCAGGACTGGTTCTCTCCGGGCACGGCGGCTTCCTCCACCAGAAGAAGTCAGCTTGCAGTAAGATCAGTGCCGACAGGTCAGACGATAGCGCCGATTCAACGGCAATGTGTGACTGTCGTTAATCAAACCGAGCTTTCTTTCTTTATTTATGTAAACCGCTTATACCGGTAGGTGCAGGACAACATCATAAATCAGACAAACCTACTGAGCATGGGAGCATGGGATTGAAGCCTAATTCGGCTTTTTAGGTCTACCACTAAAGAAGAGAAAAATTTCGAAAATGCCCCAGAGTCGCGACTGTTGCCGCGAAGGGTGCACTAACCGGAAGTTACGTAGTTCCGCGGGTGCCTGTTGAACCTTTTCGCAATTTTTTATGCATACTTCCGCATCCGCAAGATGGCAGCCTCCATGGAGCGATTTGGTGCGTCAAAGCTTCGAAATTCTCAAAGGATCCAGCAAAATCTGGCTTTTCAACAAAAGATTGTGAATCAAAAAGAGACGGGTGAAACAAACTCCTATTGAACTTTTTCGCAATTTTTATGCATACTTCCGCATCCGCAAGATGGCAGCCTCCATGGAGCGATTTGGTGCGTCAAAGCTTCAAAATTCTCAAAGGATCCAGCAACATCTGGCTTTTCAACATACGATTGTGAATCAAAAAAAGACGGGTGAAACAAACTCCGATTGAACTTTTTCGCAATTTTTATGCATACTTCCGCATCCGCAAGATGGCGGCCTCCATGGTGTGATTTGGTGCGTCAAAGCTTCGAAATTCTCAAAGGATCCAGCAACATCTGGCTTTTCAACATAATACGTACGCGTTCATTGACAACACCGGCTTCGCCGGCTACTAGTACCCGACTGCAAAGCCGCATTGAGCCGGCGAAGCCAAAGCCTCTTGCCACTATTTTACCCATCACTATGGCATCAGTAGGTTAGGTAGTTGGTAGTAGGTAGGTGTAGTAGGTACCGTACCTAGTTCAAAATGACACCATTTGCATTCTGGATGAGATTAAAATTTATAAAATTTCCTTCTTCATTAATTCGGTGAATTCCGTCTCAACTTCGGATATTTCCGGCCGTGAAAAACTATCCCCGACGGCCGCGAGATTTCTAAAAAATAATTCTTCGTCAATTTTAGAATATTTGATGCCGTTTTCAGCGTCCGAAATGTGGTAAAAAGCTTTTTTGAAATACTTTTTCAAATGCTCGAATCTCATTGGTTCCGGTAATTGGTGACGATTTTCGTTGAAGATAACCAGGGCCCGTGTGAGCCCGGGGAACGAGGTTGGTCTTAAAGTAATTTAATGACAAATTAGAGGTGCATAGATTGTGAATCAAAAAAAGTCGGGTGAAACAAACTCCTATTGAACTTTTTTCAATTTGTTATGCATATTTCCGCATCCGCAAGATGGCGGCCTCCATTGAGCGATGTGGTGCGTCAAAGCTTCGAAATTCTCAAGGGATCCAGCAAAATCTGGCTTTTCAACATAATACGTACGCGTTCATTCACAACACCGGCTTCGCCGGCTACAAAGCAGGATTTTAAAGCATCGCTAACGATGATATGCAGGATCAAGAACATGTCACTTTTATTCATTCATTCTTAGGAAATGACATTTGTTTGTGACAGTGGAAATCAATTTCATTTTGATTTGTTTTAAGACAATGTTTAGCTACCTGTTATTCAAACGTTAGAGTTCTCACCTGGTGAGCAGATTAATTTTAATAAACAAATCCATATTGTCCAATCGCGGGTGTTTCGAAAATGTTTTTGATTTCTAGGAATATTGATAGATGTACGATCAAGTTGTTTTATAATTATTTTCCATTTTTGCTTCGTTGATTTTATACAATGTACATGTCTGATAAATATTTTTAGCTCAACTGGACTTTAGTCCGGTGAGCTTATGCGATCGAGCAGGTGTCCGTAGGTAAGTGAGTGAATGCGTCTGTAAACACTTCAGTCGTTATCGCTTGAACTAGACACGCGATTTTGATTAAATTTGGCCACAAGCTTCACATCTGATGCCTAACGAGGGTGTATTGCCTGCATCAAAATCTGAGCATATTAAAGAGGGTCTTCAGGGGGTGGGAGGGTTTGTGGGTATGAGGGGGTTGTGGGGGGTTTGAGTGACTTGCTCTTGATCCAGTTGAGCTTCAGGACACACGGTCCTATTTTTATACTTGTACTTATTTAGAAGGAATCAGAAATATATGTACACTAACTACCTTTTGATGAAGTGGAAATTGGAATTATATTATGTAAGTCGTGCAAAGAGAAAATGGCACAGGCCATTATTTCGTATGCAGCCTGCGGTTTCCAGTTGCATCATTTCTGTGAGTGTGTTTGTGCAGCTGATGCAGTGCCCCTGTTACCAGTAAGCTGATACTCATTTTGCCGACCAAGGAAGGATGACCCACGGAGTCAACGCACCCACCTGGTGTTAACAATACGACAGGGGCTCAAACCGTAAGATCTTTTTAAGCCAGCCACCTTAACCGTTAAACGAACACCTGGCTTACAAGCTGCTGCTGCTGTTGTTGTATAGCCCCAGACAGTTCTCTCCAACAAGCCCGCGGCACGGAGACAGTCGATCGATCTCGCAGGAGCGACCCAGATTTGGTTCATTTTGTCTAAGGTTGTGGTGAAGTTTCATCGAAATTGCAAGTGTAGTTTTTTAGAAGAAAGGAAATACCTACAGTGCATTCAGAAAGTATTCAGACCCCTTCACTTTTTTCACATTTTGTTATGTTGCAGCCTTATGGTGAAATCGTTTAAATTCATTTTTTCCCTCATCAATATACACTCAATACCCCGTAATGACAAAGAGAAAACAGGATTTAGAAAGTTTTGCAGATTTATTAAAAAGAAAAAACAGAAATATAACATTGACATAAGTATTCAGACCCTTTGCTATGATACTTGAAATTTAGCTCAGGTGCCTCCCATTTCTCTTGATCATCTTTGAGATGTTTCTACACCTTGATTTGAGTCCACCTGTGGTAAATTCAATTGATTGGACATGATTTGGAAAGGCACACACCTCTCTATATCAGATCTCACAGCTGACAATGCATATCAGAGCAAAAACCAAGCCATGAGGTCGAAGGAACTGCCTGCAGAGCTCAGAGACAGGATTGTGTCGAGGCACAGATCTGGGGAAGCCTACAAAAAATCTCTGCTGCATTGAAGGTTCCCAAGAGCACAGTGGCCTCCATAATTCTTAAATGGAAGAAGTTTGGAACAACCAGGACTTTTCCTGGGGCTGACCGCCCGGCCAAACTGAGCAATCGGGGGAGAAGGGCCTTGGTAAGAGAGGTGACCAAGAACCCGATGGTCACTCTGGCTGAGCTCCAGAGATCCTGTGTGGAGATGGGAGAAACTTCCAGAAGGACAACCATCACTTCAACACTCCACCGATCTGGGCTTTTTGGCAGAGGGGCCAGACGGAAGCCTCTCCTCAGTGAAAGACACATGAAAGCCCGCTTGGAGTTTGCAAAAAAGCACCTGAAGGACTCTCAGACTATGAAAAACAAGATTCTGTGGTCTGATGAAACCAAGATTGAACTGTTTGGATTGGCTTTGTTTACATTTATATAAAGTTTACAATCCCGACAATGTGTGCGGCTTCTATTGGGGATCCAATATTGCGTACATGGACTTCGCCCGGCCTGCCGTGACCTCCAGGCTCCATTGCAGTTTAGTACAGAGAAGAGTACCTTTACGGTACCCTCCCACATATATCCTCCAGAGAGAGGGGAGGAAAGGATGGGAGAAGGAGGGGTTAGCAAGAGAATGAGTTGAAAAGTTGTCACTGAAATATGTGTTGTCATAGTCATAGTTGTCACCCCTCACCTATGGAGAATAGAGTGCAGAGGGGAAGAGGAAAAACCAGCCATTTTTGCTTACATAATAAATAGACCGTATAGGGGTTTCACCAACAAATTTAGAGAAAATAAATAAAAATTAACTTTCACCCTTCAAACATCATGCCAATAAATGCAGCTCCTTTTCTCACCTGTGTTGCAAGTACAGCAACCTGAAAGGTGGTGTATAATCAGAAATACTGTTTGATTATGGTGATGTATTACTGCTATAGGAATAAAATTGAAATGTTGAAAAAAAAAAAAAGTACGAATCTAATCGATATGAGAAAAGGGACTGAATGAGACTAAGTGAAGAAGAAGAAGGAGGAAGAGTTTTTTTTGTTTTAATGAAAATTGAAACCGACCCATCTATTCTCACCTTACTCAAACTCAACTTTATCATATTGCAGATTGTCTCGCATCTGAATGATAAAAAGATGGCGATCAGAATTGACTGAGAGCATACGTACCCGGTATAAATCCCCTGAAGGACAATTGTTGATGGACGGACGCATGCAGGCATGCCGAGACCGATCTCCTTTTATATTGTGGATTGAAGCGCGGTGCTACGCGCGCTACTTGCTTGCCAAGGAGGAAGCGGACAACGCGGTAAGTCAAAAGAGTCTTTATTGAAAGAGCCCTACTGTAGCACTGGAGTGCTACGGCTGCGCGCCCGGTGTATATCCCGAGGCCACGCCTACCCCTCGGGCGTGGCCGCCACCCACTTGGTGCGCGGAATGATGCTATCACGCCAGTGAGCTTTCGTGTCCGCCACACGTGCCCCCAAGAATTCCCGCGCACCTGGAGGGCCAGTTTGCGGGGCAAAGGGATGACCCGGCCGAAGCGCCCTCTGGCGACTGGCCGTGTCCGGGGTGCAGGGATGCCAGCTGGGATGCCTCCGGCTGCACCCGGGATGGGTGCAGGACCGGGGGGCGGGGTGCCGGCAGGGCTGGGCGGTGCCGGTCGGGAGTACCACCGATGTCCAAGGTGAAATGGTTCACCCCGGTCTCCGGCACGTGGAAAGGCCCGTCGTACGGGGGCCGCAGTGGTGTCCGGTGGGCGTCGTGCCGGACGAAGACGTACTCCGCGGTGCGAAGCTCCGGGGCGACGTGCGTAGGTGGGTGCCCGTGGTGCGCCGTCGGCACCGGGGCGAACCTCCGGGCGGTCTCCTGCAGCGCGGAGCGCTCCTGCGCCACGGACCATGGTGCCGTGGGGTCGGGGAGGAACTCGCCCGGCACCCGCAGCGGTTGTCCGAAGACCAACTCCACCGCGGATGTGCGCAGGTCGTCCTTGGGCGCCGTCCGGAGGCCCAGCAGGACCCAGGGGAGCCTGTCGACCCAGCCGCCGTCGCTGAAGGTGGCTCGGAGCGCGGCCTTCAACGAGCGGTGGAACCGCTTGCACAGGCCGTTGGCCTGGGGGTGGTAGGCCGTGGTTCGGTGCAGCCGGACCCTGAGCCCTCGCGCGACCGCCCCCCAGAGCTCCGAGGTGAACTGGGGGCCACGGTCGGACGAGATGTCCGAGGGGGCGCCGAACTGGGTGACCCAGGTGGCGATGAATGCCTGCGCGACGTCCGCCGCCGTCGTTGCCGCCAAAGGCACGGCCTCCGGCCACCGCGTGGTGCGGTCCACCATTGTGAGGACATGGGTGAAACCCCGCGAGGGGGGCAGAGGTCCCACCAGGTCCACGTGAATGTGGTCGAACCTACGTTCCGGCACCGTAAACGGGGCCAATGGGGCCTGGGTGTGTCGGTGCACCTTCGCGCGCTGGCACGCGAGGCACGTCCTGGTCCAGCCGCGGACGGCCTTCCGGAGGCCATGCCAGACAAACTTGTCGGCGACCAACCTCTGGGAGGCCTTCGTGCCCGGGTGGGACAGGCCGTGGATGGCGTCAAAAACCCGGCGCTGCCAGCCCGCGGGCATGATGGGGCGAGGCCGCCCGAGGGAGACGTCGCACAAGAGGGCCGCGCCGTCGAACGGCACCTCGGTGACGTGGAGGCCCATGATGGCGGTCCGCAAGGCCTGGACGCCGGGGTCGGCGGCCTGGTCCGCCGCCATCCGGGCATAGTTGATGCCGAGGTGAACTGCGTGGGCGATGGACCGGGAAAGGCAATCCGCCACCGGGTTGTCCTTCCCCGCGACGTGCCGGATGTCCGTCGTATATTCGGACACGGCCGAGAGGTGACGCTGCTGCCGGGCCGACCACGGCTCGGTGACCTTGCGCATCGCGAAGACCAGTGACTTGTGGTCGACGAAGGCCGTGAACGCACGGCCCTCAAGCAGATGGCGGAAGTGCCTGACCGCCAGGTGAAGCCCGAGCAACTCGCGGTCGAAGGTACTATAACGGCGTTCGGGCGGGCGAAGCTGCTGGCTGAAGAACGCCACCACACACACCATTGCTCATGGACCGCGCCCACCGCGTAGTCCGAGGCGTCGGTGGTGAGGGCGATCGGTGCATCGGGCGCCGGGTGCGCGAGCATGGTGGCGTAAGCCAAGGCGAGCTTCGCGCCCGCGAACGCCGCGTCCATCTGCTCGGTCCAGGTAACGTCACCTTTGCCCGGCTTCCCTCGGAGGGCCTCGTGCAGGGGGCGCAGGAGCTGGGCGATGCGGGGCAGGAACCGATGGTAAAAGTTTACCATGCCCTGGAACTCCTGGAGCCCCTTGATCGTGCGGGGGCGCGGAAACCCCTTCACCGCCTCCACCTTGGCCGGTAGGGGGACGGCCCCGTGCCTGGTGACGCAGTGCCCCAAAAAGTCGATGTCGGCGACGCCGAACCGGCACTTGGCGGGGTTCACGATGAGGCCATGCTGGCCCAGGCGTTCGAAGAGCGTGCGGAGATGGTGGAGGTGCTCTTCGCGAGACGCGCTGGCGACGAGGATGTCGTCCAGGTAGACGTACACGAAATCCAAGTCACGCAAGACGCTGTCCATTAGTCGCTGGAACGCCTGAGCCGCATTTTTCAACCCGAAGGGCATCCGAAGAAATTCGAAAAGTCCGAATGGCGTGATGACGGCCGTCTTCGGGATGTCCTCCGGCCTGACGGGGACCTGATGGTAGCCGCGTATGAGGTCCACCTTCGAAAAGAAGGACATGCCCGCCAACGGGGCGGAGAAGTCCTGAATGTGGGGGACGGGTAGCGGTCGGGGGTGGTGGCGTCGTTGAGGCGCCGGTAGTCCCCGCACAGTCGCCATCCCCCGCCGGGCTTTGGCATGATGTGGAGCGGCGACGCCCAAGCACTCTTGGAGCGCCGCATGATGCTGAGCCGCTCCAGCGTAGCGAACTCCGCTTTAGCTACCGCGAGCTTCGTCGGCTCGAGGCGGCGTGCCCGGGCGTAGACCGTGCCCGGCGGTGGGGATGTGATGTTCCACCCCGTGCTTGACGGCCCCCACCGAGAAGGTGGGCCGCGTGAGGGCCGGGAAGCTGGCGAGGAGGCGGGCGAACTCGTCCGCCGCCGGAAGCGTACAGATCGACCTCGCCGGCACCGAACCGTTCAGCAAGCCGCTCGGGGAGCTGCTCGACGAGCTAGGCGGTGCGCAAGCGAGCGAGCTGAACGTTTCAGCCTGGATAAGGCGTCTGTGCTTGACGTCGACCAACAGCCCGTTAGCACACAGGAGGTCCGCGCCGAGCAATGCCATGGGCACGTCGGCAGTGACGAACGACCACCGGAAAACTTGCCCTCCGAACCGCAGGGAGAGGCAACGTTTTCCGTATGTGCGTATGGACGTACCGTTGGCGGCAAGCAGCGCAGGGCCCCGGCCCGCGGTGTGCTTGTCTGACGTACCGGCGGGGACGACGCTCACCTGCGCTCCTGTGTCGCACAGGTAATGGCGCCCGGACAAGGTGTCCTTGATGAACAGTAGGCTGTTTGACCGGCCGGCGCTCAGGGACGCTACCGAGCGCCGGCCCGGGAGTTTCCCGACTTGCCGAATGAGCAGGGTGGGCGACACTGCCGAGCCTCGTGGCCGAACTGGGCGTGGAAAAAACACCAGGTTGGCGGCGGAGGCGGTGGGTGCCGCAGAGGCCGCGGTTTTGGCCGCGGCGGCGGTGGTGGGCGGGGCGTGGCGGCGGCTGCGAGGTGTGCATCAGCCTCGGGATGCGCGACGGCCGCGCCAAAACTCGCCTGTGTGTCCAAAGCCGCGAAGAACCTGTCGGCCTCGGCAGCGAGAGCTCGGGGTTCCGTTATCGTGGAACCGGCCAACGCGAGGCGTACTCGTGCCGGCAGCTGGCGTCGAAATAGCGCTCGGAATAGAAAATCCGGGGTTTCGCCGCCCAGCAGCGACAGCATATGGTCCATTCGGACCGACGGTTGCGTGTCACCGAGCTCGGGGAGGTCCAGGAGGCGGTCGGCCCGTGCGTCCACCGTGAGGCCGAACGTGGCGAGGAGGAGACGCTTGATCGCCTCGTACCTGCCGTCGGCCGGTGGGTTCCTCTGGACAGACGACGCGGGCGGCCGTGCCGGGCCCGAGGTAGGCGACCACGTGGCAGTACATGGTCTCGTCCACCGTGATGCCTCGAAGTCGGAACTGGGCTTCCGCCTGCAGGAACCATACTTCAGCCTGAGCCTCCCAGAACTCGGGGAGTTTGATCGTAACCGCGTTGGTTGCCATTGCGATGGCGTATTCGGTTGGTCAGCGACGGCTGATCCAACGTCGAGGTCACCAATGAAGCGTGGTGCTACGCGCGCTACTTGCTTGCCAAGGAGGAAGCGGACAACGTGGTAAGTCAAAAGAGTCTTTATTGAAAGAGCCCTACTGTAGCACTGGAGTGCTCCGGGCTGCGCGCCCGGTGTATATCCCGAGGCCACGCCTACCCCTCAGGCGTGGCCGCCGCCCACTTGGTGTGCGGAATGATGCCATCACGCCAGTGAGCTTTCGTGTCCGCCACAGGATACTCGTTAAGCTTCTCTTTGCAATTTATCAAACCTCATTGTACACATCAACCAGGCACTTCAGTACATGTGCAACACACATCAAATACCTCACCGTACACCCAGCGGTGTGCTAGTGCATCACTGTTTATTTGGTGACGTCACACCGCACCATCTCGTGGCTCCGGTTCAAAGTCTTCGGGCAGGAGACGGTCTTGGCGGTTCCCCAGAACAAAAGCGAGTAAGGAAAGGACCATGGCGTCCAGGATCCCCAATATGGCGATCAGGTAGGCATATCCCACGGAGCATTGCCCAAGGTGGTACTTGTCTGTACCTGCGCCGCATGTTTGCTGCACTTGAGGTGCGTCCCAGCCATCGGGGTAGATCATGCAACCCAGAACTAGCAAAGCAGCTGTGAAAAGGGTGGGTGGTGGGATCACACAATTAGAGGACGAGTGGAATGTTTCTAAACTTGAATTGGCCTCAGAGTTATAGTTAGAGAATTTTTTTTTTCCAAATGGCAGCACCTGGATACAGGTTGTATCATTGCTGGGGTTGGTAATGGGCAAGTTGCTGAGGGTGCAATGGGCTACACTTCAAAATTCCCCATAGGATGTTTATAGTGAATGTTATTGTTTGGTATGCAGCCACTTCAAGGTCAGGTCACTCTTTTGGGACTGCCACTGGTAACATGTGTAACCCAGTGCTGCCATGTGGTCGGGTTGTCGGTGACTAAACCGACACCCCTTACTGGCTTTGCTAGTGGAGGGGGGGGGGGGGGTGAGACTGTGACCCTGCCAGGACCAAAAAACAACACCTGGCAGAGGACGGATGAGCTCCTGTAGGGAGCCAACCTCCATCCAGTAAGGAGCTGGTGTCTCCTCAAAAACACCCATCCGGTTTGGACCGGTTCATGTCAAAACTGGTACGTGCTGCTTCTTTGCTTGAACAGGAAAGAGCATGGACAATCCCCATCTGATGGCATCCATAGGAAGGAGGGAAATTCCTCTTTTGAGGAAATGCCCCGCTGAGTATGGTGATAAAAGCGGCGCCATTGTTATGACGTCACTTCCCCCAAGGGGTGTGTGTGTGTGTGTGTGTGTGTGTGTGTGTGTGTGTGTGTGTGTGTGTGTGTGTGTGTGTGTGTGTGTGTGTGTGTGTGTGTGTGTGTGTGTGTGTGTGTGTGTGTGTGTGTGTGTGTGTGTGTGTGTGTGAGACCTCTATTATATATACCTGGTGTTGGCCTAATGGTTAGGGTGGTGGGGTTGGGATCCTTAGGTCCTGAGTTTGAATCCCGTTGAATTAACGCCAGGTGGGGTTAACTCAACCTGTCATCCTTCCGAGTTCGGCAAAATGAGTACCAGATAACTGGTTATAGAGGGACATTGCATCAGCGGTAGACGTGCCCACAGAAAAATGATGCAACCAGCAGCCGGGTGGCTGCACACGAACCACCCGCCTCCATTATGAGCCGAAACCCAAGTATTAAAATAAAAAAGCATATGGCTGCTGGTTGCATCATTTTTGGGAAGCATGGCTGTGCTGCTGATGCAGTGCCCCCTGTACATCTGGTACTCATTTTTCCAACCTCACAAGATGACAGGCTGAGTCAACCCATCTGGTGTTATTTAACGGCTGGACAAGGCTCGAAATCAAGACCCGAAGTTCTTAAGCCAGCCACCTTGCCCGTTAAGCCAACACCTGGATTTACAGTTCACTAGGGCATGCCCGTACTATATATAAGCTAGGACGTGCCCGTACGTGGGTGCCCGTTCCTTGCAAAAAAAAAAAAACTGCAAAAAAAAAAAAAACTGCAAAAAAAAAACAATGGTTTGGTCCATTCGCAACGACCACAGAACCCCCCCCTCTATTTACATGAATGGTTTGGTCCATTCGCAAAGCCAAAGCGAACGACCACAGAACCCCCCCCCCTCTATTTACATGAATGGTTTGGTCCATTCGCAAAGCCAAAGCGAACGACCACAGAACCCCCCCCCCCTCTATTTACATGAATGGTTTGGTCCATTCGCAACGGCAAAGCGAACGGCGAACGGCTAAATCGCCATAGCTCGGTAAGTACTTGTCCGATTAATTTCAAACCTTGAAAAGGCACATCCTCGGGTCCCCAGCAATATACCTGGCAAGTTTCAAGTATATCGGACCGGTAGTTGTCGAGAAACAGCGGTCACAGACACACAGACAGACACACAGAGATTACTGGCATTATAGATAGATTAGTCATTATGTAATGCGTCCACCATGTCAAACCATGGCCCAACCAATCCTCCCTTGGTCTTAACAGCGATCGGTGACCTCGGTGTGTTCGACTGAACAAGCAAATGGTCCACACAGGTTAGCATGACCTTTATGAACCTTCAGCCAATAAAACTCATCATTTAAAAGTATTTTTTATTTGAGTAAATATTAATCCTCGCCCAAGAAGGCATTGCATTGGGGCCCGTTTGTCTGTTTGTGCACACATAATGTGCTCATATAGGCCACAAGCGCCATCTGGTGGTCGCCAGTATTACACGTTATCTTTTTCAACCGAGTGACAAAGGATGTACCGTTACGACGTGAGCACGTCTATAAAGTACATACTGTTTGAATGTGAATGTGTCCATGAAGGATGTACGTCTATAAAAGTACGTACATTACGAACAAAATCACATCTAAAAAGTATGTACTATTATAACGTGCACACGTCGAACCAGTACCGAATGTAACTACGTCTATAAAATACGTACGATTGGAAGGAATCTCTACAATAAAATAAAATCCAAAAGGCCTGTGAAGATGTTTGATACTATGTAGAGTAGCCAGGTGTTGGCTTAAGATCTCATTAGGGTCTTCAATTCGAGCTCCTGTCGTGCTGTTGAAATAACACCAGGTGGGTCGGCTCAGCCAGTCATCCTTCCGAGGTCGGCAAAATGAGCGAGTACCAGCTTGCTGGTAACAGGGGGCACTGCATCCCCGGCACAGCTGCACTTCCAGGTAGTGATGCAACCAGCAGCCATAGGCTGCACACGAAACAAGAAAATACGTACGGTGAAAAGAATCTTACTATAATTCACCAAATGTCTGTCCGTCTGTCTGTCTGTTCCCAGGTACCACAAAAACGGCTGAACCGATCGCAACGAAATTTTGGGTGGGTAATCCTCGGACCCCCTGGAGTAAAATAGGATATATTGTTTTTCCTAATTTTTTCCAATTTTCTAATTTTTCCAATTTTCCAGTTTTTCCAAACACGATGGAATAATATTTACCGACATGAACAGTGATGTGGCTTTTATTGAAATTCTACAAATACCGTTTAGATTTTGGTGATTTGCGTGTGATATGATTTAACGGATGTTTATATAAATCGTTTAAAATAAAAATAAAAAGCCTTCAATTTCTGATATTTTGCCTTTTAACTGATATTTTGCCTTTTAATTTGGTCCTCCCAATTGAAGCCCCGCCCTACCGTTGCTCGTTAATTTAACTTTAAGGCCGAGAAAAATATTTCCGGGTTCTGGTCAGCGCGCGCATCGATTTTGACCCTGCGCGTCAACAAAAATTTTTTTCAGGTTTGGTATCGACGTTCGCGCACGGTTCTCCCGTACAAAACTGCGTTTAGTTTGTCCAAATCCAACCAGCCGTTCCAAAGATATGAGTAGTTTTGTGTGCCGTGACGTCATGAATCCAATCGGGAAGTTGCATGTGACGTTATCGTCTTAGTCACGTGACCCCTTGGGTGACAAAACATTGCTTCTGCCACCATACGTCATGGCGGCAATTTGAAACTCGTCTCACATATAAATTGCCCCCTACACGATGGTAAAGAGTTGTTGTGCTGTCGGATGTACAGCCCGATTTCATCCGGACGACACAACGCTAAAACAGTTTCATGGCTGCCTTGACTGCAGCTCTCAGGTGAGAATATGGCTCATGAGGTTGTTACCTTCGCTCGCGAAGCGAAAATCAGGATTAGGCATTTGGTTACGTACAGTCACATGAAAGAGTAAGTACACCCCATGTAAAGTTTTGACTTTTTCAACATATTTCCGTTCCAAAGGAAACTCATCCTCCTCGAACATTCTCATCCTCCTTTTGAACATTGAACATTCTCATCCTCCTCATTGAACATTCTCATCCTCCTCGACCTCAGCGCCGCCTTTGACACCATCAATCACACCATCCTCCTCACCCGACTTGAAACCACCTTTAACATTACCGGCACTGCCCTCTCTTGGATCAAATCATACCTCTCTGACAGACGCCAGTTCATCTCCATCAATAACTGCAAATCCCCCACTGCTCCCCTCCCCCAAGGTGTCCCCCAAGGTTCAGTTCTTGGCCCCCTCCTCTTCATCCTTTACCTGTCCCCCCTTGGTCACTTAATCCGCCGTCATGGTCTCCAATTCCACTGCTTCACCGATGACATCCAGCTTTTCATCTCCACCAAGTCCATCTCCACCGCCACCCACTCTATCCTGACAAACTGCATCACTGAAATAAAATCCTGGCTTCAAATCAACTTCCTCAAACTTAACTGTGATAAATCTGAAATAATCATCATTGGCCCAAAAACGCTCACCAAGTCCACCCATAACTTTGCCCTCAACATCAACTGCTTCCCAGTATCCACCTCCCCTCACATCCGGAATCTTGGCATCATCTTTGACCAAACCCTCTCCTTCGACAAATACACTAAACAAATCAGCCTTATTTCACCTGAAAAACATCGCCCGTCTCCATCCATCCCTCTCCTCCACGGCTGCAGAAACCCTCATCCACGCCTTCGTCACCTCCCGTCTGGACTACTGCAACAGCCTCCTCTATGGTTCACCCTCAAAAATCACCAATAAACTCCAATACATTCAGAACTCCGCTGCCCGTCTACTCACCCATTCCCGGACCCGTGACCACATCACCCCCGTCCTTTACAAGCTTCACTGGCTCCCCATCCCCCAGAGAATCCAGTACAAAATCCTCCTCTTGACCTACAAAGCCCTCCATAACCTGGCCCCATCCTACCTGGCTGACCTCCTCTCCAGACACACTCCCACCCGCAACCTCCGCTCTGCTGGTACCAACCTCCTGACCCCCCCCCCCCCATCCGGACCAAATTCAGATCCTGGGGGGACAGGGCCTTCTCCATCGCTGCTCCCACCCTCTGGAACTCACTACCTCACACCATCAGAGACTCCTCCTCACTCACCACATTCAAAACATCACTCAAGACCCACCTGTTCAACACTGCATTCAACATTTAACCCACAGCATTTAACCCCTGACTATCTCTTCTCCTTCTCCTTCCTTTTGCTTTGATTATTTACCTTTTGATTTTTGTCTTTTTGCACTTGTTTTTTGTACTCTGTCAAAGCGTCTTTGGGCTTCTTGAAAAGCGCTATATAAAATAAATGTATTATTATTATTATTATTATTTCAACATACAGCAATTTGATCTTCATTTCAACAATATTGATAGATAAAGGTGATATAATATAACAAATATCATGAAACATTTACATTTTGTAGTCCATTGTATAATTTAAATAAACATAAATGCAAATTTCGCATGTGGAAAAAGTAAGTACACCCTTGGCTCTAAGAGGTGGTATTGCCCCCTTTGGCAAAAACAACCTCAAGTAGGCGTTTCTTATAACTGTCTACCAGTCTCTGACATCGACTGGGAGAAATTTTTGCCCACTCCTCCATGCAGAATTATTTCAGCTGTGCGATGTTTGAGGGGTTTCTTGCATGCACAGCTCGTTTCAAATCCCCCCACAACATCTCGATGGGATTTAGATCCGGGCTTTGACTTGGCCATTCCAGAACCCTCCATTTCTTTCTTTTCAACCATTCCTTGGTGGATTTACTGGTATGTTTAGGGTCATTGTCATGTTGCAAGGTCCACCTTCGGTTGAGCTTCAACTTTCCGACAGATAGCCTCACATTATCCTCAAGCACCCTCTGGTACAATTAAGAATTCATAGTGGATTCTATGATGGTGAGCTGCCCAGGCCCTGATGCAGCAAAGCTGCCCCAAACTATAATATTTCCACTACCATGCTTTACAGTTGGTATCAGGTTCTTGTGGTCAAATGCTGTCTTTGGTTTTGGCCAAACATGTCTTCTGGTACTGTGGCCAAATAGCTCTACCTTTGACTCATCTTTGCAGAGCACATTGTTCCAGAAGTGCTGGTCTCTACCTCGGTGTTCATTAGCAAACTTTAGTCTTGCCCTGGTGTTCTTTCTGGACAGCAAAGGTTTCCTCCTGGCACACCTCCCATGTAGATCAAATTTGTGCAGCCTCTTTCTAATGGTAGACTCGTGCACTTTGACATCAACAGTGGCAAGAGCTACCTGTAGGTCCCATGATGACATTCTGGGGTTCTTAGAGACTTCTTTCAGCATCTTGCGGTCTGCTCTCGGGCTGAACTTGCTGGGGTGGCCTGGCCTGAACAAGTTGGCAGTTGTTTGGAATCTTCTGCACTTGTAGATGATCTTCCGGACAGTCGAATGATTGATTTCAAATTGTTTGGAGATATTTTTAAATCCCTTCCCAGACTCGTAGGCATCTATAACCTTCTTTCTGAAGGCCTCAGAGAGCTCTTTTGATGTAGGCATGGTGACGCCGCACACTTCAACAACAATGAGCAAACCAAACTAAATGTCTGAGGTTTAAATAAGACAGGTTCCTCCAAGATCCTCTCTCACGATGTTCTAATCATTTGCACCTGAGCTGGTGCACCTGATTCTAATTTTAGGTATTTGAAGTAGTGATAAATGTCGGGGTGTACTTACTTTTTCCACATGCGAAATTTGCATTTATGTAAATTTCAATTATACAATGGACCACAAAATGTAAATGTTTCATGATATTTGTTATATTATATCACCTTTATCTATCAATATTGTTGAAATGAAGATCAAATAACTGTATGTTGAAATATGTTGAAAAAGGTCAAAACTTTACATGGGGTGTACTTACTTTTTCACGTGACTGTACATGTGGAGTGCGTATGGCGTACTTGTGTACGTGTGGAGTGTGTGTGGTGTACGTGTGGTGTATGTGTGGAGTGTGTGTGGTGTACATGTGGAGTGCGTGTGGTGTACGTGTGGAGTGTGTGTGGTGTACGTGTGGAGTGTGTGTGGTGTACATGTGGAGTGCGTATGGCGTACGTGTGGCGTACTTGTGGAGTGTGTGTGTGGCGTATGTGTGGGGTGTGTGTGGCGTACTTGTGGAGTGTGTGTGGCGTACTTGTGGAGTGTGTGTGGCGTACTTGTGGAGTGTGTGTGGCGTACGTGTGGAGTGTGTGTGGAGTGCGTGTGGCATACGTGTGGCGTACTTGTGGAGTGTGTGTGGCGTACTTGTGGCGTATGTGTGGAGTGTGTGTGGCGTACTTGTGGAGTGTGTGGCGTACGTGTGGAGTGTGTGTGGCATACGTGTGGCGTACTTGTGGCGTACGTGTGTGGCGTACTTGTGGCGTACGTGTGGAGTGTGTGTGGCGTACTTGTGGCGTACGTGTGGAGTGTGTGTGGCGTACTTGTGGCGAACGTGTGGAGTGTGTGTGGCATACTTGTGGTGTACGTGTGGCATACTTGTGGAGTGTGTGTGGCGTACCTGTGGGTCCACACGGGTCCACAGGCAAATGACACAACCTCAGTTTCTCGCAATACCGCGAAAACGCCTCAACGGGCAAGCTACGGACGTAAACTGACAGGTCCGTCTGATCAAACGACAGCTTTCCCGAAATGTTGTTTATGCCACGCAAGATGGCGGCCGGAACCGGTTGCCATGGACGACGCTCACGCGATGCAAGGCCTCTATCGGCTGGATATTGTCATTTATCGAAACGAAGACGTTCTTTGTCGGGTTCGTGTGAAGCAACCAGAAGGCCGAGAGAGTTGCGGGTGGTCTCGTTAGTTAGGCCTGGATCCCATCTCGTTTGTCATGAAGTTGTAAGTGTCTGTGATAATCTGGTGGATGGTGGACTGGGAGAAGAGATCGTGGGAGACCATCGGCCTGTTCGACCACTTGCGCATGCGCAGTGTTGACGCGATGGACGCATTGGAATGTTTGACGGTACGGCGAGGCGATCTCCAGCACGAAATGGCAGTCTATAATATGCTTGAAGCACTTAATGATTTTCAGAATAAATACATTTTAAAATAACTTACGCTTGTGTTCATTATTTACCAAAAAATAGGCCTACAAGTCCCATTGGCTGTCTTTAATTTCTCTCTGGATGGCGCCACAGCAGATGAGGAGGACCGCAAGGCACGAGGACACAAAAACACCTTTATATGTGCAATCCATGCTTTTCAAAAAAGAAGAAAAAAAACCGCATCGCCGCATCAATTCTGGAACTTTGGTCTGACCAGAGACCAGCAATATATATTTTTTGGCCTAATACAAGTAACCATCCAACGAAGTAGTCCCCAAGTATACCTGCGGCAAGCTGCAGCCAGGCGCACACCTTGTACACGGCCGCGGCCGTGCAGAAGAAGAAGAGGCTCAGACAGACGAGACTGGTGAGGACGAGCAGCATTGCGGTGCCCACGAAAAAAGCAGCGGTTTTGAAGGCCCCCGAGGGCACGGACGAGAAGTCCAGGAACCCGCCGTGACACACGAGACCCTGGGTCACGGCGTCGCCCAAACAGTAGCGGGCCAGGCCGAAGTGGCCGGCCTGCGGACTCCGATCGGTGTCTCCGATCCAGAAAGGCTGCACGAAGCTGACCACGCACAGCACGGCGAAGCACAGCGTGAGCACGGCCCACAGCACTCCGATCGCTCGGGCGTTTCGTACGTAGCTCGTGTGGTAGATCTCCGCAGCGTTACTCACGTCCAGCATGTCGATCGCCGATTCGGTCTCCTCGCTCCCTACCTGGACCCTCTCACCTCGAGAGAACCGGTGGTAGTCCACGTCCACCTGAACGATAGAACTAAGCGATCCTTATATCGAGGATTCTGTGACACAACATTCATGGTCGTCCTGAAACGCGAGAGCCTCCTGCAATCGAATCCACCTGCTCAGGTTGGTCTTTGTTCATTATTCATGACGTCACATCTCTGAGCTTTCAAGAACGACAGGTGGTCCACACATCAGATATTGTGGATATTCGGATATTGGATATTGTGTTGATCTTGATCCGGATCGCACAGGTGCATGATTTGCCTCATTCTGATTGTACATCGAGTTTCACGGAGGTGTGCATATTCCAGGTTCGTATAAAACACCGCTTCGCTCGTCCAACTTGGCGCAATTGACAATAGGCCCATGATGTAATCTATTGTATTACTATCAGGAAATTGATTTTCAACATCTGCATCGTGCATCGAATCAACGGTCCCAAAGGGGAATGATTACTGAGCTTGGGGATTCATAGGAAAATCCTGGCCAAGCGACGGGAAAAGTGCTTTTTAAACGGTGAAACCACTTCAATACCTGGCTATGTCCTTCCTTCCATCCGTCCGTCCACCTGTCAAAATGAAGAAGAAGATCCTTTTTAACATACCTTGTTTCATTCTAAAGGGTTGTAAAGGCTGATTCCAATGGGTTATAAAGGGTAATTCTAGAGGGTGCTAAAGGATCATTCTAAAAGGAAATTCCAGAGGATTCTAAAGGGAAATTCTTAAAGATCATTCTAGAGGATTCTAATGGGTGATTCGAGAGGATTCTAAAGGGTAATTCTAAAAGATAATTCTAGAGGATTCTAATGGGTGAGTCTAGAGGATTCTAAAGGCTAATTTAAAAAGGTAATTCTAGAGGATTCTAAAGGGTAATTCTAAAAGATAATTCTAGAGGATTCTAATGGGTGAGTCTAGAGGATTCTAAAGGCTAATTTAAAAAGGTAATTCTAGAGGATTCTAATGGGTGAGTGTAGAGGATTCTAAAGGCTAATTTTAAAAGGTAATTCTAGAGGATTCTAAAGCGTAATTTTAAAAGATAATTCTGAGGATTCTAATGGGTGAGTGTAGAGGATTCTAAAGGGTAATTTTAAAAGGTAATTCTAGAGGATTCTAATGGGTGAGTGTAGAGGATTCTAAAGGCTAATTTTAAAAGGTAATTCTAGAGGATTCTAAAGCGTAATTTTAAAAGATAATTCTAGAGGATTCTAATGGGTGAGTCTAGAGGATTCTAAAGGCTAATTTTAAAAGGTAATTCTAGAGGATTCTAAAGGGTAATTTTAAAAGGTAATTCTAGAGGATTCTAATGGGTGAGTGTAGAGGATTCTAAAAGCTAATTTTAAAAGGTAATTCTAGAGGATTCTAAAGCGTAATTTTAAAAGATAATTCTGAGGATTCTAATGGGTGAGTCTAGAGGATTCTAAAGGCTAATTTAAAAAGGCAATTCTAGAGGATTCTAAAGGATTCTGAAGAATAATTCTAATAGGTAATTCTAGAGGATTCTAAAGGATAATTCTAAAAGGTAATTCTGGAGGATTCTAAAGGGTAATTCTCAAAGATAATTCTAGAGGATTCTAAAGGGTAGTTCTAAGGGTTCTAAAAGGTAATTATAGAGGGTTCTAGAGGAACATTCTAAAAGGTAATTCTAGAGGATTCTAAAGGGTAATTCTAGAGGATTCTAAAGGATAATTCTCAAAGGTAATTCTGGAGGATTCTAAAGGGTATTCCTAAGGGTTCTAAAAGGTCATTATAGAGGGTTCTAAAAGATAATTCTAGAGAATTCTAAAGGGTAATTCTTGAGGATTCTAAATGGTAATTCTAAGGGTTCTAAAGTGTAATTCTACAGGATTCTAAAGGGTAATTCTAAGAGTTTTAAAGGGTAATTCTAGGGGTTTTAAAGGGTAATTCTCAAGTATTCTAAAGAGTAATTCTAGAGGATTCTGAAGGATAATTCTAAGGGTAATTATAGGGGGTTCTAAAGGGTATTTCTAAGGGTTCTTTGCTGTCCGATTCAGTTTCGGTCCGAGCGATCAAAAGCGATATATGCACTGCTGAATGCAACCTTGCTGTCCGATTCAGCTTCTGTTCAAGCGATCAAAAGCGAATCTGCACTGCTGAATACAACCTTGCTGTCCGATTCAGTTTCGGTCTGAGCGATCAAAAGTGAATCAGCACTGCTGAATGCAACCTTGCTGTTCGATTCAGTTTTGGTTTGAGCGATCAAACGCAAATTTGCACTGCTGAACCCAACCTTACTGTCCGATTAAGTTTCGGTCCCAGTGATCAAAACTGAATCTGCACTGCTGAATTCAACTTTTCTGTCCGATTCAGCTTCAGTCCAAGTGATCAACGCCAACCATCGGAAGGAATTACATTCTGCTACTTCACCTTTAACTCGTGCTGTGGATTTTTCCTCCACAAAAACTCACCATTCCTGCTACTTGTGTGGGTCTGCAAACCACCTGGCTGATGCGCCTTCTTGCCCTGTTTCAAAGGTGAAATGTAATGTTTGTGGGAAAATGGGTCACCTCTCAGAAGTCTGCCGCTCTGCCCAAAAAGAGGTACATGAGGTTGTCGTTCCTGGCCTGACTGCTTTACCTGAGTGATGCTGCCTCTACAAAGGATAAAATTCTCTGTAATAAAATATGCAAATTATGGCACATACTGGGCATACCTGCAATGTGGAGCTCATCGTGGATACTGGCTCCTCAATCTCGATTCTGACAAAACAGCTGTACCAGAGACATTTTGCCGACTGTCCTGTGATTAAAGGAGGGAGCATTTTTTTACCATCATAAGTGATGACTGATGAGGTAATTCTTGGGCCAGGGAAGAATGCAAGGAACTTCAGAAACTTCCAAGAACACGGGAAATGCTGTTTCCGACGATCAATTTTTCCAAATTTCTCTCTGGTTTTGCCTCTCTCTGGTTTTGCCTCTCTCTGGTTTTCCCTCTCTCTGGTTTTGCCTCTCTCTGGTTTTCCCTCTCTCTGGTTTTGCCTCTCTATGGTTTTGCCTCTCTCTGGTTTTCCCTCTCTCTGGTTTTGCCTCTGTCTGGTTTTGCCTCTGTCTGGTTTTGCCTCTCTCTGGTTTTCCCTCTCTCTGGTTTTGCCTCCCTCTGGTTTTCCCTCTCTCTGGTTTTGCCTCTCTCTGGTTTTGCCTCTCTCTGGTTTTCCCTCTCTCTGGTTTTGCCTCTCTCTGGTTTTGCCTCTCTCTGGTTTTCCCTCTCTCTGGTTTTACCTCTCTCTGGTTTTGCCTCTGTCTGGTTTTGCCTCTCTCTGGTTTTCCCTCTCTCTGGTTTTGCCTCTCTCTGGTTTTGCCTCTCTCTGGTTTTCCCTCTCTCTGGTTTTACCTCTCTGGTTTTGCCTCTGTCTGGTTTTGCCTCTCTCTGGTTTTGCCTCTCTCTGGTTTTGCCTCTCTCTGGTTTTGCCTCTGTCTGGTTTTGCCTCTCTCTGGTTTTCCCTCTCTCTGGTTTTGCCTCTCTCTGGTTTTGCCTCTCTCTGGTTTTCCCTCTCTCTGGTTTTACCTCTCTCTGGTTTTTCCTCCCTCTGGTTTTGCCTCCCTCTGGTTTTGCCTCCCTCTGGTTTTGCGTCCCTCTGGTTTTGCCTGGTTTTGGCAAAAACGACATGATGGAGCATGTGCCGTTGGCCGTTGCCCTTGCACTGCTGTTATTGGCTGGGTATGGGCTGACTGCTGTCCCCTGGATATAATATGAGCTGACATGCGCAGCCCCTGGGAACAGGGCATGGCATGTGAGGGGTGCAGGATTTGGGTGAAGGGGAGGCTGCCGATTATGCATATGTACAATGCTGATTGATGCTGCGTTCCAGTTATATGGTGATTAATAAAGCCTCCATCTCCTAAACTGTGACTCAACGTTGTCTTATTACACTTGACTTGAGTACAGTACTCACTTCAACTTGGTCAACTCGGGCTGATTTTGATGACTCCTCCATGCATCCATTGCTGAGCTTCATCTATCTATGATTTTGATGAGCTACACGCAGACGCCACGTGCTTTCACTCCAAAGGTATATGCTCCCCGGACCTTCTGATTATTGAGCTCAAACTAACCACCAGCTGAGGATCACTCCCCTCCCCCTTCCACCCTCACCCTCCCTTACCCCTCTCCCCCCAACACGCACGCACACACACACACACACACACACACACACACACACACACACACACACACACACACACTCGCCGATGGTGCACCCCTCAAAGGATGTGGGACGGGTCATTCCACCATTGGCAGTGAGCGTCCTCTGCATCCCGCAAATCACCACGTTGACGCAAAAGCGATGAGCTTGGTCCTGCGATGATGTGGAACAACAGAAAATAATAAATGAGTCACAATATGGGATGGGTTCCAGTCATAATATGGGAGGTCTTATTTTGTATGTAACACAAGGTGAGGGCTGCGGGGTAGGACCATTGGCTGAGAAAACGGCTGTGCCACTGATGCAATGCCCTCTGTAGGTGAAATTTTGAGAGAACGAAGGCATTGTTTGGGCACATGCACATTTTTATATAAATGGAGCAAGTGTTCATCCAGCCACTAACCTAAGTTACAAAATGTCTCTTAATTGCATACTGTTTGAACGTCAGTTGCACCATGACTACGTCTATTAATTACGTACTATTGAAACGCGTCTTTGAAACCTTTAGACCCTTTCGGGTGCTGAGACCATTCGACATTTGAAGGCCCTTTCGACATTTTAGACCCATTAAGCCACAAAATAGCTCTAGACCACTTGAGACCCCTAGACCCCTAGGACACTGCAGACCCTTTAGAACCCAAAGACCCTTAAAAACCCCCTTTAGAGTTTACACTATCTAGAAACTTTTAGATGTATGCACACCACACAAACATCTATCGTGTTCTTGCAAAACACAGGCTATACTTTTTGTCAAGTAATGTGCAAACTCTACCAACCCAGTGGGTTGGTACCCTGCTAGTGCTAATAACGGAAGCAACCAGACTACCAAGACAAGTCATGGACTGGACACCAACAAGGAATATAAATTCCTTCTGAATATAAATTCCTCTGACATCAACTCATCCTGGGAATTCTTCCAAAGTAAATTGCTCTCTCTCATGCACAGATTTATCCCATCTCGTCTTCAGTTGTCATACCCTTCCTCCCGTCCATGGTACACGGAATCTTGTGGTGAGGCTATTGCCCAGAAACAACTTGCTTTCGTCTCCTGGAAAGCAAATCCAACGGAAGGAAATCTCATTTCCTTTCACAAAGCCCGAAACAAGTGTGTGTCCACCCTCAGGAGAGCCAGGAAACAATATCTCTCCATTCTCAGGACCGAACTCTCTTATCTGTCTCCCTCTTCCAAATCCTGGTGGCGTCTGGTCAAATCTGTTTCTGGTGTTTGTTCCCCATCCATCCCCTCCCTCACCTCAAACGGCCACACGGCTGACTCCGCACGTGAAAAAGCTGAATGCCTCAACTCTGTGTTTGCCGCTAAATCTTGTGTCCCAAACCCATCCCTCTCTGTACCCACCGTACCCAGTCGTACCCAGCTGCTCCTTGACTCTGTGTCCTTTCCTCCTGACAAGGTGGAAAAGTTTCTGTCAACCCTCGACTCTGATTCTGCAACTGGACCTGACGGCATCAGCCCACGGGTCCTAAAATCCTGTTCTTCCGCTCTTTCACTCCCTCTCTCTGTTCTCTTCACCCTCTCTTTTGCTCAAGGTCATCTGCCATCTGCTTGGAAATCTGCCAACATCACCACTTTGCACAAAAAGGTGCAAAAACAGATCCCAGCAACTACAGACCAATGAGCCTTCTCCCAATTATCAGCAAAGTCATGGAATCCATCATTGCTTCAGATATGAAATCTTTCCTCTTCTGCAATGGCTTGATCTCTGATCATCAATTTGGTTTCAGACCTGGTCACTCTACTCTGGACATGCTGCTTCTGCTTTCTCAACAATGGATGGAGGTCCTCAATGCCAAACAGGAAATTAGAGCTGTCTCCCTTGACATATCACGTGCCTTCGATACGGTCTGGCATCCCGCTCTGCTCACCAAACTCCCCTCTTTTGGTATCCATGGAAATCTCCACGCATAGCTGGCGGACTTCCTCTCTAGTCGTAGTCAAAGTGTGGCCCTGAATGGGTTTCTCTCATCTCCTCTTCCTGTTCAGGCTGGAGTTCCCCAAGGCAGTGTTCTGGGCCCTGTGCTTTTTCTGGTCTTCATCAATGATCTCTCTGACTCTCTTGAAAATCCCCTCTATCTCTTTGCTGATGACTCTACTCTCTGTCGCTCCATTCTTCATCCCTCAGATCGGCAGTCTGCAGCCTCCTCACTCTCTGCAGACCTGGAAAAAATCACAGACTGGGCAAACAAGTGGAACATGTCTTTCAATCCTGACAAATCTCACACTCTTACGATGTCTCTCCGAAAAGACCGACTGGACAACCCTCCCATCCACTTTCTGAATAATCCTCTCCAAGAAGTTCTGTCACTCAAGCTTTTGGGTCTCACTAGGTATCTGCCATGATCTTTCCTGGGAAAACCACATTTCAAATCTGGCCTCCAAAGCCAGTCGCCGACTGGGCATCCTCCGTAGTGCAAAGTCCTTCCTTGGCACACCTGAGCTCCTCACCACATACAAGGCTTTCACCCGCAGCTCAATGGAATACTGCTCTCCCCTCTGGGCTGGTGCTCCTGCCTCACACCTAGCTCGTCTTCACGCTGTTGAAACCAAAGCATTCAGAATCATTGGAATCTCCCGCGATGAAGCTAACTCCGAGGGCCTCTCACTCACTCACCGCAGGCAGGTTGGTGGTCTTTCCGTCTTCTACCGACTCCTCTTTGGCCTTGCCCCCCCCCCCCCCAGCTCTCTCTGGGTTCTGTCCCGCAAATATTCCTACAGGTCGCACAAGATCTGCCTGCAACCCTGTTATGGTTAAACTGCCAAAATCAAGACTCTCTTCTCACCTTCACACCTTCATTCCTCTTTTCTCCCGCCTCTGGAACAAACTCCCTCACTCTCTTCAATCCCACTCCACCCTCCAGGTCTTTAAAACAGCTGTTCACCACCAGCTCTTATCTTCCCCCATCCAAAACCTTGATCTTTTCTACCCCTGCTAATTTCACCCCAATTCCACTTTTTTGAAATACCAATTTCTGTCCTGGAAGTCCTTGGTGTCCTTGTGTTCTATACTTCTCCCACCCCCCCCCGCCCCCCCTTCCCACGCCTCCTTCCCCCAAGCCCTCTCCCTCCCACACATCTCCCTGCTCTCAAATGTTGTGTTTGTGTGCTTCCCCTTCTCTCTCCATATTGTCTTCCGCTGCCTCTTTTTATATATTTTGCTTGTCTGGTTGATTTGTTTGTGGAGTAAATGTTAGCTCTTTCACGAGCCTCGATTCAGTATACAAAAAAAATAATAATAATAATAAATAAATAAATCAGGAAAGAGCTCGGACTACTTTGAAATCAATAGTCTGCTGCTTTCGGGTGGTAGTGGTGGATCATAGTAGTAGTTGTTGGTCATAATGGTAGTAGTAGTTGTAGTAGTAGAAGTAGTGATGGTAGTACGAGTAGTAGTAGTAGTAGTGGTAGTAGTAGTAGTAGTAGTAATGATAGCACTTGTAGTGAGATTAGTTGTTGTAGTCATAGTGGTAGTAGTGATAGTAGTAGTAGTAGTAGTCGTAGTAGTAATAGTGATAGTAGTCGTGATCGTAGTAGTGGTAGTATTGATAGTAGTCGTAGTAGTAGTGATCATACTAGGAGTAATAGTTATAGTAGTGATAATAGTAGTTGTAGTGATAGGCGACCTGATAGTAGTAGTGATAGTAGTTGTTGTAGTAGTTGTAATCATAGTGGTAGTAGAGAGTTGTAGTAGTAGTAGTAGTAGTAGTAGTATAAATAGTGGGAATAGTGATAATTGTAATAGTGATAGTCGTGAATCGGTGATAGTAGCACGAGTAGTAATAGTAGTAGTTATAGTAGTGATAGTAGTAGTGAAGGTAGTATTAGTAGGGATAGTAGTTGTAGTCGCGATAGTAGTCGTAGTGATAGTAGTTGTAGTAGCGATAGTAGTAGTGATAGTCGTGAATCGGTTATAATAGTAGTACAAATAGTAATAGTAGTAGTTATAGTAGTAGTGAAGGTAGTATTAGTAGTGATAGTAGTTGTAGTCGCGATAGTAGTAGTAGTGATAGTAGTTGTAGTAGTGATAGTCGTGAATCGGTGATAATAGTAGTACTAGTAATAATCGTAGTAGTTATAGTAGTGATAGTAGTAGTGAAGGTAGTATTAGTAGGGATAGTAGTTGTAGTCGCGATAGTAGTAGTAGTGATAGTAGTTGTAGTAGTGATAGTCGTGAATCGGTGATAATAGTAGTACTAGTAGTAATAGTAGTAGTTATAGTAGTGATAGTAGTAGTGAAGGTAGTATTAGTAGGGATAGTAGTAGTAGTGATAGTAGTTGTACCGGTAGCAGTGATAGTCGTGAATCAGTGATAATAGTAGTACTAGTAGTGGTAATCGTAGTAGTTATAGTCGTGATAGTAGTAGTGAAGGTAGTATTAGTGGAGATAGTAGTTGTAGTCATAGCGACTGTCGTAGTGGTAGTGGTAGTAGTGATGCTGATAGCAGTCATGATATTGATCGTATAAAAACGACGACACATGGCGGACATACATCATATCAGGCGACAAGTCAACATTCAATTCAAAATGTCCGCGTATTTCGAACATCCAGTACAGATTCCACCAGGTATCCGTTGATTAAAAAGAAACGAAATAATGTGACGTTTCGCAGGATTGTTTCTGCTGAAGGCCGGAAGTGAGCGTCGTTGGTAACGTCGGTTGTGGGGCCTTTCAGGGGCCGCATGTAAGTGAACTGTAAATGGAGTTTTTGCGATGTTGTCTTTTGCTTTGACCCTTTGGGATTCCCGTTTACACCTTTCACCGTTCGTTCGTGAACCTGAGGCCGAGTAAGAAGGTCCCGATGTTCTGTGACTGTGCTGCCTCCCTTTTCACCTTCGTTTACAGTCCTCCACCGGACGATGTGACGTTTTGTGCTCGAGTTTACGTTCGTCCTCTTTTTCACGGCTCGCTCGTCTGCGATGCTCTCCCTGTCCCTGCCCTCCTCAGATTGAAACATGCCGGACGAAAAGAAGAGGAAGGATGATGAAATGGACGAGGAGAGAGTTGGCGATGAGATGAAGGAAGGGCTCGCGGTGAATGGTCGGAATGAGGACGAGGCGGAAAAAGAGGACGATGTGAGGAAGAGGTGAGGAAACGAGGTTCTAGCGCTCTCTCTCTCTCTCTCTCTCTCTCTCTCTCTCTCTCTCTCTCTCTCTCTCTCTCTCTCTCTCTCTCTCTCTCGAGCTTGACTGTGCTGCCCGGCGATAACTCGCCTCCTCTTCCTGAAGAACTAATGCCGGCAGACGGGACGCCAATTTAACGTTACCGGAGGAACGGCACTCGCACCGAAACATCAGACATTTTATAGCTGGGTCGGGATTCGAACCCAGGCCGGCGTGTGTGTGTGTGTTATGTGTGTGTGTTATATATGTGTGTGTGTTATGTGTGTGTGTTATGTGTGTGTGTTATGTGTGTGTGTTATGTGTGTTATGTGTGTGTGTTATGTGTGTGTGTTATGTGTGTGTGTTATGTGTGTGTGTGTGTTATGTGTGTGTGTGTTATGGGTTTGTGTGTGTGTGTGTGTGTGTGTGTGTGTGTGTGTGTGTGTGTGTGTGTGTTATGGGTTTGTGTGTGTGTGTGTGTGTTATGGGTTTGTGTGTGTGTGTGTGTGTTATGGGTTTGTGTGTGTGTGTGTGTGTTATGGGTTTGTGTGTGTGTGTGTGTTATGGGTTTGTGTGTGTGTGTTATGGGTTTGTGTGTGTGTGTGTGTTATGGGTTTGTGTGTGTGTGTGTTATGGGTTTGTGTGTGTTATGGGTTTGTGTGTGTTATGGGTTTGTGTGTGTTATGGGTGTGTGTGTTATGGGTGTGTGTTATGGGTGTGTGTGTGTTATGGGTGTGTGTGTGTTATGGGTGTGTGTGTGTGTGTGTGTTATGGGTGTGTGTTATGGGTGTGTATTATGGGTGTGTGTTATGGGTGTGTGTGTGTTATGGGTGTGTGTGTGTTATGGGTGTGTGTGTGTTATGGGTGTGTATGTGTGTGTGTATGCGTATGTGCGTGTATATTGGCCCAAAATATCCACCTCCTCTTTGGTAAGGGATTACGGTTCATAGACCAAACTACTCAACCTTTTCAGAGTTTTGTTCCAAGGGCTTTTCTCAGAATCGTCACCGAACCCCGGATTGCCTCCAGTTGTAGTTATTTTGTGGTGATATTCCCGGGGATGGTTTTTTATATTTCAGTGTGGCTCTTCTTCATCATTCCTGTTGCTCCAATTATCACTGGTACAATTTTGATGCTCTTCAGCTTCCAAGATCTCTTCACATCATTTTTGAGGTCCTGATATTTGGTCATTGCCTTGATTTCCATGTTGTTTAGGCCAAAATCACTGGGTACTGATATCTCAATCATCACTGCTGTCTTTTCCTTTTTGTTTCCGAGTACAATGTCTGGACGCAATAGTAGTGTAATAATGTTGCTTCTGGGACACCTCCGTTTAACATGTGAAATCCCTATCTAATGTCATTTACCCCCTTGTCTTTTTCAAAAATCATAAACACCTCTATTTCTCCCACCCTCATCTTTATGAACCTTTTGTCTGTAGTACCTATCCTTAATGTTGTTCATTAGACCACTCAAACACTACAAATATTTGTTTTCTCTTATAGACCTATCATCCTTCTTCTACATATCATCTGGCAGATTAATCTTTGACCCACTCAAACATTGACCCATTCACTTCCATATTAATTCTTTCCCTCCCTCATTGCCCCTAAACACCTATATTTCTCTCACCCTGTTCTTTACGAACCTTCTAACCTTTTGACATGTTATCCTTATTCATTAGACCACTTAAACACCTGTGATCCTTCTGACCTCATGGACCTTTTAACCTTTTACTCTTAATATCATCTGGTGAATATAACCCACTCAAACAACGACCCTACAAATATTTGTTTATGCGTGGGAAATAATTTAATTCTCCTACAACTCTCTTCACCATCTAATATATTAACAAAAAATATGTTTGAGTTTGGTTCTTTATTAAGATATTTTAACTGAGCTAAGATAAAATGGTAAACCTCCCTCAATGTTCTTGCTTGAGCGCCTCCAGTGCCACATACCATTTTTAAATTAAAGTATATATTTTCCTGACAACCATCAAAGTTTTCCGTCCACTCAAAAATATTTCCATCTTTTTTACCCAATTCACCGGTATTTAAATTAATTCTCTTATTTGTTTTGTGAACTTTTTTACCAGTTGCCTTTTCAATTATACCTATTTGATATTTTTCACATTCATTATGTTTTCCATTTATATACCAAGGTTGATTACACCTCCACTCTTTAGTCTGGTTGATACTTGGTTCTATCATTTATATAATAGTAAAAAAGGCGGCGGTAGCCCGTTAAAATCCCCAACCCCCCCCCTTTTTAACTTATCACTTATATATATCTTATCACTTATATATATCTTATCACTTATGTATATCTTATCACTTATATATATATCTTATCACTTATATATATATCTTATCACTTATATACTTATATAACCATAAGGGAGACTATCAATTCCATTTTCTAAAATAAACCTCTTATCATCAAAAGCCCCCAATGCTTTCTTATTTATCTCTTCTGAATATAATTGATGTTTATAACTTCTTATTCCATTAATTTTTCTAAACTCTTCTTTCTTTGTTGTTAAACAGTTATAATAATCCTTAAAGTTTATTGTTTCTTTAATAACATTTTTCTTTACACCTTTTAACTTCTTATCAGTCTTTTCAACGTTATTCACAATGTATTTATAAGCATAAGCCTTTGACCTCAATCCCACAAATTCACTCATAACATTTCCTCCTAATTCATCCTTGAACTTTCCAATCACCTTTTTATTTTTAGAAGAGAACAACTCACTCTCTGGACTGTAATTACTCGTGTCATAGATATTAATGTCTCTTTTCATGTCTGAATAAACATCGTTGGTATTAATTTTCAAAATAAAACTATCTGTATCCATATAAAGTAGATTAACATCATTTTGATATTTCTTCCTCAAGTTATTATAAAAGTAATCATACATTAATGACTTTGATAAATCAAGAATTGTTGTTCCAATATAAATAGGTTTGTTCATTTCAATACTCTCTTTAATCAAATGGATCGCACAAAAGTTCTCAGTAAAGACCTCAGCTCGAGTAAAACTCGGTCTATTAATTAATTTTGATGCTTGTTCCCAAGATGTTGATAGTCTGATATTTTGTCTTTTCCTCACATTCTCCATAGTCTTACCAAAGACCGCATTATTCATCAATTTATAAAAGTCTTTCTCAAAATCTGTTTTTGACTCTGTTCTTCTTTGTGTATTAAAATCAATGTACCCCTTTAACCAATGACTTTGATTGAACTTTAGAACCCTATGGATCTTCTCTACTCTTAGACCTTTTGATAAATATTGTCGCAAATTTCTTTGGTGTAGAACATAATTTTTCTTGTTATATAATGTAGTAAGTAATTTTTCTGTTGATTCACCTATATCAAACGATCGTTGATAATCACTCAACCATTCTTTCTTTGGACTTGCTTTCTCACAAGCAAATGGGAGATCTTTGTGTAGGTTATGGAGTTCCTCTGGATATTTTAAATCAATTTCAAAATAATAACCAACTTTTTCTTCATCCAATTCTTTTTGTGTAGAGATACATACATCTTGTAAAACGTTTTTGTAGTCTTTTTCCTTTACCCATCTAAGTTTTCCATAAGGAAGAGCCTGAGACATTGCCCAGCCATACAGGTTGTTCGCGTCATAGTACATCAAGTAAGAACTCACTTTCGTTGGATCATAATTTGGAAGATATTTGTTATTTGCTTTTGCGTATCTACTCGAGCAGACTTGTGAAATTCCACCTCTTTTTGCCTTTTCAATCATCAAAAGCATATCAACATCGGTTATCAAATCCAAATCTTGTTTTGTCATTTTCAACATCGCACTCCAGGCCAATCCAGGTGCTGTGTAGTAGTGAGCAGGATCCAATCCATATCCAGTGCGACAAACAGATCTAAAGGCTTCAAATACATCGGCCAATAAAAGCACATCAGTTTTGAGATACAAATCGTGATACTCGCCAAGATTCTTGATGTTATATTTTTCCCAAACATTTTGTGCGTGTACATAATCTTTATCAGATATATGACTATTATTTAATTTGTTATAGAAATTTTCTTTTGAAGGAAGTTGTGTTTCATTGAATCTCTCAAATGAGTCCATATAGTCATAGGGGTAAATTCCCTTTTGTGTTAGAAAATCTTTATCTAAAAAATACTCTGAAAGACATGGAAACTCTTTTAGATTTTGAACCAAGTTAACCAATGGACTTGCCATGAATTTAAATGTATCAAGAAATCTGATATGAGTAATAGGAGATGTGTGAATTGTTTTTGTGAATGAAATGTATTTCTGATCCGTGTTTGGAATTGCTGAGATACTTCCAGAAGTCTTTGAGAGTTCCTTGATAAATAGATGTGTATCATAATGAGCGTTGTTATGAAGAAAGACAGGAATGAAAGAGGGGAGTTGATAATTAATATTACAACTTTGATGAGCCGGACCTCTATATTTACTAGTGAGATGACAATGGTCTCTAACCTTTAGACCTTTACCAATTTTCTCCTCACAAATATGACAGACATTGTTTTTTATAAATTCCCTTTTTTCTTTACTTGTTAAGGACATTGGTTTATTGGTTTCTCTCATTATCTTGGTTAATCGAACACAGTCTTTTTCTAGTCGTTTCACAAACTCCTCTGGGGTATTTGAGCCTCTATACATCTCTAACTTGTTATATTTATCACCAACGGATGATTTGATATAATAACAAAAACCACAAGGAGTATGTTTTTGATATTTATTTGTGTATGATTCTTTTGGATCTTGAGAAGCAGTATCAATTTTTTCTAAAATACTTTCAAAATCAGCATATATAACAAATGGATGTTTGATCTTTTTATTTTCATCTTTGAATGTGATCTTTGAGCCTTCTTTAGGCATATTGATTACCGTTGATTTATGTTCGCCACAATAATTTGAATGTTTATCTAATCTTTCTTGTGAATTGAAGAAGTTAAGACAACGCAAACAAATATATATTTTATTTGTTCTCTTACAGACTTGTGGTTTTATTAATTTAGCAATATCTTTGATGTATGTATAATGTGAATTTTCGTCTGAATTAAAATATAGAAGATTAATATGAGTTTGTTTACAATTGTCAGAAAGCTTTAAAACCTGAATGTTGTTTGTTTCTGTTAGACCATAAACATTAACTGATAAATTATTCATCTTTTCAAATTTAGGAATATCATTTAAAGTCATCGGAAACTTTAGATCTTTCGTATTTAATGTATTCTCATATTTTTTATAATGAGATACTCTTTCATCATGAAAATGTGGAGGATGTAAGTGTGCTAAAATAGACCAGAGAAAACATTTATTGTCTTTATTTTTGATATTGATAACTGCTTTTCTATTTTTGATAACACTGGGTAAATCAATGTAAGAAGAAGCTTTTAGAGGATCTGATTTAAGAATATGAATGTCTATGTAAATAATTTTTCCTATATTGAATCCACTTCCTACGATTGAATTATCCACATCTTGCTCTTGTTTAATAAGTTCATCATAGACTCCTGATGTTTTAAAATCTTGATATGAAGATATAAAGTGTGGCTCAGTTCTCATGTATGGTGCATCTATAACTCCTTCATCCTTTGTCATTTCTAATTTTACTCCCATATAAAATTTAAGTGGTTTCATTTCCTTTAGTGTTTTTTCAATCAACGTTTGAACAGCAGGTTTAACTATTTCTACAGCATCAACTATAGACTCTGGTTCAGGAGGTTTGAAGTTAAAGACTCTTATTTTAATATGTCCTTTGAATGCTCCATCAGAGTTTTTAGTTGTGATAAAATTTGATAAATGTAGATTTGTTTTAAGATGTATTTTGAAGCCTTTCTTGAGGATATTTTTATTACATGTAGAACAGTGTTTTGTTTCAGGTGGAAGAGGGGAAAGTTTGTTTAAAATGTTGTATGTATGTTTTGCGGTGAGAATATGTTGTTTATAATATTTTACTTCCTTCTCGCAAGTATCACAATAAACCATATTTATAGCGTGAGAAAACGTGGTGTTTTATATATATCACTGTGCTTAAAATAAAACACTTTTGAGCTTTACAGCTCCGTTTTATATATATCGCTGTGCTTAAACTAAAACACTTTTTCACTCAGAATCATCTAAGTCATAACTATCACATGAATACTCAGAATCATACTCAGAGTCATCAATAAAGCTACTCTCATAACTATCATTTGAGCACAAACTATTAGTATCATAACTATCATCTGTGTTCAATGAAATACTATCATCACCATCGTCCAAGTTCAATGAAATACTATCATCACTATCGTCTGAGTTCAATGAAATAGTAAAATCTTCACTGCTGTATTGACTCATATTTAATTAGCAAGAAAAATATTCCCATCAATATCTATATACTTTCTTTCATTAACAGATTCAATCTCTACAATTTTTATATCAAAAGTTATCTTTAAATAATCTCTAACTATCATAGAACGAAATGACATTTCACCAGAAATATTAACATCATTCATTTTACTTAGATCTACACCCTTTGGATTATTAAAGAAAATACAAATGTCTCCTCTAGAATTATTAATGGTCTTATCATTCTTTTTCAAAGTATCGTGGTCAATCACTTTTTCAAGCTTTGAATAAATTGCCAGGAGTAGAGGAGAAACTTTTGTTAGATTTACTTTAATGGATGTCTTTCCAGGTATAGTTAGAGCTCTTCCTTTAAATGAAATAGAGGGGCTCATGTTATTTTCCATAACTGGTTTTACCCAAAAATTTCCATATTTATCTTTGTTCAATTTAACATCTTTGACATATTTTTCTATATCTTCCACCGAAGTAGAGATTGATTGAAATTTGTCTTTTGTGCTTTGAAACATTGTATTTATTAATGAATAAACTTGCGTTTAGTTTAAGTAAAAATTTACCACATAAATATGATAAGTTCTGAAGGATATTTAGAATTTCCAGACTCTCCATATGATAAATTAGAGAATTGTCCGGCTTGTGATAGAGTGGGGCTTAATGATGAGGATTCATATAAACAATGTATTTTCTGTGATTTAATTTTAATTAATGATAATAAGAAATATAAAAAAATATATAACTCTTTTAAATTAGAACCAAAAATGAATTACTTTACAAGATTAATAAGAGAGATGAATGTTAAGTATTGTGATGATAATACACCATTTCTTTCAAGGGAAGAGACTAATTGTATTGAGGAAATGTATAAGGGTTTAATGATATTTATTATTCAAAATAATTTTAATGGAAATGTTAATACAAGATACTATATAAATAAAATAATGGATTATTTTGAAATTAAACCCGAACTCAGGATAAAATATAGAGTTTCTCAAATAGCTCAAAAAAAGTTGGATAACTTGTTTTCCAAATATATAAATGAATGATTTTTTACCCGTTTGGGAAAATAAGATAAAATTTAATAACCATAAAAACATTCCAAATTCATTGAGATGTCTAATAGTTGGTTCAAGCGGATGTGGAAAAACCTGTTTACTTTTAAAGATGCTCCTTGGTTCTAATTTTTTAGATTATGATAATTTAATAATTTTTACAAAGTCAAGTTTTCAACCCGAGTATCAACTACTCTCACAGGGTTTTAATGCGGGTCTTAAAAAGGAAGACATTATCGGTTTATTTAAACTTCAAAACAAACTAAATGATTATAATATTGATGATATAATACAATTATTTTGTGATACACAGAAATCAAAATCGAAACCCATAACTTGTATTCTCAGTGATAATACGGATGATATACCTTCACCTCAAGATTTAGATAAATCAAAAAAGAACCTTGTCATCTTTGATGATTGTGTTAATGAGAGAAACCAAACAGTAATGGATAGCTACTATACAAGAGGGAGACATTCTTCTTGTAATTGTATATATCTTAGTCAATCATATTTTCAACTCCCTCGACGCTCAATAAGAAACAATGCCAATACTTTTATTTTATTTAAGTTAAATTCAATAGATGTAAATAATTTTTGGAGAGATAATTGCTCTACGTTATGTAGTAAAAAAGAATTTGAAAATTATATGAAACACACGATTGGAAAATATAAATATATTGTTGTGAAACAAGATGAGATACTAAATGATATTTTTCAATAAATAAATACAGAAAATGAATACTGAAGAAAGAGAAAGAAAGTTTAAGGAACATCAACAATTAGTTTCAAAAGTTGTTAAACAACAGGAAGAGATAAAGAAGAAACGGAGACAGAAACTAACTGGTGAAGAAGCCTTTGAAAGAAAACAAGAGAAATTCTTTAAACCACTTTTGAAAACTCAACACCCTACAGTTCCCACGGTAGAATTTACTCCGAAAAAACTTCAAATGCTCAAAGATTTTAGTCAGATAACAAAACAAGAACTTGGTGAATTAGAATATGATGACGAGGGATTATTTCGGAAACTTGAGCAGGTAAATCAACCCCCTAATTATGTTGTGGAAGCTCTTCAAAACAATGAATATTCTGCGGGTTCAAAAACCAGAGCAGGTCTCATTCCAACAGAAGAACCAGCAGTGTTTCATCTTGTGGAAGAAAAGGTATTGATATTTAATGATGAATTGATGTTCTTGAGTTCTACTCAACCAAATGTTAAATTAACTCCAAGATTAATGTTTCTTCTAACAAACCCCGGATTCAGCGGTTCAAAATATTTTGAGGAACCACTTGATATGGAAAGAGAGGAAGATAGGGTATATATTGAGTTGTTAAATACACTTGATTATGGAGTTTCTGTTGCTGGTAAAAGTAAGAAGAATGAGAAGGAGAAACATATTATTGATGCTTTAAGTAAGCTTGGTTCGGGTGTTAGTTTTCTTCCAAATGACCCATCACAATTAGTTAATAGGCTATTATTGTTATTAGGTAGTAAGAAGGCTGGAAACAACAATTGTTTTAATGAATCCTCAGCCATTTTAGATCAGTTGATGAACATGAAAATAATTAATAAATGTCAATACAAAGATATTTTATTAGATATTAAATAAGATGAGAAGCCCAATTCTTAGTTTTAATTTCACAACGAGCGATTACACAGCTTCATTCCCTTACCCACTACAACTTGACCCCCTTACCTCATATGAGGCATCTTTGTTGTCAATGGAAACTTACAATACCCTTTTTAATATCACAGAGAAAAACAACAAGTTTAGTTATAATCCAGGCACTGCCTACAAAACTATAACTGTTTCACCTGGAGCTTACGAGATTTCTCAAATATCTTCAGAAGTCTCTCGCCTTATGAAAGAAAAAGGTGATGAACCAAAAAATATTGTAATAGATATTCAAACACACACTTCAAAATCAACTATTAAACTGAAAAATAATTATAAAGTTGATTTCACGATTGAAAATTCGTTCAGAGAGCTATTGGGTTTCTCTTCAAAAAAGATTGAAAATAACGGGACGTTTTACAGTGATAATGTTATCCAAATATCCTCCGGTATAAATTCAGTATTAATTCATTGTGATTTGATTGATGGTGCTTATAACGATGGAATAAGAACAAATACAATATTTTCATTCAGTGCATACTCAACCCCGATTGGTTATAAATTTAATATGGAACCAAAAAATCTTGTCTATTTACCTGTGTCAGGAAAAACCATATACAGAGTAAATTTTAGGATAACCGACCAAGATAATCGTATGATATCCTTTAATGATGAAATTATATCCATCAGAATTCACCTACGTGAAGTTTTTCAATAAATAAATAATGGTTATTGTAAGAAAACACGAGTTGGGAAAATATAAAATAATTACAGGGGAGGGCATGTTCCTTTCACCAGACTATACAAGGTATGTGGGTAAAGGATACTATAAACCTAAGAGACAACGGGGTGTGGGTCATCAATTTCGAAATAAAGGAGATGGGATAATTGATACTCTAATGGGTATTGGTTCAACCATTCTTAAACATAAAGACCTAATTGGTTCAACTGCTTCTCTCATGGGAAATGTAGCAGGTGTTGTAAAGAGTATAAAAGATGCTCAAAAGGAGTCCCATAAATTACAAGCAATCAAAGAAATTAAAAAAGGTAAAACTCAACTATCTTCACAAGAACGACAAAAAATCATTAAAATACTTGGGTCAGGGTTTCAACAATTTTAATACTATATAAATACAAGTATGGAAGCGATTGATAGTATCTATGATTTGGATGATACGATTATCATTTCAAACTCTACTAAAAAGGAAGACTATTTTAAGGTAAATGCTATTACAGGAACCGACTGGAATTCAAACGGAACAAAAAGTTTTGAAATAAATAATCAACAAACTTACTTGAATATAGCTGATAGTTTCTTGCTGTGTAAATTTAAATTCACTAAGGCTGCGAATAATACTAATGCTACACTCGTAAATGATTTCTTCTGGAAAATGTTTGACAGTGTTCGCCTGTATATTGGTACACAAGAGGTTGAAGCGGTTGATTATGTCTCTGCTACATCTGAAATGATGAAATTTACACTATATTCGTTTGGTGATAGAATGGGTAAGGGAGCTGTTGAAGGCTTTATTCCTGATATGTCAACGGGAACAAACACAGACCCTGGTTATAGTCAAAGGAAGTCAATGTATAATGATGACGCAAAAGCTGAGAATAGTTTTACCGTAGCAGTACCTCTTAAAGGTATATTTGGATTTTGTGATTATGATAAAGTTTTGTATGGTCTTAAAATTAGATTTCAACTACAAAGGAATGATAATGTAAATAGATTGCTTTTTGGGGCTGAAAATGCTTTTGGCGACAATAATAAATTTGTTATTAATGATTTGTGTTGGTATATCAATGAATATACTCCTAATCTTAAAACGGAGGAGATGTTAAATAGAAGACTTAACTCAAAGAAACCGCTAAATGTATCATACCTTAAAAGAAGATGTCAACACGTTAAACTGGAACACACTACCTACACTTGGAATTTGGGTGTTCTTGAAGGAAAGCCACGATACCTATGGCTCATTTTTAAAAAACCAGATGGAGAGGAGGGTACTAATAAGAATAATGCACTGAGTGATAATGCTAAGGTGAAACAACTTCGGGTTTCTCTTGATGGCACATTTTATCCGCGAGATAGATTGGAAATTGATTGGGAAAAAAATGATTATGCGGAAGCCTACAAGTCCTACCAAAAAGTGTGTGAAAGTAATGGTAATAATGATCCTATTTTGGATATGGTTGCATTTAAAGGTTTATATACAATCTACGCAATTGACCTGAGTTCTCAAAAGGAAACTATAAAGTCTAATCGAGTGGATACTTCTCTATACATTGAAAGAGGGGAGAATGAAGAAGTTGATGCTTATTGTTTGCTTTTGGAGGAAACAGAATTACAGATTAATACAGATAATGGTGTTATGATTAATATCACATAGGTTTTTTCTCATAAATAAATGGTAGGGGTATATGTTAATCAAATCAATCTTAATAAATTAACATCTTGTATTCAAAATCAAAAGCCTTGTATTATTAATGTTAATACAATTCAAAGAAAAGGAGCTGTAAGAATTGATGTTTTACTCACACACACACAAGTAAAAACACTAAATGATGTTGGATCACTTAAAATTAAAATGACGAAACCTATGTTAAAGAAATATTCAATAGACGAGTCAAGAGGAGGATTTCTCCCGTTTCTAATTCCTTTATTTGCTGGTTTAAGTGCGGCGGGAGCATTGACTGGTGGTATTTCAGCAGCGGTAAAAACTGCTAACGAAAGGAAGGCACAACTAAAAGCTCAAAAAGAATTGGAAAGACATAACAAGGAGTTGGAGAAACAAATTAGTGGAAGTGGTGTAATTGTAGATTTTGCTCAAAAACTTGAAAGTCTACCTGATAAGGCTAGATTGTTGGTTGGTGATATGCTTTCCTCTATCGCTCAAGCGGGTGTTAAACTAACTAAACGGGGTAATGGATTGTATCTTTCTCATAAATAAATGGATAAATGGTTTAAACAATTTGGAAAGAATACAACGTCAAATATAGAACTAGCCAAGTATTGTAAAACACTAAAAATTGATAATGTGGTAATCTGTATGAGAGATGAATTAATACATATAAATAAGAATACAAAGAATATTATTATGAATTTAGACACACAGAATGGTTCTCATTGGGTTTGTATTCATAATAGTCAGGATAAATATTATTTTGATAGTTATGGTATGCCACCACCTGTTGAAGTAATACAATTCTTACAGAATGGTGTTTATCAAACATTTCAAGTTCAAGAAATTAATTCTAAATGTTGTGGTCAATTATGTTTATATGTATTATTTCAACTCAACAATAATGAAAATTTTTATGATATCATTTTTAATCTAATATAAATGACTTATGTTGGAAAAGATGGTTCTATCTTTGGAAAATCCTCTCAGGATATTGATTTATCAAATTATTATACAAAGGCACAGGCTGAACGACAAAAATATAGTGTAAGTAAAAATATTAATATGAAGAATACTTATAAATTAATCAATTATCCAAACCCTACAGATGCGAATGACTTAATTAGATTAAGTGATTTATCACAATATATATTTTTAAAGAAAACAGCACGTTTTGTGAAAGAAGTAAAATTTACAACCACAACACCTGGTTATACTGACCATACACCTTTCCTCATTGAATTTAACTACCTGCTTACAATTGAATTTTATAAAGAAGGACATTTAGTTAATATGCGAATTAATAAATGGGGGTATGATATGCCTGATTTAGGGTATAATTGGTCTTTTTCAATAAACATAGAAGACCTACATGATTTAAATCAGTCTCGTAAAGAAGAATATTATCCACTTGGTGAGGATAAGGATTTATGTGGAAGTACAATTAGTAAACAACAAATACGTGATTTTAAGAAAAGAAAAATATATGATAGTATAGCGATGGTTCGCATGACAAAGAAGGAAGGTAATGAGATAAGGATAGAAAGCCGAGGAATACAAACCGATTTGGTAGTGGGAAGATGGGGTGGTATTACCTGTCATAATATTAATCTCACATATATTTCTGATACATAAATGGCAGGAAGAAGACTACAAGAGAATTATAATTTTTGTATTCAAGGATACCTACAAGAAAAGGGTGCTCGGTATTACATACCTTATGATTTGGAGCATATACATGGGAATTTTGTCATAAAAAACTGGCCTTATACTGATATTGTTAAACCCACAAATAGAGACTTGTTTAAAATATTAAATAAAAATGAACTTCTCAAAGTTATGAAATATAAAACTCTTTTAGAAATCGTCAACAAATCTTATTGGTATCCTATTATGAGAAAAATAATTATAGATACAAGAATATCTCAAAATCCAGATGAGTATATGTATAATATTCTTTGGGGTTCAAACTCAAGGGTAGCAAGGGATGAGGAAGGAGTTGAAGAAGAGAAGGAGGAAAGAGAGAAAAAGGAGAAGGAGGAAAGGGAGAGGGAGGAGAAGGAGGAGAGGGAGAAAAAGGAGGAGAAGGAGGAGAGGGAGAAAAATGAGAAGGAGGAAAGGGAGAAAAGGGAGAAGGAGGAAAGGGAGAAAAGGGAGAAAAAGGAGAAGGAGGAGAGGGAGAAAATGGAGGAGGAGGAGAGGGAGCAAAGAGAGAGGGAGGAAAAATATAAAAAGATGGAAATCATTGAGATTCATAAAAGATTGAGTGTATTAAAGCAAATAAATCAATCTCAACGCACCGAAGAGGAAATTAAAGAATTAACAACTCTTATGAAGATAATGGTTTCAAAAATAAGAACGTCAATGTCTTCAATTTCAGGGAGGAGATTTAAACGAGAAAGTGGTGAAGAAGAAGAAGAAGAAGAAGGAAAAGATTATGTGATTGATGATGTTGGTGTCATTGACTTTAGTTAGTTTTTATTTGTAAATAAATGGAGGAGAGAGTGAAGGCATTCCTTAGGATTCTTTATGTTTTAAAAATAAAGATTGAAATGTATATGTTGAAAACCAAAAAGGTTTTGATACTCTGTCGGAATTTTTCTGATAAATAAATATGAGTTATTGTCTCAAATGTAAAAAGAAAACTAAATCTAAAAATATCTCTTATGTTAAAGCTAAAAATAATAGAGTTTATCAAAAAGGAATATGTCAAGTATGTGGCTCTAAAAAGTGCCAATTCATCTCTCCTAAAAGAGGAGGAGACATACAAAAGTTTCTGTCAGGAAGTAAATTTACAACAACTGGAATTCCAGGGGAATTACACCTTCCAGGGTATTCTTTCTGTGGTCCAGGAACAAACTTGGATAAAAGATTAGATGAGGCTGACAATCCTAAACCTTGGTCTAAACCTACAAATAGGGTTGACGAAGTGTGTATGAAGCATGATATTGCTTATGGGAAAACCACTACGTTGACTGAAAAACATAAAGCCGACAGCGAAATGTTGTATAATTTGTCTTTGATACAAAATCCAACGTTGAGAGAGAAAGTTGATAGGTTTATTGTGAGAAATTTGATAAATGCTAAATTGAAACTTGGTCTTGGTTATTCCTCAAAAAACTATTAGGCTCTAATGATGTCATCAAGACTGAGGAGCTTTTGGCTGAAGAATTACACAAACCTATAATCACAAAGTTTAAAAGAAGGAAGGTTTATTCTAAATACACTGACCACATATGGTCCGCTGATTTAATTGAATTGAATAATGACAGGGGATACAGGTATGCTTTAACCGTTATTGATTTGAGGAGTAGATTTGCCTGGGTTGTCCCTTTAAAAAATAAAAGGGGTGATACTTTAATGTTAGCCTTTAAGCTAATATTTGATCGGGATAAAAGGAAACCAAAGAAGTTATGGACTGATGAGGGAACAGAGTTCTATAACAAAATATTCATGAAATTTCTTAAGGGGAAGGGTATTAAATTATACAGCACCTTTAATGAAGGAAAGGCAGTTGTTATTGAGCGTTTTAATCGTACTTTAAAAGAGAAATTATATAAAAAATTCACACAACTCGGTTCTCAAAAATGGGTGTATTTAATTCAGGATATTGTAGATAATTACAATAATACAGTTCATTCATCAACACAATCAAAACCATCAGAAACATTTACAAAATTAGAATATGAAAAGGAGATTAATTTGAGAAAGCCCAAGTTTAAAGTTGGTGATATTGTAAGAATATACAAATGGAAAAGTCATTTTGAGAAAGGTTATACACAAAAATGGACTCGTGAATTATTTAAAATCATTGATGTAATGGATACAGTCCCTTGGACCTACAAATTATATGATTTAAATGGGGAAGAAATCTTGGGTTCATTTTACTCACAAGAATTACAAAAAACACAAGTAAGCAGATAATACCCTTGAAAATAATAAATAAATAAATAAAATGTAATGGGGATACGTTTTTAAATCTGTGAACCCCAAACACAGAATCCCACAACTTTTTAGTTGGGGCTTAACTTTTGTGTGTGTATAATGGGGATACGTTTTTAAATCTGTGAACCCCAAACACAGAATCCCACAACTTTTTAGTTGGGGCTTAACTTTTGTGTGTGTATAATGGGGATACGTTTTTAAATCTGTGAACCCCAAACACAGAATCCCACAACTTTTTAGTTGGGGCTTAACTTTTGTGTGTGTATAATGGGGATACGTTTTTAAATCTGTGAACCCCAAACACAGAATCCCACAACTTTTTAGTTGGGGCTTAACTTTTGTGTGTGTGTGTATGTGCGAGTGAGTCATAATAATATACAAACCCTAACCCAACCCAAGCCCTAACCCAACCCCATCCCTAACCCAAACCCATCCCTAACCCAACCCATCCCTAACCCAACCCCATCCCTAACCCAACCCCATCCCTAACCCAACCCCATCCCTAACCCAACCCCATCCCTAACCCAACCCCATCCCTAACCCAACCCCAACCCTAACCCAACCCCATCCCTAACCCAACCCCATCCCTAACCCAACCCATCCCTAACCCTCACATTCAAAATCCCAACCCTAACCCAATCCCATCCCTAACCCAACCCCAACCCTAACCCTCACATTCAAAATCCCAACCCTAACCCAACCCATCCCTAACCCAACCCCATCCCTAACCCAACCCCATCCCTAACCCAACCCCAACCCTAACCCTCACATTCAAAATCCCAACCCTAACCCAACCCCATCCCTAACCCTCACATTCAAAATCCCACCCAAACCCTAACATAATCTTTCTTTTCTTCTTTTTTAAATACGTATTTCTTTTTTTTTTTTTCCTCTTCCTCCAATTCTGTCTTTCAAGGCTTTTAAGTTTGAAGAAGTAGAAATGGGAAGAAAGAATTTTCCAGCATTTTCTTCCTCGAACTTTCTTGATATTGCTTAAATCAAGCGTCATTAAATAAAGAACATTGTTCATTGCTTTAGAATCCAAAGAGTCTCCAAGAGGAACCCCACAGGTAGAGTCTCCAAAATAAAACCAACTTTCCAAGTTCCCAAGGTATAACCACATTCCTGTTGAGCCTCCAAGATAGGTATCACATTCCGAGTCATCAAAACAAAACCCCCATTCCGAGTCTCCAAAAATATAACCATCTTTCCAAGTCCCCAAGGTAAAACCACAATTTTCAGAAATATTGGGGGTTTCCGTGATAAGTCTCACATAGTATAACTGCGGACCATCAGGGAAAACTTCCCTTTCCCAATTTTTTAGGGTTTCTATGATGTGTCTCACATAGTATAACTGCGGACCATCAGGGAGAATTCCCATTTCACAATTTTTTAGGGTTTCTATGATGTGTCTCACATAGTATAACTGCGGACCATCAGGGAGAACTCTCCTTGCCCAATTTTTTAGGGTTTCTATGATGTGTCTCACATAGTATAACTGCGGACCATCAGGGAGAACTCTCCTTGCCCAATTTTTTAGGGTTTCTATGATGTGTCTCACATAGTATAACTGCGGACCATCAGGGAGAACTCTCCTTGCCCAATTTTTTAGGGTTTCTATGATGTGTCTCACATAGTATAACTGCGGACCATCAGGGAGAACTCTCCTTGCCAATTTTTTAGGGTTTCTATGATGTGTCTCACATAGTATAACTGCGGACCATCAGGGAGAACTCTCCTTTCCCAATTTTCAGAAATTTGTGGGTCTCCAATGTATGACTTGTATTCTGGCTCATCAAGGTAGAACTTGTTCAGTGGGTTTTGTTTTGATAACTCACAACAAGTATCATCATGGTAAAACTCTTTTTCAGGATTTTGTGGATCTCCAAGGTATAACTCTTTGGCTGGGTCATCAAGGTAGAACTCGTTCTGGGGGTCTTGGTTGTTCAAAATGTCTTCAAACAAAAAAATAACTTCATCCCAAGTTGTGTTAAAAGCAGAATTTTCATTTCGTATCTCAGATACAATTTCCTGTGAAAGAAAATAACAATGTATTAATTTAATACAATATTTTTTATTTGTATAAATCAAGCTCTATGAATATTAAAATAAACTTTGTTAACTCTTACACGAGTCTCATCTTAAAAAAAAAAAAAAAAAAAAAAAAAAAAAAAAAATTAAATAAATAAATAAATAAATAAACAAACTTACCTCCATTGATAAGAGGTTCGAGTCCAGTTCATCAATCTGAAGGTTGAGTTCTACACAGGTAGTAGGACTCCATGGAATAGCAAAGTTATCCCATTCCATTTCGGCATAGTAGTCCATTCTCAAGTGAAGCAGAAAGCGTGTTTGAAAAAGCCTGTGTGGTCGGTGCCTTTTATAAGGACTGGGTGTGTCTTCCTGTGGAAATTCCCTGGGCGTGTCTTAACTGGAAATGATGTGATGGAAATTCCCTGAAAATGATGTAATGTATTACCTGGAAATGATACAATGCTGAAGAGTTTATAAAGTGGGTGGGACTTAGCAAAAGTGGGAGGAGCTTAGCAAAAGTGGGCGGGGCTTAGTAAAAAGTGGGCGTGACTTAACAAAAAGTGGGCGGGGCTTAGTAAAAAATGGGCGTGGTTTACCAAAAAGTGGGCGGAGCTTACCAAAAAATGGTATGTGGCACTGGAGGCGCTCAAACAAGAACATTGAGGGAGGTTTACCATTTTATCTTAGCTCAGTTAAAATATCTTAATAAAGAACCAAACTCAAACATATTTTTTGTTAATATATTAGATGGTGAAGAGAGTTGTAGGAGAATTAAATTATTTCCCACGCATAAACAAATATTTGTAGGGTCGTTGTTTGAGTGGGTTATATTCACCAGATGATATTAAGAGTAAAAGGTTAAAAGGTCCATGAGGTCAGAAGGATCACAGGTGTTTAAGTGGTCTAATGAATAAGGATAACATGTCAAAAGGTTAGAAGGTTCGTAAAGAACAGGGTGAGAGAAATATAGGTGTTTAGGGGCAATGAGGGAGGGAAAGAATTAATATGGAAGTGAATGGGTCAATGTTTGAGTGGGTCAAAGATTAATCTGCCAGATGATATGTAGAAGAAGGATGATAGGTCTATAAGAGAAAACAAATATTTGTAGTGTTTGAGTGGTCTAATGAACAACATTAAGGATAGGTACTACAGACAAAAGGTTCATAAAGATGAGGGTGGGAGAAATAGAGGTGTTTATGATTTTTGAAAAAGACAAGGGGGTAAATGACATTAGATAGGGATTTCACATGTTAAACGGAGGTGTCCCAGAAGCAACATTATTACACTACTCGCAATGCTTTGTTTTCTATGTTCACGCTCAATGGAATCATCAGGTCATACATGAGCATGACGTCCTCATTTTCAATGATTCTCCTTGGTTCGTGTTTCCATGAGTTTTCTGATACTGGGGTGTTTACATTTTTGCAGATATGCCAATGAGTCACTTTGCATACTTTGTTGTACTGTTGTGTGTAACGTTGTTCTGATAATATTTTTTGCAGCCAGAGAGCAGGTGACTCGTACTTTCTGTTTGTCTTGCAGAATCTACACTTGTCCGTCTAGCTCAGTGCCGCCATTTTAAAAAATCCATTGGTGTAGTGTCCATGATCTTGGGCATTTATTATGATTTATTTGCCGTCCCAGTTGAGCTGACCTCTTCTTAGCCATTCCAATGAGCCTTCTTTGTCTATCCCCGCTCTGTCCAATTTTTTTTTTTGGTATTCTCCTGATCTTTTGTCATTCTCCCAGTTGTTGGTGTATATTTCTTGATATTTCTTTTTATATATTTATTTTGTGTTTTTTGCAATTGTTGGGGCTGTAGTTGTTGCTGTTTCATTTTCGTGTGTGGCATCTTCTATACGCACCTGTTTTTGGAAATTATTTGCAAGGTGAGTTGGTGATACCTTTTCAAGTGTGTTGTGTTCATGTTTGTTTACAAATTGCATCCGATAGTTTGTTGAGCATTTCACATACTCAGCTAGTCCTACACTCGTCAATCTGTGCACCTGGTTGAGTTCCATCATGCCGCTCCCTCCCTCTCGTCTCGGCAGGTACATTCTCAGGATGTACTGGTTTTTGTAAAACATTTTGTAGATGGTATGGAGTTTTCTTGTTTTAATGCCTAACTTGTTGATTTCTGATTGGGGCCAGTTTATTATTCCGCAGCTGTATTGGAACACTGGTACTGCGAGCTGGTTTATGGGTTTGATTTTGTTTCTTTGAGAGAGGTATTTTTCAGGATCAGCTTCGTTATACGTAGGTATTCTTCGACGATTGTTTTGCACATTTGTTTGTGACATATTTGGTGGCGCTCTTCTACTCCAATGTATTTGTATGATGCTTCGTTTTCCAGCTGCTCTATTGTTTTCCAACTGTTGGTTTACCTTGAAGCAATGTGCACTTGGTGCACTCGTCTCGTCCAAATTTCATTTGAATGTCCTCAGAAAACCGTTTTACTAGTTTTAGTTGTTCTGTCAATTTTTTTGGCATTTGGCAAGAAGACCTTTAAATCATCCACTTATCTATCCATGATCCCTTACGCCTAATCGGTGATGTGTCACCTTTCCTATTTCTTTGGATGTTTGTCTATTGGTTGTTAGGGTGTATCCGTGTGCTTGTTCATTGATGAAGTTACTTAGTGGGTCCAGAGCCAGTCCAATCAAAAAGGGGGAAAGACTGTCTCCCTGGAAGATCCCTCGCTGTAACTTCACATCTGGTATTTCGATTTTTCCTTCTGAGTGCTGTGATATCAATGTGGTATTCCAGAGCTCCATTGCTTTCTCAATCCGTTTAATTATTCGGGGATTGATTTTGTATATTTGCATGAATTTTATCATCCATGAATGTGGGACACTGTCAAAAGATTTCTTATAGTCTATCCAGGAGGTGGACAATTTAGTTATTCGCATTTTGCAATTTTCAAGTATTGCCTTGTTCAGTCGTAAGTAGTCAATTGTTCTTTAACACCCTCTCTTACATCCCTTTTGTTCTGCCTCTAAACCTCCTTGCTGTGTTAGATGATGGTACATCATTTCTGTGATTATTCCTGTCAGCAGTTTGTACGTGGTTGGTAGGCATGTTATCGGCCGGTATTTGTGGGTGTTGGGCTAGCGGCTAGGGTGCCAGCTTAGGATCCTAGGATCCTGGGTTCGAATCCCGGTCGATCGCTGAATTAACGCCAGGGGGTTGACTCAGCCTGTCATCCTTCCGAGGTCGGCTAATTGAGTACCAGTTCACTGGTAATTCCCTGTTTGTCGTAAAAGGCGACAAAAAGGGTTGGTGGCAGGAAGGGCATCTGGCCGTAAAACATTGCTTCAAAAAGGGGACCAACAAAAACAACAACAACCACGGTGCCCGAAAAAGGCCAACCCCTGCTTTGCGGGGGAAAATGGCCTCTGAAGGTGGTTTTTATTTGTGGGGATCTTGGGTTTCCTCCGATTTTGGGATGAGAAAGATGTTCCCTTCTTCAAGCCACTCGTCCACTGCCTTTACCTCTTGGATCAGTTTGCTAAATGTCCTGGCGAAGTGATTGTGAAGAACATCAAGTTGTTTTAGCCAGAAATTTGGAATTCCATCTGGGCATGGGCTTTTGAAGTTTGGCATTCTTTGAAGTTTTCTAATTTTCTCTTCACCAATAATTATTAATCAATGGGGGCATTTCTTCGAGATGTTGCTTCTTCTTTTCCAAGTTTGGGATCCATTCTGCTTCCTTGTTGTGTTATTTTCGATCTTCAAAAATTCCTTTCCAGAGTATTTCCAGTTTTTCTTTTTCAGGGGGAGTTGACACATTCTGCTTTTGTTTCCCCAATTCATGGTAAAATCTCTTTGGGTTACTTTCAAACATGTGGTTTTGTTTTCATAGTTTTTTTTTTGTCTTCCTTACCTCCATTTATATTTTGAGTTTGTTTTTAGCACTTACACACACCAAGCACTCTAGGTCTTTGTCTTCAATTTTGTATTCCTTACCTTTACTCCCCCATGCCTCATGTATGGAATACATCTTGCATTGGAGGATTATCTCCTTCTCCTCAACACTCCGTGTGTGTGTGTGTGTGTGTGTGTGTGTGTGTGTGTGTGTGTGTGTGTGTGTGTGTGTGTGTGTGTGTGTGTGTGTGTGTCCTTGTGTAATCCTCATTGTTTATGTTTTATTCACCTTCTTGGATGGATTTGACAGTTCCCCTTTTTGCAAATAGAGCATCAATTGCATCGTTCTGTGGTCATTGTGTTACATTAATGCAGCAACATATTGCTGGTGAATTGTAGAAAAGGGCCATTATGCTTTGATTTGACATACTGATTTTTATTCCTCCTAGACAGGCTATCATACATATAATGCCAAGTTTTACCACTGAGGTTAATAAAGTAAGCAACTGGAAAACATCTTCAAATGCAAAGCCCTTCAAATGCAGTGCCCACTTTGCACTCAAACTAAACAAGATGAAAACAACAGCTTAAAAATGAGAATTTATTAATTGCTGTTCTCCATATTCTCATAATAAAGGTTTGTTGAAAATTTTATGACCAAAGCTCAAATGGTGACTGAGAAAGCATCCCAAAATGCAAGTGGACAAAATATAGAAACACAGTAGCTATTACAAAACCTGGCTCATGATGCGCAGCGGCAGAAGAAGAAGAGGCCACCTTTAGAGGCCATTTTTCCCCACAGAGCAGGGGTTGGCCTTTTTTTGGCACAGTGGTCCCATTTTTGAAGCAATGTTTTATGGCCGGATGCCCTTCCTGCCACCAACCCTGTTAGTCACCTTTTGCGACACACAGGGAATTAACAGTGAACTGGTACTCAATTTGCCGACCCCGGAAAGATGACAGGCTGAGTCAACCCCCTTGGTGTTAATTCAGCGATCGACCGGGATTCGAACCCAGGATCCTAGGATCCCAAGGCGTCACCCTAACCGCTAAGCCAACACCAGGCCTACTGAAGTCGCATAAATGGTTTAAATCCTAGAAAGAAACAGGGTGAGGCCAATCGCAGCAGATGGACTAATAACGGCTGTTTTAGTCCGTGGGCTGAGTAGGGTTTACATGCACCCCCCCCCCCCCCCCCACAACTTAACTTCCCGGGTATGTCCATGTACCCCCCACCCTAGGGGTTAGGAAAAACCATGTTAACAGAAAAAAAACTCATTGCCTCATAGTTTGACCTCTGGTGACCTCATTAGTGACCACATTTGCATATAACACATATCATTGCAAAGAGTGTCCCAGGACAAACATTTTGAGGGGTCATATGCAACCATAGGATGACGAGGTAAAAAGTTCTGGCCATTTGAATTTCGCCTACCCCTAATTTTCGGAAATCACTGAAACAGGGGGGGTAACATCAAAATATGCGTGGGAGGTACCTTGGGAATGAGTTTTTTTTCTGTTAACATGGTTTTTCCTAACCCCTAGGGTGGGGGGTACATGGACATACCCGGGAAGTTAAGTTGTGGGGGGGGGGGGGGGGTGCATGTAAACCCTACTCGGCCCACGGACTATTTGTACTTACTGTGACTTTGCCCATTGATATTTTGCCCCAGTTAAAAATTTGTCTTCTCTATATTCTCATAATAAAGGTTTGTTGAAAATATGATTTAAAAAGTTCAAATGGTAAAAATGTCAAGGCCTGGACGGACTCGTGCACACACACACACACACACACACACACACACACACACACACACACACACACACACACACACACAGACACACACACACACACTTCCATGCATGACACCCACTGACATAGTATGGCAATGCTTCAGCAAAGCAAAGGCAAAGCAAAGCAAAGGCCTTTGCTTCAGCAAAGGTCCAGAAAAACTATGATGAGATTCCAAACATTGCCCTTGCTAGTGTAAGGTATGGCATAGGGCTGAGGCCAACTGCAGCGATAGCAACTGCAGCTCTGATTGATGCAGGAATCATCACAGAAGACAATACAAGTAAAGTGATTGATAAGAACAAGGTCAATAGAGCACAGGAGAAGTTGATGACAGAGCTGGGGGAAGAGTTTGATGAGAAGTGCAGGGAGGAGGGGGGGGATCTCCTGCATCCTCTTTGATGGGCGGATTGACCTGACCAATGTGATGATGGAAGCTGAGGGCAGTGACCAATCTTTTCCTGCAAAGATCAAGGAAGAACACTATAGTGTTGTTAGTGAGCCTGGTAGCTACTATCTGTTCCACTTTACCCCAGAGAAAGCAACTAAAGAGGAGTCACATGCGGAGCAGATTGCTAAGGTCCTGTTTGCCTGGCTGAAAGAGAGGGGTTTTGATAAGACCTTGTGGGCCAATGGAGGAGACTCAACAAATGTCAACACTGGTGTGAAAGCGGAGTAATGCGGAAGCTGGAGCTGCACCTGGGGAGAAAGCTGGTCTGGTTGGTGTGCAACCTGCACACTGGTGAACTTCCCCTGCACCATCTCATTGTTCACCTTGATGGCCCTACTCTGTCAGACAACACATTTTCTGGGCCAATAGGAAAGCTCCTTGCTTCTGCTACAGACTTGGATATCAATCCAAACTTCACCCGGATCTTTGTTGGCCCTCCACTGATCAAGCTGTCTGACAAGGCCATTGAAGATCTCTCAACTGATCAACACTATGGCTATAAAATTGTCTGTGCAATCAGGGATGGAGTGCTTCCTGCAAGGCTGGCTCTGTTGGAGACTGGACCAGTAAACCACAGCCGCTGGCTCACCACAGCGAACAGACTTCTCAGGCTCTGGGTGTCAAAGCATGGACTGAAAGGAAAGAACCGGAAGAATCTGCAATTCATTGTGGAATTCATCATTGGAGTGTATTATCCATGTTGGTTCAACGTGAAAGTCAAGCACTCCTGGATCGAAGGGCCTAGGCACATCTTGTTTCAACTGGACTGCCTCATGTCCTAGAGGAAGGAGGTGCTGGACCTTGTGATGCCGACTGTGAGAAGATCTGCTTGGTATGCCCACAGTGAAGCCATCCTCCAAACACTGCTGTGCTCTGAGGATCAGAAGGAGAGGACTGAGGGGGTGGAGAGAATCCTGGCCATCAGGGGAGAGGGGGACCCAGACACTCAGCTGGGGGACTCCTCTGTCAGGACCAGAAAGACACCTGACATCAACTGTGATGCTTCCAGCATTGGTAACTTGATCAGCTGGTCAGAAGGTGTGTCAGAGCCACCTCTCACCTGCTCCCTAAGCACCTCGGAGGTGAAGAACTTCATCAACACCCCCATGGAGGTGCTCAACTGGCCTTGCCACACACAAAGCATTGAGAGGGTTGTTAAAATGGTGACTGAGGCTTCTGATAAGTACTTCTCACAGGAAAAGAGGGATGAAGGCATCAGGGCTCAGGAGACCAGCAGGAGGCTGATGTCCAAGAATGAGTCAAAGCAGGACTTGTGCAACCTGGTAAAGTTCAAGAAGTAAGGAGATTGATCTTTGTAATTGTAACCAGTGATATACATGCAGTTCACCTGTTAATAAATATGTACATTTGATTTGGCTGTGTCAATATGAATGATTTCCCTTATATCTTTTAATATCTTATAAAGGTGTTTGAAAGGGTAAAATTGGCAATTTAGAAATACAAATTGATGTAGGTTAGAGTTATCCTATCCAAAAAATAAACTCATATTTGAATTCCCCATAAAAAAACACATAATATAGACACCCCTCATGTTAGGATTTCCTTCAGATACATTTTGGCACCTGAGTATGACCTGCCCTACTGACATACACTGACACATCTACACACATGACACACACACACACACACACACACACACACACACACACACACACACACACACACACACACACACACACACACTTGCAAAACCCCGTCTCCCACTGCGGGAGGGGCATGTCAAACTGATCAAACCTAATGAAGGCATGTCAAACTGATCAAACCTAATGAAGGCATGTCAAACTGATCAAACCTAATGAAGGCATGTCAAACTGATCAAACCTAATGAAGGCATGTCAAACTGATCTGTCAAAAGTGTCCAAGTCATCAAGGACTGGAGGTTAAGATGTTTATTGTTTTTTTTTTTTTTTTTTTCTTAAAAATGCTGAATTGTATGGCGATTGTGTTTGGCAGGGAGTTAGCAGAAGCAATGCAATTGCAGCGAGAATCCATGGAGCGTTATACCTGGCGTGTCAAGGAGCGTGTGCTTAACCAGGCTGCCCATGAATCTCGCCCAGAGGAGGGGTCCTTCAGCCGCTTGGATTCAAGCCTCAAGAAAAACACGGCATTTGTGCGGAAGCTTCGCACATTGACTGAACAGCAGAGGGATGCACTCGCCACTGATTTCAATGTGCTTAACCTGAGCAAGTACATCACGGAAGCTGTGTCGGCACTCGTAGAAGCGCGGCTCAAGACGTCCGACGTGGCATGCGCGGTGCATCTCTGCTCACTATTCCATCGACGCTATGCAGAGTTTGCGGGGTTATTGCTGGCAGCCTGGCGCAAGCATCTAGAACAGCGGAGGGAGGAAAAGGCTCACAATGTGGCCAAATTGCGCACCGATCTGCGCTTCATTGCAGATATTGTTGCGTTGGGGATTTTTACGGACAAAGAAGGGTTATCGCTGCTGCATGAACAGCTGCGTGCCATTGTCGCTGCTGACCGTGATGGTCACATGCACATCTCGGTGGTCATCAGCTTTTGCCGCCACTGTGGCGAGGAGGTCGCGGGTATCATGCCACAAAAGACTCGTATGCTCGATGAAAAATATACCATCGGTATGCCGAGAAGTGATTTGTTTGGCTTGGAAAAGCAGCAACCGTTCACTGCGCTGCTTCGTGAGTACTATTCTTCACTGGCCAAGCACCTCCGGAAGAACCACAGGGACCTGCAGAACCTGGAGCGACAAAATCGGTAAATGCTAAATTTCCACATCTCACTTTGTAAATTCCAGACATTGCACCTTTCAGAATCCTGTTTTGATGACGTTCATGTAGCTGGGTTACATCCTACCTGTTGCACATCTCTGCATAGTATTTTTGTTTCCAACTTCTCACCTCAAATTTTTCTACTTCATAGATGTTTGCTGTTGCAGTATATCTGGAAGGTAATATTTGTGGTTTAAATATGGTGCTTCCCTTATACGTATGATACCTTGAACTTGGAGAATTAATTTCCCCCCGCAAAGGCATTCATGGAATGTGATTTTAAAATGTATTATCCAGCGCACGTAGCACAAAGATGGATTGAGCAATTTGGTCATTCTGTTTGTCGATCGAGGAACTACTTGATTGCAATAAATTTTTTATATTTTGAACACTGCAGAACACGAAATTGCAGTTTAGCAGTACTTTGGCTCTGGATTTGACAAATTGTATGGAATCTCATACCGAGTGTGCACGAGCAATCCCGATAAAGCAATTGCTTCAATCTGTTTGTCTGGTAATCAAAGAAAATTTAAAATCATTCCAAAACGTCATAAGTGCACAAACATCAGACATGAAGAACTAATGTAACGTTTTAAACAAGGTGGTGTCGAAGATGGTGCGTCAGCAGCGGTAAAATTCTGATTAAATGGGGGGTTTTTCTACAGCATTTTAACTTTTATTTATTTCAATTTTATTATATCTTTGAACACTCCAGAACACAAATCGTCTCGTTTTCACTTCCAAAAGCCTTCAGTTTAGCAGTAAACCTACTTGGACAAACTTTTACACTGTCTCGACCAAACAAATTTGACCGCACACTGATGGCAGGGTAATAGCGAGATTCAGACAAAAATGGTGGCGCCTATTGATGCAACCACAGAGCTAACTTCGTCCAAAACATCTGTTTAAGTGCCTATTTTTCCTCAAAGATTGTTCCAAAATCGTCAGTTTCTCCAGTTTTCGTCAGCTACGGACCGTTCTGATTGACCCACCGGCTTTGTATGATTACCATCACATCTGTGTAAAGTTCACGAATAAAACAAACGTAGATTGCGCTCAGAAATGCAAAGCAAGAGTTGAAAAGACCTTTCTCATGTCCTTTTTCTCAAGACTGTGTGGGGTAAGGTTTTCTATTGTAGAATATTTCCTAACCTTGTGTTGAATCTTATTGATCATTGACAAGCCATAAACATTCATTTAGTTAGGATAGATGTGACGTCTGTCTCTCTTGATCTTGATCTTGCAACTTTCCTAAAACCCTATCTGCAACCTCTCCATCCATCCCCTATTCCTTTCCTTGGGAAGCCTCCTCTCTCATCTTGGTAATTTCCATACTTCAAACCTGCCCCCCTCTTTTTGTCCCCCGTCACACAGCGGAGCGAAAGGGGGACTATGGTTTTCCCCTCCGTCCGTGTGTCCGTCCGTGCGTGCGTGCGTAAGCGAAGGACCGCATTCGAATTTGGTGTGTGGGTGCAACTCACGTCAAAATCCAATATGGCCACCGTCATGTATGTTTGATGCCATGTATGTCTGAACCTTGTGAGCTGAATATCTTGAAAAATAAGCGAAGTACCAACTTCTAATTTGGTGTGTGGGTGTATCTAGGCACAAGGAAGAACGCTATTGAAAATTGGGTCGCCACATCAAAATCCAAGATGGCTGCCGCCATGTATGTCTGAACCTTGTGAGATGAATATCTTGAAAAACAAGCGAAGTACCAACTTCTAATTTGGTGTGTGGGTGTATCTAGGCATAAGGAAGAACGCTATTGAAAATTGGGTCGCCACGTCAAAATCCAAGATGGCCGCCACCATATATATGTCTGAACCTTGTGAGCGAAATATCTCGAAAAATAAGCGAAGTACCAACTTCTAATCTGGTGTGTGGGTGTATCTAGGCACAAGCAAGAACGCTGTTTAAAATTGGGTCGCCACGTCAAAATCCAAGATGGCCGCCGGCATGTATGTCTGAACCTTGTGAGATGAATATCTTGAAAAATAAGTGAAGTACCAACTTCTAATTTGGTGTGTGGGTGTATCTCGGCATAAGGAAGAACGATATTGTAAATTGGGTCGCCACGTCAAAATCCAAGATGGCCGCCACCATATATATGTCTGAACCTTGTGAGCGAAATATCTTGAAAAATAAGCGAAGTACCAACTTCTAATCTGGTGTTTGGGTGTATCTAGGCATAAGGAAGAAGGCTATTGAAAATTGGGTCGCCACGTCAAAATCCAAGATGGCCGCCGCCATGTATGTCTGAACCTTGTGAGCGGAATATCTTGAAAAATAAGCGAAGTACCAACTTCTAATCTGGTGTGTGGGTGTATCTAGGCATAAGGAAGAACGCTATTGAAAATTGGGTCGCCACGTCAAAATCCAAGATGGCCGCCTCCATGTATGTCTGAACCTTGTGAGCGAAATATCATATCACAGCATGTTTTCTGCGTCTTCCACTTTGTCAACTCACATCACTTCCCCGACGGGGGACCAAGGCGTAACGCTTATTCTAATAGAGCTCTGACTTTTGATGCCATACCTCCTGCCCCCTTACACCTTACACTTTAAAAATACATCTCCTTTCACTACTGCACCCCACTGCAAAAGTTCCTAGGTACCTTTGCCACAATAAGATTATGTTTTGGCTTTAAGATGGGTTTTTTCAAATTGTCAATGGCAGAAGGATCCTTCACACAAAAGGAGAGCTGAGTGAAGATCGACATAAACAGCATGAGGAATTCACATTGGCCTACCAGAAATTGCTGGCTAACTGTCAGATTCTGGCCGAGTTGCTGGATGAGAACATGCCCGACCTTCCGGAGGACAAGTCATCACATGAGGGTGAGATTGTGAGCAAGGTCCTCTTTAACACTATCAATCTGTGGATGTACACATTTCCGTCTTTCATAATTCATGATGTGACATTTAGCCGCCACCACTCCTTGCAGACCCGTCCATTGGTATTGACGTGTTTGCGGCGGGACGTGCTGGAGATCCAGATGCTGAAGGCGGAATCTGGGAGGACGATGACACACGCAGCTTCTATGAGAACCTCGTGGACCTGAAAGCTTTTGTACCAGCGATCTTGTTTAAAGATAGCGAAAAGGCACATTTGAGCCGTGATCTAGGTTTGTATGTAGGCCCATAGTCACCAGAAAATAGTTTTGTAGCCAGTTCCTTAATGCATTTTTTTCATCATATAGGTTTAAAACAAATTTACATGAACGAGCAATGCTTCTATTCACGTAGCTTTCACTGTGTAATTCTCGTTTCACTATTTGAGGAAAAGGGTGAACGTTAACCATTTTCCTATTGAAACAGAGAGCAAGGAAGTGGAAAATGTGGAGGAGCTGGAAAAGGAGATAGAGAGCTTGGACATTGTGGAGGAGTTGGGTGAGATTGAGGATTGCGAGGATGAAGATCTTGGCGAGAAGCTGATATCCGACAGCGGTATGAGAACTGCTCTTGTTTCGTTAGGTCATTTGTATGTAGAGTTGGGTGCACCTCCTGTTTGATAGCATCACAATTGTGGTAGCTTTACTTATCGTTTTTTATGGCGTAGCCCATCGGGCAAGCCGTCGAGAACACTGTTTGTCCGTCTGTATATATGTATGTATGTCCCCTCAAACGTATACCAATCAGAGCTGAGGATATGGTCACATGACGGTGATGTGATTACGTTTGATGTCATTACGGCGGTGCAGCAGCTGACTCTCCACACTCCACATTTTGATTTATATGCCGTTCAGGCCAAAAATATTGTGGAACCTGTCATATATCACAATCGCCATGCTCTACCTTTACATTTTTCATTCAGTGTGAAAGACAAACAAACCGATTATTAAAATGATCATCAAATATCGGAAGCATCGGCGTTACGTCTCTTACAACAATCCGGTGCGTATAGGCCTTGCTCTAGTTATGACTCGTCTTCCGACCGCTTCGGACAAATTAAGCCCAGGTTTCTTAATACAGTGGTGTATCGTTTCTAAGGCTAACCCCTGCGCTAGCAGGGAAAATGGCCTTAAAACGATCATTCATTCATTCATCGTTTCAGTGGTATTGTTTTCGTAATAAGAATAATAATATTGTCCTGTGACTGGCTCTCGGTTGACACCGAGAGTACGCCACGGATGGCAATCAAGCTTAATGAAGGCGTTATCCAATTGAGGGTGAATGATATGATACGAATAATTCATACGCATGATATGATACGCGAGACGGAATGAAGAATACTGACTTACCTAGTCGGCCTTGGTGACGTCTTCACCCTTTGAAAATAAACTCAAATCAAGGCGGATTTTACATACAAAAATGAACACGGCTTTATTGCTGGACCACGATACAAAGAAACGCGACGATATCTAAAACCCCAAATGAGCGCTCCTCTATGCAGACTTCAAACACGTATGAGGGAATATATACAAAAAAAGAATCATGTTCTGTGGTGCGGCTTATCTCCATCTAGCTGAGGTGTGTCAGGGTTCGTCAGGTCCGAGCGTGTCGTCCAGGCCCCAAGCGTGCAGTCCAGACGCGGCTCCGTTTGGCGGGAATTAGGCCTTGATGTGCCCTCATTCGCGCTCCACCGGGCCCACATACGCCGCTGCGCGGCAAGCCTCGCGTCCCCGCGCGATTGCCTGTGAGGTCCCGTGCGTGAATGCCGTGTAAGAGAATCGTCGGCGCTCCCAACGTCTTTCCAACGTCCAACAAGCAAGGGTTTCAGGGTCAGAGAGCAAATGGCGGAGGGCAAGATAAGAAGAAAGTCCAAGGCAAGCCGAATGTCTAAACGCAAGGGAGCAGTCCAACACGAGAGGGCAAAAGGAAGAGGACAAAATGCCGGCGAGCGAGTCGTTTTACCGGTCGTCTCGTGATGTCAGCCCTCTTCTTCTCCAATCCCTGCCTCGCTTCTCGATCTCTCGAATCTTCTGCTCGCGTCCTCCCTTCCCATTGGCCGAGCGCTTCGCGCCCTTGGTGTCGTACCATCGGTCAGTGGCCAATCAGTGTGGCACGTCCTTCACCGTCCTTACTCTGCCAATCAGCCACCTACTTATTACTCTCCCCTCCCCCGGCAATCACGAGTCCTGGGCGTGGCTCTCGGCCTGCCTGTTCGATGTTTCATTGCCATGGTGTAATACTGCGCGGCCGCTTCCGATCCGTTCTTCTGGTGAGGTTTTATTAAATGGTATGTGTGGTGCTTTTAATGGTGGGATTCCTAACCTACATGTCTCTGTGTGTTGCCATACGGGACACCGGAATGATCACAGGTTTGGCACACCTGGGAATTAGCATAATCCCTACTCTACCTATCACACGATCATCCTTGTATGATCACAGATATACACGTAATCCGACAAACCGGGCTAAACAGATCCCTGACTTACTGTACATCGAAATGGTTCTTCTTCTTCATGACATCGGAGCACCTACCTATGCAGATCTACCTGAATCTATATATCCCCCTACCCAAAATTCATAACAATATAGTAAATATAACCATAATACTTTAATCCCAATGTCATGAATGGAAGGTTCATGGATTGAAGCGGTGTATGGGTCATGATCAATGATGAGCGGTGTTCGGCAATAATATTAATAACCGAGGAAGTAAGGAATTCGCCTCGGTTTTTTGATAGTAATATCATTTTCGAAATAATGACAACGTAACGTTAATATTATAGTAAATTTAATCATAACACCAATCCCTTCGTAGTGACTGCAAACTTACTGGAATTTAAAATACTAGGGCATTGCCCGTACGTGGGTGCCCGTTCCTTGCCAATGCCCGTACTATATATATATCTAAAATTATATCCCCCCCCCCTCTATTTACATGAAATGGTTTGGTCCATTCGCAACGACCACAGAACCCCCCCCTCTATTTACATGCAATGGTTTGGTCCAAAGCGAACGGTTTGGTCCATTTGATGTGATTCGATGATTCGATGTGAATGGTTTGGTCCATTCGCAACGACCACAGAACCCCCCCCCCCCTCTATTTACATGAATGGTTTGGTCCATTCGCAAAGCCAAAGCGAACGACCACAGAACCCCCCCCTCTATTTACATGAATGGTTTGGTCCATTCGCAAAGCCAAAGCGAACGACCACAGAACCCCCCCCCCCCCCTCTATTTACATGAATGGTTTGGTCCATTCGCAACGGCAAAGCGAACGGCGAACGGCTAAATCGCCATAGCTCGGTAAGTACTTGTCCGATTAATTTCAAACCTTGAAAAGGCACATCCTCGGGTCCCCAGCAATATACCTGGCAAGTTTCAAGTATATCGGACCGGTAGTTGTCGAGAAACAGCGGTCACAGACAAACGTACAGACGTACAGACGTACAAACGTACAGAGATTACTGGAATTATAGATAGATATCATGTACTACTTATTAGAGAAGCTTCAGTTTTGTGTCCGTTGCGTCATTACGTCTATGATGTCATTTTGACGGCTGCTCCACCGAACGACATTTTCATTTACAAGTCGGCCTACACCCACTCACTCCAGGAGCTGCAGAAAGGGTCATTCCTCTTTGGGGTATATAGATTACAGTCGATCTATGGTCGGGTCTCAAGAACACTGGGTGTGTTCATTTACCAAGGTTCTTGTGGAGAGATGGCCATTTGGTTTAAGCATTCGAGCAAGCACTCAATTCAAAACCGTTAAGGAATGGCTGGCTTGGCAGGCACTAGCTAGGTGCTTGGTAAATAAGCACATCTCCAAACCTTGTGAGATATATAGATTACAGTAGATCTTCGCTCGGTTCTGTAAGTAAAACTTACCTCATGGATGTCGAGATTCCTTCAAATTTCTTTGTTTAATGTTATAAACAGCATTAGCAACTGTTAAAAAAGCTAATCATGTGTGTTTGTGGTTTATTATATTTTACAATCCCGGCTGTAACGCCGCTGTTAGACTTTTGGTCTTGTTATATTTGTATACGGAGTCGAGGTTCGTGGAAGAGCGAGAACTTGGTACGGATCAGGAAGTAACAGTAGAAATAGAGGGGGGACACACCAATGAACAGATCGGTTAAAGGACAAAATAGAGGGAGACTTGGACAAATTAGGCATGTGGGGAAGAACGAATCTCTCCAGACATTTCTCGAGCATTTGCTATTTTATGCCATGCAGTTCCATTCCACATTGTTTTGCGTTACCGACACATAATCCTGGTGCTTTCCATGTTGGTGAGAAAGGTTTTATTGAAAGACTACTATTGACTAAACATTTGCTCATTAATGCAGACATCATCACTTGACATGGATACTGTTTGTATATCCCTATTGTGTTGCTTGTAAAATTTCGAGGAAGACCTTTTGAAATCTTCTTCGTTTGTACGCATCACAAGGCTGCGGGGTAGCATTATTAGCTAAGGGCACGGCTATGCCGCTGATGTAATGCCCTCTGTAGATTAGGGCAGGAATTTGTAATTTGTTAAGGACCACGCTTGCTCTTCGCGAAGGACAACGTGGAATATTTAACGTCCACCAACTAATGCCGGCAGAAAGGTTGCCCAGTTTAACGTCCATCTGAGGGACGGCACACACGTTGATGAATCATCCTGTCTGTGAAACACCGGGATGACAGTTTATAGCTGGGTCGGGATTCGAAACTTGGCTAGACAGCCTACAGGTGAGTGTGCGTACCGCTAGTCCATCCTGTCAGCCCACCATTTCAAATTCTGATAGTTGATGTGCTTCGGGCGAAACTACACGTTTTGTATAAATATTTTATGTGCAGCTGTATTCAAAAGACTAGCAGAGTACCCGCCCTACAGGCGACCCTATGGGCAATCTTGTTACAAGCGTCCAACATATTTCCTGCCATCTCTTATTGAGGATATTTTCTGCTGATACAACTGCTTTGACTTGGATTTCTTGATTATTTCCTTTGGTAATATTGCTGGCTCTCTGTTCAACTTAGGTGGCCTTGGTTTTTGAGGCATCTCAATTTTCCAGAAAACAAACAAACATCAACCATCACCCTAGCTAACAATACCCACAACCAAACCACACTCACCTCTTCCCTCCTGCCTCCCACCCTCCCCCCTCCACCATGCCTCACAATCCCCCTACAACCATCACCCTAGCCAACAATAGTCACGACTACCCCTCACCACCCCTACACAATCCCCCATCAACTATTGCCATAACTAACAATACTCACGATCACCCCACACCATCCCCCCAACAACCATCACCCTAGCTAACAATACCCACGGCCAACCCACACACCCCGCTCCCTCCAACATCCACAATCATTATCAAAATCCGAGCAGCTCGGAATGCACTGTCTCCATGTACTGTCGCCTCCATAGTTAGGCAGCTTAGCAATTTTTGGGGTAACGACTTTACAAAAGTACCATTTTTATTTTAGTGGTTCATTGGACCATATGCAATAGAATTAGGACCGGAGGCAAGACATATACAGTGTTTGACTTTTGCGCAAATACGACTCGCACAGCATAATATCGAGCAATACATTTATGCAAATAAATCATCAGCTATTGGAGTTAGACTAAAATCGTAAATACATAAATTGCTGGACAAATTACCTTGAACAACATGTTCTGTTCTAAAGCTATATTGTCATTACATCCTTGTAGTTGCGTACATGTTAGATATATGAGAGGTGCGCGAGTCACAAGTATAACACATTTGTATAAACACTCGGTATTATATTACTAATTATTATTACATGGAAGCGTAAGATTTATTATGCAGGCATGCATAAGTTTTACAAATAACACTGCATGTAATGAAATAAAAGTTAGCCTCCTTGTTGAAAATATGTACATAATTGGTTTTTGTCCTTGGTTTTTGTCCAATAAAAAGGTGAAGAACACTATATTTCTTGCCTCTGGTCCTAAATCTGTTGTATATGGTCTAATGAACCACCAAAATAAAAATGGCGCTTTTGTCAAGCCGTTCCCCATTTTCGATAAATATGCTGCTAAGCTGCCTGACTAACAGGATCACAGTGAGTTCACAATGTGATGTTACTGGCAAACTCGAAAATCGACACTAGGGCTTTTTTCGGCACTTTGTGATTCACAAATAAAATAAAATAAAATCCCCTTCAAATTAGATTCATGATTGTCAATGCTTTTCAGAAGAAAAAAAATTGCGTTTGGGTTCCCCTTTAAGGGTCTTTTGGGTCTTCGGTGTGTTTTCAGTATTCTGGGTCTTTTCGGTCTTCAAGGTGTTTTTGGTCTTTTCGGTCTTTGGTGTCTTTTCAGTCTTCGGGATCTTTTTGGTCTTTTGGGTGTTTTGGTCTTCAGGGTATTTTGGGTCTTTGGGGTCCATTGGGTTTCTGGGGTCTTTTCCGTGTTCGGGGTCTTTTGGGTCATCAAGGTCTTTTGGGTCTTCGTTGTCTTTTCAATATTTTAGGTTTTCAGGGTCTTTTCGGTGTTTGGGATTTTTGGGGTCTTTGTTTTTTTTTTAGGGTCTTCAGGATATTTTGGGTCATCGGGGTCCTTTCAATATTTTGGGTCTTTGGTTTTTTTGTGGTCTTTTGGGTATTTTTAGTCTTTTGGGTCTTTTTAGTCTTTTGGGTCTTTTAGTCTTTTGGGTCTTTTTAGTCTTTTGGGTCTTTTTAGTCTTTGGAGTCTTTTCAGTCTTTGGGGTCTTTCAGGTCTTCGAGGTCTTTTGGGTCTTTTCAGTCTTTGGGGTATTTTAGGTCTTTGGGGTATTTTAGGTCTTTGGGGCCTTTTGGGCTTTTTCAGTCTTTGGGGTATTTTGGGTATTCGGGGTCTTTTCAGTCTTTGGGGTCTTTTCAGTCTTTGAGGTCTTTACAGTCTTTGAGGTCTTTTCAGTCTTTGAGGTATTTTAGGTGTTTTAGGTATTGGGGTCTTTTGGGTCTTTTAAGTCTTTGAGGTCTTTTGGGTTCTCGGAGTACTTTTGGTTAAGTGTTTCAGGTTACAATTGTGGGTGGCGTCAAATCAGCTGTCCAACCAATGAGTAAAGAGCGGGCATACATACTGTCGTGTGGCCGCCTTTGATTAAAATCAGACGGTCACGGAAGCCGATTGCGAAGGCCTTAGCTCTCGAGGCGAAAACTCAATGGCGGAAAGCTATACAAAATTGCGCGCGGGATGGAGGGGCAGCGCAAGATCCCTGCAGTCTTACCTGTTAAATAAACCACACGGAAAACTGCGTTCAGATATATACAGAAAAATAATACAAGGGTTTATTCAGAAGGATAGCGGGACAGGAAAAGCACGCGCCGTTAATAAATGTCCTAATCGGGACATCCCCACACACAGATTTTGGATACAGACGAGGGAATGAATTACGAAAAGAAAACGTTTGTTATGTTCGGGGAATGTGGGGTGCGACCTTATCTGTTCGTCGTCTTGCCCACACGCGGCTCCAAGCTCTGGCGCGAAGAAACCCTTCGTCCGCTAGCACGCTTTGCCAGGCCCCGGTGCGACTCGCACCGGGGCTATTCATTCTAAAAGTATAGAACTATCACATTACATCAAACACTATCACAAAGATTCTAAAACACAAACTTTTAGCATTGAGTTTATTTAGAAGTTTAATGAGTTATTTTTATTTATTTAAAATGAAATAGAAGTTTAAAAGTTTTAAAAGTTTAAAAAATAAAATATAAAGAAAAACTATCATTATACTATAAAATAAAATAAAATAAAAGTTTAAAAATGAAAAATGAAGTTTAGAAGCAAAAAATGCTTTTAAACTATCATAAAGATTCTAAAAGTATAGTATTAAACACTATCACAAGTGCAAAAAGTGTTTTTTCCACACTAATACAAGTGCAAAAGTGGTTTCCTGCACCAACACAAGTGCGAAACAACAACTAACAGTGTTATTTATAGAAAATGCAGTTTTATAGAAAAAACAATTCCCTTCAGGACATGGAGGTCTGGAGGAGTCAATAACATACAACAGATTTTAATTGTGCAAATGCAACAAAAAAAATTTATTTATAGAAAATGCAGCAAGACACTCAAGACTCAATAGACTCAATTAGACCACTGTAAATCTATCCACCTGTATAATGGAGCAGATGCGTATATGGCGATATAATTACTCTCATCCCAAAGGTATTGTAAGACTTTTGCAACGCCTGTGTGTGTGTATGTGTGTCTGTGTGTATGTGCACGTGCACGTTCGTGTCATTTGATTTTGCAATCACCATGGCAACCAGCTTGGATTTAAGCGAAAATTTTAAGATCTTCTTCTCCGAAACCACAATAGCACATCTGCACACCACGAGGTCCTGCCCGCTCGGCACCAACACTCGCTCCCTGCACCAACAGCACCGCGAAGGGCCGAGCACCGCTCCAAGCACCACTCCACACCAAGAGCGAACCATCAGCACGAAGAAGAGAAGCGCAGAGACCAAAAGATGTGCAGCGTCAAGAGACCAGCGAAGAAGAAAGGGCCAAAAGGGAGAGAGGGCCAAAGGAGAGCAAATGCGACTGCACGCTATGAAAACCCAGAGCCAAGAGAGAAAATGTCGTGCAGCGCGCCCTTTTATCACCTTCGTCCACCCTTCTCCAATCTTCTCTTTAGCTGGCGCCCTCTCATTGGCCAAGTGCCTCCCCACTGGTGTTGCTCGCCGCTCCCCCTGCCCAATCAACAGTCCTGTGCGTGGCTCCCAGCCTTGCCACGAGGCTGGTTGCTAGGCCAGCTGGTGGTGTGGCTGGCTGCGGCCCCATCGGCGGCGCCCCGTCCTGGCTTTCTGCCTGTTTGTCTTCCACAGTCTTTGTAAGGGAAGGGAATTTAATTAATGTGTGCACAAAAGGGCCTATCTAAGTGTTTATAGGAGTGCGTTGCCATAAGGGACAAAGGAATGATTTCCAGGTCCTGGCTTTCTGCCTGTTTGTCTTCCACAGTCTTTGTAAGGGAAGGGAATTTAATTAATGTGTGCACGAAAGGGCCTATCTAAGTGTTTATAGGAGTGCGTTGCCATAAGGGACAGGAATGATTTCCAGGTCTGACACACAGGGGTTTATCTTAGTCCCTACACTATTTAACACCCGAACATCCTTGTATGTTCACAGGTATACTCTTATCTCGACAAACCGCCTAAAACACAGAACTTATTACAGGGTGGATTCCCTATCGCGACAGTTGAAGCATGTTACCTATACAGATCTACCTGGCTCTAGATATTCCTTTATCCCCCCCCCCCCCCCCCCCCCCCGACATAACAATACTGTTGTGCGAATCCCTCAAGGTTAACACCAGGGACCGCGGAAGACCGAACGGCTTTAATTGAGGCGACGATTTTGCTATCAACCACGGGAGGAAGAAGTGAAAAGGAAGAGGCGACAGCGCTTACCGATATCGATCCAACCGCAGCTCCGATCCTGCAGGGGAATTAACTCAAAATGGGAATCCGGGGTAAAATGTACAAAAATAATGATTTATTAAACAGAACCCGAGAACGAGGAACGCGATGGTAAATAAATAATGATCCTAAATTGGGATCCCACACACGGACTTCCAAATACGAGACAGGGGAAAATGAATTAACAAAAGAACACGTTCGTCATGGGTTTGTGTAAAGTGGTGTGAGCTTATCTGTCCATCGTCCAACGCTGCCCCGTCTGGCTCCAAGCTCCGGCGCGAGGAAACTCTCCGTCCGCTCGCTCTCACGCTTCGCCAGGCCCCGCGCGGCCCGCACCGCTCCAAGCTCCGGGTCGATCGCACACGACGCCCCAGCACCACTCCAAGCACCACGCAGATGGTGAACCAACGACCACCAGGACCTCTCAAGACGAAGAAGAGAGGCGCAGAGATCAAAAAGAAAGGCAAGAGCTTCAAGCACAGAGAGAGATCTCCAATAGGAAGGGGTCCAGCACGAAGAGAGCAAAGAGAGACCAAGAGACAAAATGTCGGCCAGCGAGCCTTTTTGTAACTTTGCCTGTGACGTCAGTCCTGGCACGCTACCAACCAGAGCCTCGTAGCTTCCCGCCATCCACCGAACCTTCCAGCACCTGCCCTCCAATGAACAACCTCCCTCTCAGTCATGGTTTTGCGCCTTCAGTGCTGATTGGCTGGAGGTTCGCGCCTTCGCGTTCGCGCCGTTACCTCGCCGGTGAGAGTCTCCACACACCAGGCTCCTCCGTGGCCTCCTGCTTCTGCGCAGCTACATGGGTCACCGGGGATCTCCGTTACCCCACGGCGCCCAACCAGACCCTCCACCGACGAGCTCCAATTTCCAGATACCACTGGCTGCCAGGGGTAATTGCCGCAGAGGGGGGTCGCAGGCATCGCTCCTCCGAGCTTGATCTGTACCTGCGGACACACACACCTTCCCCACCCACAAGATCCCAAAACACACTTCCTCCCCCGCTGCCATTCCATTTTCCAACACAATTCCATGAGAAGATGTTACAAAAGATGTGCCGTGGCCTGCCCTTTGTGAAATCCCAATTCACATTTAAATCACATTTTCAAAACCACCTTTCAAAACTCAATAATCATCATTCACTCTCCATTATCTCCACTCTCACGACCACATGAAAACACCAAACCTCTACACATAAACAAACGCCACACACAAGACACTGTGTGGCCCCCATTCCATCCCCTCACCGACCATGTCATCACTCTCACCCGCCCCCTACTCCAAATTACATGTCCCCAAATTTACCAAGCAAGTCCTGAAGCCTGGGACAGTACACTTCAAAACACTCACCTCAAGTGCAGGTAGTTGCAGGTTGGTCGGGTCCAAGAGTGCCATCCACCACACCTAATTTCCCCCTCACCCTTTCAATCCACCCAGGAGCCTCCCGACCCATGTAGGAGCTCAATCTATCCCCGTGAACTATCTGTGGAAGGGTATGCGGGCCCATCTGAATTTTGAACACCACATCAGTCACCTGCCGAAGCACCACCCCGGGGCCCTTCCAGGGTGAGGTGAGTTTTGGACAAATCCCCTTCCTCCTCCGGGGCCAGTAGAGCCAAATAAGGTCTCCGGGAAGGAACCGAGGTGTGTGTGCCCGAGCGTCGTACTGCGTTTTCACATGTGAAGAAGCCAAGCCAATTTGCTTCCTCGCAAACTCATGAGCCTTTTCTATGCCCGTTTTCAAATTGGTTGCATAGCTTTCCACAGATGCTTCACCCGGTTCTTCTGGTGATGGTCCCATCAACAAATCTGTGGGGACTCGCATCTCCCTACCGAACATCAACAAGGTGGGGGTGCACCGAGTGGTCGCATGCTGTGCGGTCCGGTAAGCCATCAATATAAAGGGGAGGTGCTCGTCCCAATCCTGCTGGTTTTCGGATGTAAAGAAGGCCAATTGGGTCAACAATGTCCGGTTGAACCTCTCTACCATCCCATCCGATTGAGGCCTAAGGGGGGTAGTCCTGGTCTTATGAATTTGGAGGAGCTCGCACACCGACCGCAGGAGCGCGGATTCAAAGTTCCGGCCCTGGTCGGTCGGTGTGTAGCTCCCTTGGAACGCCAAATCGGGAGAAGAATCCTTCGACTAAAACTTGAGATACCAGCCGGGCTTCCTGGTTGGGCAATGGGTAGGCCTCTGGCCACTTGGTGAAGTAGTCCATTGCCACCATAATGTACCGGTTCCCTCGGCCGGTGGCTGGCAGGGGCCCCACCACATCTACTGCCACCTGCTCAAGTGGTGCTCCTACATTGTACACCTGGAGTGGGGCCTTGCGCGCATGTGGGGGTCCCTTCTTACTGCGGCAGAGGTCGCAGGATCTCACCCAATTTTGAATGTCCCTGCCCGAATTCACCCAGTAGAACCTCTGCCGCAATTTGGACAAAGTTTTGGCCACGCCCAAATGTCCCATTGTCCGTGTCCCATGCACGTGCCCCATAACCACTTCCTTCAATTTGTTGGGTACAATTATCAACCAGGAAGCTACATTGCCCGTTGGTGTTACCCATTTTCTAAACAAATAGCCATCTTTCAACCCCAACATCTGCCACTGTGCCAAATAGGCCTTTACCTGGGCCCCGTGTGGAGCAATATCCTTCCAAGAAGGTTTTGTCCTCCTCTAGCCAATGAAAAAGGGGCCCCAAAACAGGATCCTCCCTTTGACTTTCTTGCCAATTCACATCGCCCAATTCAGGTGGGGGTTGTGGCAAAGTTCGCCTGGCCACTCTCGCTGCATATAGGCATGCATCAATTTGGTCCTGCCCAATTGGATCCTTGGCTTCTTGTCTATCACAAAATTTACATTGTGCCTCCCAACAAGGGCGCCGAGAGAGAGCGTCTGCATTGGCATGTGCTTTGCCGGGCCGATGTTGCACAGTGAAATTATACTGCTGCAGCCTCTCAAGCCACCTTGCAATTTGTCCCTCCGGCTCTTTGAACCGAAGAAGCCATTGCAAGGAGGCATGATCCACTCGGATCACAAACTCCCTCCCATAAAGGTAAGGGTGAAAGTGTCCAATTGCAGACAGTAGGGCCAATAGTTCTTTGTGGGTGACGCAATAATTTCGCTCGGGCCTCGAAAGTGCCCGACTGTAATACACAATAACCCTCTCGACTCCCTGTTGCATTTGTGACAACACAGCTCCCAATCCTTTCTGGCTCGCATCTGTGTCCAGGATGTAATTGCCATCGTCTGTCGGGTATGCCAAAACTGGGGCCTCCACCAGACGTTGTTTTAAGTGACTGAATGCCTCGATGCAGCTCTCTGACCATATAAATCTGGCTCCTTTCTCCGTCAATTTGTGCAAGGGTCTTGCAATTTCTGTGAAATTTGCCACAAATCTCCTGTCGTAAGAGCAGAGGTCCAAAAATCCTCTGACCTCCCTTACATTTTATGGGGCGGGTCACTCTTTTACAGCCTTTACTTTTCCAGGGTCAGTGGCCACGCCGCTCTCACTAATCACATGACCCAGGTAAGTCGCCTCTTTCCTGAAAATTTCACACTTGCTCGGATTCAATTTCAACCCAGCACCTCTTCATCTCTCAAATACCTCTGTCAAATTTTTAGCAGCCTGTTCAAATGTGGGAGCGTGGACCAATACGTCATCTAGATAGACAAGGCAAGTCTGCCATGGTAAACCAATTAGAACACGTTCCATCAGACGCTCAAATGTGGCAGGGGCATTGCACAATCCAAAAGGCATGACAACAAACTGCCAGAGACCCTTTCCTGTGGTGAACGCTGTTTTCTCTCTCGCCTCTTTATCCATCTCCACCTGCCAATAACCACTCTTTAAGTCCAATGTAGAAAACCATTTTGAGCCTGAAACGGCATCGAGGGTGTCATCAATCCTTGGCAGGGGATACGAGTCTTTGAGTGTCACGTGATTGAGCTGGCGGTAGTCCACACAGAACCGAGTGGTCCCATCCTTCTTTTTCACCAGCACAATGGGTGATACCCAAGGACTCACCGAGGGCTCGATAAATCCGGCTTTTTCCATTTTGCTCACCTGTTCTTCTGCCTCCTCTTTCTTAGCGAAAGGGAGCCGCCTTGGCGGTTGGCGAACAGGCCGAGCCTCGCCAGTACTAATTTGGTGCCTGACGAGACTCGTGCGTCCAACATCTTCGGGGGAGAGAGAAAAAACATCCAAGTTCTTACCAACCAAATTGTGCAACGTCTCTACCTGCTCCGATGTTAGGCCCTCTTCAGAACGTGTCATCATGTCCTGCACTCCCTCCGGCCAATCACATTTTCCCAAATTTTCCCCTCTTTCCGGCTGTACTGGCAAGCATGTGGATCCACTTCCTCCGGTGACCTCGACTAGACTACATGACTGCATTTAGCTATGATGGCTCCGCCCCTTACAGTGCGGGGGCTATCGGACAAGTTGAGCAGCCTAACTGCCAACATAGGCCCACGGGTGTCTACGAGGGTGCGACCCACCATCGATCCCTCGGTCCCCTGCGAGGACCACGACTCCACTAGCCCCAGCTGGCCAATGGGCTGAGCACCTGCTGCTAACTCCACCATCACCACTCTCTCGGACCTGGGAGGCACGGTCACAGTGCGTGGCACCTCCAGCCACGTCCCCTGCACCTCCTCGTCATCCCCCAGTCCCACTAACTGCAGCCTCTCAGTGCCCAACCACATATGACCACGCCCAAGGTCTAGTTGGCAGCCATGTTCCACCAGGAAACTCAGTCCTAACAGACACTGGTCGCACACCTCCGCCACGCATGCGACTACGCTGACCTTCAGACCACACAACTCCATCCTCACCACTCCGCGTCCCAATATTGGCGCCGTCGCCCCTGTAGCCAGTTGAAGGCTGTGTCCTTCTACCCTATCAATTTTGTCCCAGCCTCCAACACTCTGGTCTAGCACACTCGGATTGATAATGGTGTCACTGGCTCCAGTGTCCACCACAGCCTCACAAAATTCTCCCTCAATTTTGCATCTAACCCTTAGATTACCCGTGCCAATTTTTCTGCAATTCACTACTTTCACCAAAGGAGGGCGCTTCTCCACACACTTGCCAGCCGAGCATGGCCCCATATGCTCGGCTCGTTCTAGTTTCCCGCACACTCTATTGCTACAGGTTCAGTCCGAGGTGGTGGCCCTCTTTCTGGCGCCTGTGGACCTACTGGGGGCCCCCTCCTTTCTGGACTGCGAAGCCTGTTAGGAGGTGGTGGCCCAGGTGGTTGCCGACAATCCCTCTGCCTGTGCCCTCTTCTCCCACATCTTAAACAGGTCCCCATGAACGGACCCCACTGGTACCCAGGTGGAGCACCCCTCTCCCCTGGCCCAGCCCGCCGAAAATCAGGCCGTCCTGATGGCAAACCTGGACCAAACTGCCGTGACTCACTCCCTGCAAATTTTCCCCCTGTCAAACTTGTTAGCTGGTGGCTGATCCCCCTTAGCATTCACCCTATGTCATCCTCTGGCTTCTCCTGATCCCGCACCTCTGCCTGCCGTACCGTCACAGGTGCCCTCTCCGATGCGCGGTTAGACCTCCTCAGAAAGGTCAGTCTCGCCGCGTATTCCGCCGCCCGGTGCACCGTGGGTAGGTCCTGTAACTCCACCAATGTCCGGACCTCGGGATCAGGAAGAGCAGCCATAAATTTCTCTATCGCCAGCTTGTCCCACGCCTGTGCTGGTAGGTCTCGGTATGCTATCCTCAGATTGGTAAATATCCTGGGCCAGCTCCTGCAACGTCTCATTAGGTTTTTGCTTGCGATGCAGCAGCTGTGCCCTGACCAGGTCGCACCTTGCACCTGTCCCATACCTGAGAGTCAAGGCCTCACAGATGGCCTTGCTGGTCAATATTCCCTCTGGGACGACATTCAACACGTCTGTGGCTGACCCCCGCAATGTCGCCACCAGATTCCCCATGCGCTCCCCCTCTCCCCAACCATTGAGCTGAGACACACACTCAAATTGTGTCAGGAAAGCCTCGAGGCTCCCTGATCCGTCAAAATGTACGAGGGGGATTGTTTTTCCAGAGACTCTATTCCCCGATTCCTCTCTGTCCAAATCCAGCCCGGGGCCAAAACACCTCCCCAACTGGGTATTCAGTTTCGGAGTCTCTGGTGTCCAATTGTGGCTCGTGGTGAGGGTCTCCTGGGTCACCTTAATCTGATCCTGGAGATGTTTAACGGACCGACTCACCTCTTCTCTTAGGCTTTCTTGGACCCGAACAACCTCCGCCTTGATGGTATTGTCCCAGGTCTCCAGTCGCTCCTGCATCAAATCACTCACCCTTTCATTATCCAATTGTGGCCCCCACAGGCCTTTCTCAATTAACCCCCGCTCCTGCTCTGTTATGCGGGCTTCCAACCCTTTTACCTCCTCGGCCAATTCGCCCCCCCCCCCCCCCCTGTTGTTTGAGCAGTCCCCATTCCTCACTCTGTTGTCGCATTCTGGCATCCACCCGGCCCCGATAGCCTTCCAGGTCTCCATTTGCTTTATCAATTCGGGCATTTGTGGCACCAATCCTATCTTCCAACTTCTCCCCCAGCTGCCTGGCAGCCTGGGTCATGCCCTCCTCTATTTTCAACACTAATTCTTCCCGTTTCAGTTCGATTTCCACCCCCATGGATTTTTCCATTTCCCCCATTTTAGTTTCTCCGTTAACCTCAAATTACCCCAGTCTGTCCGTAATTTGGTTTTGCACTCTTCCTTCTATGCCATCAATTCGTTCCCCCAGCTGCTGTGCCATTTCCCCTATTTTTCCTTCCAATTGTTCAACCCTTTCCTTCATTTCATTCCCTTGTTCATTCATTTGTTCATTCATCACCTCCATTTTTCCCTCCAATCCATCAATTTTGCTGTCCATCCCTTCGATTTGTTCTTTCAATCCCTCCTTTAATCCTTCAATTTTCCCCTCCAATTCTTCCTTTAGTCCCTCAATTTTATCACTCTGGGCATTCAATTCCCCTTTTAACCCATCAATTTTATTTTCTAGTCGCTCTGAGCCTCCATTTTTCCCTCCAACCGCTCACCCTGAGCCTCCATTTTGTTATTCAATCCCTGAATGTCTCCCTTCAACTCATTTTTCATTTCTTTACTCGTTCGCTCACTGTGCTCCCTGCTATCATTTATTCCCTTCATTAGTCTTTCATACAGGGCCTGTAAATCCATCGGGGCCGTCTTGATAGCAACGGTGGAAGTTCCACCAATACCCTCTACCCCCACTACTTCCGACTCACCCCCAAGACTTCCCGCATCTTCCATTCTCCTTTCCTCCATATTGCTTAGTTCTTCCATCCGTAAGAAGGAGTAGCTTCCCCGCGCGTCTTTTACAGGAATAAAATTTAACTTCTAACGACACTCCGTCAGCGTCTCGCGCACCGATCGCCGATGCAAATTTATCGCATCTGACTAAAAAAATTTGCGTTCAAATTCTCCACACTCTGACACCAATTGTATTTCGAGGGTTCTATCCCATTACTGACTACCAGTTGTCGTGCGCAGCCTCCGGTTAATACCAGAGGCTCGCGGATGGACTGAAAACGGCTTTAATTGAGGCGACGGCCAAACACGGACTCAACTATGGACGCAGGAGGAAGAAGGAAAATGGAAGGCTGCGCAAGCGCTTACCTTCAACGAACCCACGGCAGCTTCGATCCTGCAGGGAAATTAATTCAACCGGGCACAGGTTTAACAGGGAATGGAAAATAATACAAGGGTTTATTAGAGTAGAAGGCAAGGACAGGAAAAGCACGCGCCGATAATAAAATGTCCGAATCGGGACGTCCCCACACACAGACTTTGGATACAGACGAGGGAATGCAAATTAATGAAAAGGAACACGGTCGTTATGTTCGTGTAAATGGGTAATGGTCTCATCTGGTCTTGTCGTCTTGTCCGTAACATGCGGCTCCAAACTCCGGCGTGGGAGAATCCTCCGTCCGCCTCGCCAGGCCCGAGCCAACGCGCCCCCTCTGCTGCAAACGAGGTCCCGCCCGCTCACAGCACCGAGCCTCGCTCCCGCACCAGCACCGCTCCAAGCACCACGCAGATGGTGAGCCAACGACCACCACTGCCTCCCAAGACCAAGAAGAAGACAAGAGCTTCGAGCACGTCGAGACAGCCAGAGAGCGCAAGGGACAGAGCTGGATGTGCAACAACTCTGAACTGCTCAATCTCCACAAGTGCCAGAGCTGCAAGAGACAGAGCTGGATGTGCAACAACTCCGAACTGCTCGATCTCCACAAGTGCCAGAGCTGCAAGAGAGCAAATGTCATTCGGCGCGCCCTTAAATAACCTTGCGGCCGTGACGTCAGCCTTGCGCGCTACCAACCAGCGACTTCCACCGAACCTTCCAGCTTCGCGCCTCTCACACTCGTTGGCTGGAGGTTCGCGCCTAGCGCGCTGACCAATCACAGGACCGTAGCGTGGTGAAAGCTCGTAGCGTGTAGCGTGGTGATAGCTCGTAGGTGCAGCTGGCCGCGGTCCATGCGGCGGCGCCCCGAGCCGGCCCCCCCTTGCCTGTTCGTCTTCTAAAGTCATGTCGAGGAAGGGAATTATTTAGTGTTGCACTAAGGACCTAACTACGTGTCTACAGGTGTGCATTGCCATAAGGGACAAAGGTTTGGCTACCAGGTGTGACACACAGGGGCATTATTCTTTAATGTCTACTCTATTTATCACTCGGACATCCTGGTATGTCAACAGGTATACATCTTAACCGACAAATCACCTAAACAGAACTTATTACAAGGTAGATTCCTTACCGTGACAGACGAAGCACGTTACCTATTCAGATCTATCTGGCTCTAGATATTGCTACCCCACCCGACATAACAATACATATACATACAGTGCATTCAGAAAGTATTCAGACCCCTTCACTTTTTTCACATTTTGTTATGTTGCAGTCTTATGCTGAAATCGTTTAAATTCACTTTTTCCCCTCATCAATCTACACTCAATACCCCATAATGACAAAGAGAAAACAGGATTTTAGAAAGTTTTGCAAATTTATTAAAAAGAAAAAACTGAAATATCACATTGACATAAGTATTCAGACCCTTTGCTATGACACTTGAAATTTAGCTCAGGTGCCTCCCATTTCTCTTGATCATCTTTGAGATGTTTATACACCTTGATTTCTGCTTGAGCTCTGCAGGCAGTTCCTTCGACCTCATGGCTTGGTTTTTGCTCTGATATGCATTGTCAGCTGTGAGACCTTATATAGACAGGTGTGTGCCTTTCCAAATCATGTCCAATAAATTGAATTTACCACAGGTGGACTCCAATCAAGGTGTGGGCTGACCCTAAGGCCTAAACTCATTCCACCCCCTATATTTCTTCCTCTCTACCTTTTCTCGGAGTGTGATTCTGCTGGGCTCATATTTTGTGCGTAAATAATCAAGTAAGATTGGAGAAGGGTCTAAGTGTTAAGTGGGATTAAGTTTTTCAGGTTGTAATTATTGACTGTGTGGTTTCTTTTATTGTGACTTGTGCTTGTAAAACCCATTGAAAATGACAGGTTGGAACTGTTTATTCGACGGTACAGCCTCGTGAGCATGCCAAATTCTGAAGCCTCGGCCGAGCGTTAGGTGTGCTTATATCTTTATTTATTAGACATCCTACGGACGTAAGGCCAGTTTGGCTTGGCCCTTAAGGCCGGGTTTGCAAGCCACCGTCTACCAATCCAATAAAATAGAGGTAATTAATCTCTTTATGGAAAATGTTTTTCGAGTTTTTTATCCTCAAAAATAGACCTCCAAAAATACTCAAAAATAGACCTCAAAAATACACACAGCAGTGTTAAAAGATTGGTCTTTAAAACCCAACTCATATCATCCTTATGAAGGGGACAGACAGATAAATGTACACACTGTTTTATAAAGGGAGATTTTGTCGTTGTGATTCTCAACCATTCATCTTTTCATTATTCCCTGAGTGGTTGTATTTTCTGCATAATGGTGCATTTCTGTTTGCAAGGATATGAAGTGTTTATAACATTCAGATATTGTGATTCTGACTTTTAAAATCTTCATCAGAATTTTATCTTAAAATAACAGATATACCTGTCAAGGATAGGGGATGGGATGGAATAGCATTTTGGTGTTGGGAATGTCTTAGCACAACAACAACAACAACAATTCTGTCATGAACTAAGTTAAGGGAGACCTCAGCAACAGCAATGTCGTAACAGCTTAGCTTGATAGGCTTCGGAATGCTTTGACATCCTCCGGCATGGATTCGACAAGTCTACTTTTGGCTGGGCCAAATGGAATAAAAGGAGGAAGTACATTGCGGTGCCTTAATGGGAATTGTAAGACAATTAATTATGCCGATAAAACTTGGTGACGCCACATGAAGTTGTGAGAGAGGAGATAGGAAACCGTACAGAACCTGACTTTTCAGTCAGGTCAGTCTTTTGGGACTGCCACTGGTAACATGTAACCCCTGCCGAATGGTCGGGCTGTAAGCAACTAAACCAACACCCCTCACTGGCTTTGCTAGTTGGGAGTGGGAGGGGGGAAGACTGTGACACCCTGCCAGGACCAAACCAAAAACAACACCTGGCAAAGGGCGGATGAGCTCCCATCCAGTAAGGAGCTGGTGTCTCCTCAAAAACACCCATCCGGTTTGGACCGGTTCATGTCATATCAAAGACTTAAAAATGAGATTGTGAAATGAGATTGTGAAATTATTTATTTATTTATTTCACTGAATATTCACTGAAATGAATTTTCACTGAAATTTCACGCCTTCGGCACCCGGCGATACCGCCCTAAAGGCACCTGGTACCTGGAGGTGCCAGGTACCTGAGGGTGCCTCGTTCTTATTTTCCCCTGCACTTAACCTGTTTCATTAGTCCCTAGTTCTTTATTTTTTACAATCTCATGTACATGCTACTTCCTTGCTTGAACAGGATAGAGCACGGTCAATCTTCATCGGTTGGCATCCATAGGGAGGAGGGAATCCTCTTGAGGAAATACCTCACTGAATACAGGGAGAAAAGCGGCACCATTGTTACGACGTCGCTGGTACCGAGAGTATCCCTGGAAGTGACGGTAGTGACGGCACTTCTCCCAAGCTGTGTGTGTGTGTGTGTGTGTGTGTGTGTGTGTGTGTGTGTGTGTGTGTGTGTGTTTGTGTGTGTGTCAGCTCTATCATGAGCCTTAGCCCAAGTATAAAAGAAAAAACAATAAATAAATAAAAAGACACGGTCGTGTTGTTTGTTTAGGTTTGTGGGGAAGAGAGATGTTTTTTTGTTGTTGCTGTTATTCCATCTTCTGTTGGAAAATATTGGAGCGCCCTCATCGCAAGAGCGAGTCAAGTCGTTTTAAAGTCAAGAACAAAACTACAATTGAGAAATAGTTTTAGGGTTATAGGTTGTCATGTCTCCGCCGCTTACTACCCCATCTGCAAAGCACAGAGCAGCGGGGTTAAGCAATTCTGCTGTCTGATGCAAAAACATTTCAATTGAATTTTATATTTTCCATACTGTGGAATATTAATCGGAACACAAACTGCAGTTGAGCAGTACTTTTGGCTCTTGGGGCAAATTGTACGGAGTTTCAGCCCGAGTGATCACGCACACAGAGGAGTAAGGTAATTTTATTTTTACTCCATCTGCGTGGTCTTGCAGTCAAACAACATTGAAAATCATGCCAAACAGGAAACTTATTGTTTTTTATGGACGCAATAAAGGACACAACCAACAGGCACAAATAACTAACTGACTAACGTAACGTGTTAGGTTGGGTGGTGTAGAAGACGGTGGATCAAGGGTGGTAAACTTCCAATCTTTTTAAAAAATTTTTAAAAGCATTTAAAACCTTTATTTTATTTAAATTAAATTATATACTTCAACACTAGAACACAAATGACCTTGTTTTTCACTTCCAAAAATCTCCTGTTTAGTAGTACTTCAATAAAATTTTCAGCCATCTCGACCAATCAAATAAGCCGCTCGCACTCTCAGCGTTGGAATATCGTGATTCAGATAAAAACGCAGCTTGTTGGAAATATAGATCATGCTCGGAAACTCAAAGCAATAGTTGAAAAGACCCTTCCTATGTCCTTTTTCTCAGGACTTTGTGGGGTATGGTGTTCTATGAACTTTCTGGTTTTGGAAATATTATTTAGACACCTATGATATGACGTTGTTATGAGATTCGGAAAGTTTCCTAATACCCAGTATTGAGCTCGCGCAATGTTTTAATAAATGACCTGTTTTCTTGTATGTTTCTCCTATGTATTTTTCAGCAGAGACAGAAGATGAGGAGGCAAGCATGGCAAGCCACATGAAGATGATTGTGGATGCATTCCTGCAGCAGCTCATGAATTGTGTGAATCGAGACCTCATTGATAAGGTATTTGCTCCTTCAGTGTACGCAGGACAATAAATGTATTGCTGGCCAGGACGACCAACGTCTTCTTTTCCCCCCATTGACATTGATTAGCCTCGCCCATTCCAGAAGAGATGAGAGGGGCTGTTGTAAATAGTCTGTGTCTGCTCGTACATATACTTTAATATTGTTATGAATTTGGGTGGAGGAATATCTAGAGCCAGATAGATCTGTATAGGTAGGTAACTCAACTGTCGCGATAGGGAATCTACCTGTAATAAGTTCTATGTTTAGCCCGGATGTCGGTATAAGCTGTATTGGTGTCCCCGCCACGAGGGGGCAGGACGTGCTAAGTAGTGCAGGGATTATGGGTAAAATTCCTTCGTTTGTCGTCCCCTCTGTCGCCAACCCAGTGTCCCTTATGGCAACGCATTCTCATATGGACACTTCGATAGGTCCCATAGTGCACACATTAAATAATTCCCCTCCCTTACCACAACGACTTTGGAAGACGAGCAGGAAGCGGCCGCGTACAACACCGGTGTGGCCGTCGAACATCGTGTGAGACAAGCTATAACCACGCCCAGGGAACGGTGATTGCTTGGTGTAGAGGGCGCGAAGATTCAGCCAATCGGTGCAGAGGGCGCCAAGCCGCTCCTTAACAGCGGGTTGCTGATTGGAGGACAAGCGCCGGTGGCGGGAGAAGGTTCGAGAGACCAAGAAGATATGAGGCTCTGGTTAGGGCAGAGAAAGAATTGACGTCACACGCCAGGTGACAAAAGGACTCGCTCGACGACATTTTGTCTCTCTGCGCTGGACCCTTCATGCTTGAAGCTCTCTCTGCGCTGGACCCTTCGTGCTTGAAGCTCGCTCTGCGCTGGACCCTTCATGCTTCACTCTTGGAGATCTGTTGGCTCTTCTTCCCTGCGTGGTCTTTGGCATCTTCCCTGAGTCTTCTGGGTGCTTTTGGTTCATCGTGGTGCTTGGAGCAGTGCTCGGTCCTTCGCGGTGGTTTTGGTGCTGGGAGCGAGGCTCGGTGCAGTGAGCGAACGGACCTCGTGTGCGACCGACGAGCTTGGAGCGGGGCGTGCCGCTGAGCGGGTCGCTCGGGGCCTGTCGGAGCGCGCGAGCGAGGCGGACTGAAGTTTCTTCGTGCCGGCATCGGGGCCGGACGGGGCCGCGTTGGACAACGGACGCACCACTGCAGACAAAGTTAAGCTCGCACCACATTTCACAAATACACGACGATTCTTTTATTTAATTCATTCCCCTTGTCCTGTATATGAAGTCTGAGTGCGGGATCCCAGTTTAGGAACCATAGTTAGTTCTTCCGTTGTGTTTCGTTGTATCGGGTTCCGAAATATACCTGTTTATTTTTGTACATTTTACCCTGGATTCCCGTTTGAGTTCATTCCGCATTACAGGTACGCGCTTGCCGCTTCTTCCTCTTCCATCTTCCCCCCGTGCTTTTATAGCCGAATCCGAGTTGATCGTCGCCTCGTAGTTAAAGCCCGTTTGGTCATCCGCGAGCCCTGGTATTAACTGAGGGATTCGCGCGACAATATCATTCATTCTCAGGTCTAACATAATCGATATACCCTAATGATTCTCTGCAATCAAAAGCTCTTTATAGTTAAAAAAAATCTCACCTGGAATATAGTTGAACTTGCCACACCAAGTGAACAATTCAGATGCAGTATAGCAAATCTGCAGCTATAGCAAATTGTACGTTTCAGGAACACATTCACAGCATTTCTCTCAGGCTTTGCAGGGCACCTCAGACCACAGGCTCGACTAACGCCTCCGAGCCGCCTTGGTCACATTTTGAGATAGGTAGGTTATCGAGCCTGGGGTATGAGGTGCACCGCAAGTCCTGGCGGACTCGACTATTGCACCTGGGCTTCCTTAGTCACAGTTTGACAAAGTTATCTCATTTAACTGTAACAATTTATTTTGTCTAATTTAACCATAACTTGACATTATATCTTGTATGGATTTTGTCGAAGTTAGTCGCACTGTGTGTAAGTCAGTAAGAGTGAGTGTGTCTGCCCTAGTTCTCAGATCTACTTTAATGTGTACAGTTCCCTCCATAAGTATTGCAACAGTGAAGCCAAATGTATTATTTATTGTTATATACTCAAGAAAGTTGGATTTTAGATCAAAATATGAATATGAGGCAAGAGTACAGCAGGTCAGCGTTCTCAAAATACGTTCTCAAAGATTACGTTGTCGAAAAAGGCAGACTGCTTTGTCTTATCTCGTGGAATGAAGTCCCTGCTATTAAAAATGTACTCTGGGATTTATTTGAATAGCATGTCACCCATTTCCATTGCCTCTATAGCAGCTCTCTGCAACTTTCTGGTGTGGTTTATTTATTTTCTTCATGATTATAAACAATTATTCAAATGAATTCACCTAACCCACTGTTTGCTTTATATTGAACAACAGAACTGTAAATGTAGTACTTTACAGGATCTTTCCCAAAGTGCCATTGTGTAACAGGCCCAATACATGTATAGTTAATCTTGCGACACTTTCACAACCTCAATACAGTCCTAATCGCTGACCGAGCAGAAAATGCTTCTGACCGAAACCTGTCTGAGTTCAATACATGCTTATTTAAGCCATTTCCACAAAAAAGATAAATAATCATCTACTCGCATTTCTATTTGACAAACAATCACAAATCATAATTGGTGCACCCCTACTAATTACCTCTCATATCATCTTTATTTGGTGCCATCTCCCCTCATTTATGTGTAACTAGCTGAGGTACCCGGCTTCGCCCGGGTTGAATAAGAATAATACAAACTAGCCGAAACCCGTGGAACATCCACGGAAGGGAGGATGTGGTGTATGGATAGAGTGTACCAATATGGATGGCATAGGGGATTTGCTTGTCCGAGTAAGAGTTAGGAAGAAAGATGAGAATGAAGAGTGTGTATATGAACAACGTATTTATTGCAATCTACTTAAATGATAACGCTACGATATACTTTTGAAAAATGAATGGATTCGTAATAGGAATCGGCATAGCACCACTCTGGCCATTTTTTATGAGACTATATGGTGTGGGTTGGATTTGTGTGAACAAAATCAAGAAAAAGGCGACACTTTGTAGAATCCAACTTACACTGTGTATAAAGTGTCACCTCCTGACTTTGTATTTTATATTGTTAGAGACAAAACAAACACTAAATAACATAGCCACATACCAAAAACGTGTATTTTCAATTTTCACTTGTGCAAAAATGCTACTCACAATTACATCGCCTGTGCGTCGGCCTGTGATTGAGCCAGAGAGTTGGCCTGTGAGTCAACTTCCTTTCCAATGTCTGCAAGAGTTGAAATACTGATTGTGCATGTGTAAAATTATATGAAAGAAGAACATGCATATCAATAGACGATGCCATTGAAAAGGAGCGCAGCTGTCAATAGAAAAGGATGTCTGACTTATCAATTTGACATTATTGCACAGGAAATGACAAACAAAGAAACAGTTCATTTCCATCGGGTAATATTACGATGAGAGATCAGCCGATACCTTTATTATGTCCATCAGCATCCATGGCACTTAGGAAAAAAAAAAACGTGGCATCAGCCAGCCGCAGCCAACTATCACGTACCGTCTCGAAGTCAATGCCATCCTTTTATCTCTTTGTATACACCTCACTGATTTCTACCTTATCGTGAACAGGGTAAAGCCTACTTTGATAATCATGAACGGTGGCAGATGCAGGAGCGAAACGTAAGCGTAGGCCTCGGCCCTACCTATCCAGTTGTTGTTTCCGTTGTGTAAGGGGGGAAAAAAACAAACATTTTGGCCTCAGACCTTTGAGAGTACGTCGTTCCGTGAATTTTTTGAACGGGCCTCGTATGCCATGCTTCGTCAACGTTGGGTTGTTTTTAAATGATTTGAAGGATTAACTTAAGCACCGTGAATAGAGCAGATACTGATGGGCTGCTGATCGGTTTCACTTCGTTGTTATCACAGTATATGGAAGAAATTATGGTAAACCCACCTGATGAAGTTAGCGTACACCGCCATCGATGACACCGGCACAAATGGCGGAACAGATGGATTCTTCTTCATCGCATTGCATCGCATTCTCTTCCTGTGAAACTGTTTCATAGAACTGTGTCGTTTATGTACATTTTTAGCCGCGTCGCAGACGCTGCTCATAGAGTGCACTCTGCTGTTGTTGTTGTTACCACGTCTTCTTCTTCTTCTTCTTGTTGTTGTTCTTGCAGAGAAGACAAAACCTCAAAGCTCCACCCATTCTGGGAACCATAGCTCCACCCATTCTGGGAGAGCCTTCATATAAACAAATATCCACCATTTTATTAACTCGCATAGCATTGAGGCCTGTTTTGTCGGCCCGTGGTGTCTTCCTCTCACACAGTTTTCTTTCAAATCAAATTCGATATATCATTTCATTTTTCACAGTCGCCAACATAGTTTTAGACTCGGTTGAAAAAAAACGGGAAGAAAATGCGATGAAAGTTGCCCTTTATAGAACGAAATGAATTCTCAAAGGCCTGTAACTTCAAGTCCATTGACATATATTTTTTTTAAATCGCGGCATGCTCAGTCATACACCGCCCGAAATAAGAGACGGGAAAATGCCGAGATATATATATTTTGTTTAAATCGCGGCATGCTCAGTCAAACACCGCCCGAAATAACAGACGGGAAAATGCCGAGATATATTAAAAATTCGTCCATTTGATGACAATCGTCACGATGAAATATTTAATTTATACGTCGTCACAATAATGTGGAGAGAGGAGCATAGCTTCGTTCACGTGTTGCCACACACGGGAAATTGCCGAGATATATATTTTTTTCAATTGCGGCATGGTCAGTCATACACCGCCTGAAATAACAGACGGGAAAATGCCGAGATATATTAAAAATTCGTCGCCACACACGGGAAATTGCCGAGATATATTTTCACTTTGCACAAAAAAAACATCAAGTAATCGAATCGATAGGAATGTCCTGTGCTTATAACAACGACGTTATAGGCACAGCTGCATCTAGGCATTGTGTAACATCGACGCGGCTTTTGTTTTAATTAAAACTTTTTGTACTTGTTATTTTATTACATTCATGTAGTTTCACATTCTTGACTTCGTGGAGCTTCAATCTTTTGTGGTTCAAAAAAATAAAATAAAGATGGATTCTTCTTCATCGCATCGCATTCTCTTCCTGTGAAACTGTTTCTCCATTTAACGTTTCCAAAATCAAAACTTCAAAAACTTCTTCACTTCGATTCGAAAAAACTTCAAACTTCAAAAAACGTTTCCAAAACGTCACTCCATTTAACTTTATTAAAATGACGATAAAGACCATTTGACCATCGCCTTCGCCCAGCAGATGCCAATACGATGGTGTCGTAAGATGGCGTCGTATCGGCCGATAATCGGATGCTTTTGGGTCCCAAAGTCGGCGAATTCAGATTTTTCGAGTATGGCTGTACGTGATAAACAAAGAGCGCGGTTCGTAGATGGAAAATGCATTAGTGCCGTGGGCATGGGGTCACTGGGTGCGGCGTAAAAGGGATAACAAAGTCGAGTCCTTACGGTATTATTATATAGATATATGATGAAAAGAACATGTATATTTTAGAGCAATATCACAGTACATTTCCTACATGACGTTTTGTCAATTTCCAATTTCTCAAAACCTCTTGGTATACAACATTTCTGGTTTTCTTACTTGGTGCCAAGACATAAAGATTGCTTGGTTTTCCAACCCTCGAGCAGCCCACGTACAGCTGGCCATGGGAAGTACCCGGCATTGTCCGGCGGGGGAAGGGAGGGGAGGAGGAAGGGGAGGGGAGGAGAGGGTGGGGGGGGGGGGAGGGGAGAAGAGGGGGGGGGAGGGGAGAAGAGGAGGGAGGGGTGAGGGGAGAAGAGGAGGGAGGGGGAGGAGGAGAGGGGAGAAGAGGAGGGAGGGGGAGGAGGCGAGGGGAGGCGGAGGGGGGAACGGCTAGCTTGGCAAGTGATAGCAGGATTTTTACTTTTATTTTTTACCTCAATGAGGGCTATATATATAGTCCGTGCTTGGAGCCTTAAAGTTCAACATAAATTTTTTTATGAAAAATAATGCAGATGTATAACAATCCACCAATGCAAGTTCAGAAATGAATGCAGATCCTTTACTTTGCGATACAAACGCAATTCCCGCCATTTCCACTCACGATCAAGGCCTCCACAGTGATCGCGCCTCTTCTTCCTCCTACAACTTCGTCTCACTTCTTTCACTCAAAATGCACGAAATTCTGCCGCATGAAATTATGTAGAGGCCTCGTCGGGGGGATATAAGGTAGATAAGGAAGGCGTTGTAACAGAAGAATCAAAATAAAAGTGGAAGAACATAAGGAAATGGGAGCTATTCTGGACCCACAGCCAAACCCGACAAACCATTGCAATAAACCCCGAACGTCTAGCGCCGCCACAAACTACACCATGGAATTGCAGCTGGCGCGGTTTTTTAAAACCATTGATATTAAAATAAAACGTAGCCTAAAACCACCGGGATTTTATGCTGATTCCGAATCTGTGTCTAAAACTTTTCTCCGATGTGTAGTTCTTGAGTTATAAGCGGACATCCAGACAGACACACACACAGACACTCCTCCTTTATATATAGAGATAAATTGACCTGTGTTGGATGCCAACCTTGGTCTATCTCTAGAAATGACAGTAATTCTCAACTACTTGTGTTATCTACATAGCAACATCTAACTCAGTGCTGCACGCTTAAGAAGATGCAAAATAAACGGGATGATTATCAAGCTGAGTCTATGGGCCCATGACTGTCCCATCGCAGACAGGTCGGTGGTCTCTCTGTCTTCAATCGCCTCCTTTCTGGTCTTGCACCCTCTGCTCTTGACATGTTTGTCACCTCCCCCCACCCCCTCATTCCCACAGGGTTCTGTAGGGTGCACACGGTCTACCATCGACCTGCTTTTGGTGAAGTTCCCAAAATCCAGAATCACTGCTCACCTCCACTCATTCATTCATATTTTTTTAACCCACTCGTGCAACCAACTTCTGCAGTCTCTTCAATGTCATTTCCACCCTCCCCCCAGCCTCAGGGCATCAAGACAACTGTTTACCACCATCTCAGAAACCATGATCGTTTCTACCCCGGTTAATCCCCCCCCCCCCCCCCCCCCCAAGCCGAACTCTTTCTCAGTCTCCAGTTTTTTTTTCTTGATAGTTTGCTTTTTGTCCACCCTTTGTGCATCCTTCCCTACCCCTCATTCTTACCTGCTTCCCTTTTGTCCGTCTCCATTTTGTTTGTCCATAGGCCCTGCTGTTGCTGTTGCTCTCTCTCTTTCTTTCTACTGTTCCTTTTGTTCTGTTTTGTCCTGATTCATTGGGTGTTCTAGTTCCCCCACAAGCTTTTAATTTGTATGCAAAAATGTAATAGTTTTATTTTAGTTTTTTTTTGTTTTTTTTGTATACAGATTCAAGGCTCGTGAAAGAGCTAACATTTATCACACAAAAAAAAAAATCAAACAGGCACACAAAGTATATAATAAGGTGAGCAGTAGACAAGATGGGGAGAGAAGGAGAAGCACACAAACGCAACATTTGAGAGCAGGGACAATCGGGAGTGTTACATAATATGCTACATAGTTACATATGTTGCTTATCATTCGCCTTTTGTGGAAAGCCTCCATTAAGAGGAAAAAAATTTGGCTGATTGCCTTGACCCGTGTAAGTGGTAAATCTCCATTTTATGAGTATCTCCATTTTCATAAGGATTTTGAAGGATATTTTAGAATTTTCACCTTTAAGAAGTGTAGTCCCATTAGATTTGCCCCCATATTTACACATTAATTTTGTTGCTTCAATGCCAGTATTTTCTCGGGTTGTTTTTTGGTCTTTCTGTTTATGTTTGCCATTTTCATACAGGATATATATATATATATATATATATATATATATATATATATATATATATATATATATATATATATATTTGATGAACACTAGTGAGTCCTCAAAACAGGTTGTTTTAAGACATCCAAAATAGTTACAGGACATTGCATTCTGAGCTGACACGTTGCCCGTCTTGCTCTCCCAGGCAGCCACGGACTTTTGTATGAACATGAATACCAAGGGGAACCGGCGGAAGCTCGTGCGGGCTCTTTTTTACTGTACCGAGGCAAAGGTTGACACTTTTTTGTACGAGCACGCACTAGTCATTTAGTTAAGTAGGTGCATAGTTACGAGGCTGAATTGATTTTTTGCATTGTCTACACTGCCAAGGCTGGACCTGCTGCCATTTTTCGCACGTCTCGTGGCCACGTTGCACCCCTGCATGCCGGATGTAGCGGAAGACCTCGCCACCATGCTCAAGGGCGATTTTCGATTCCATGTACGTCCTTTATTTATTTATTTGTTTTTATGCCTCTGTCGTGCATCACTGGTCTGAAGGATACAGTTGTATTATATATTTTAATTTTTTGGGGATTGTCGTTGCAAGGTGCGGAAAAAGGACCAAATAAACATCGAGACAAAGAATAAGACTGTGAGGTTCATTGGAGAGCTTACCAAGTTCAAGGTTTTCCAAAAAACCGACACTTTGCAGTGTCTCAAGGTTTGTGTGACACCTGTAAAACTGTAGTCCATGCTATCTCCTCTCCTGCCTGTAATAATTTGTAGCCTTTTTTTTTTTTTTGTTCCTTTGTCCTGCTAGCCTCCATCTGCACCTGCGGCTCCTCTTCATGAGGGATTAAATTCATTTTTGCAAACCAGTTGGTATTCTGTTTGAAAATGTAGAGGACACTGGCGTTTGGCCTGCCTGGCGTTTGTATCTGTGCAAATAGCTGATGATGCAGGGACTCCAGGTTAAAATCCCATGCACAGTACTGTATTGATTTGTCTATTATCTCCTGGCTCATTTAAAGATGCTGTACACTAATGTCTGCTAACATCTTTGTGATAGACAAGCTGCACCATGTGCCTGAGACACTCCAGAAATGTGCCTATCGGGCTAGACAGGATTGCTCAGAAGTGGCACACGTGCCTTTACGCTGTCTAGTTTGGGTTAGATTCCCAGTCCAACTATAAAATGTCACCCTCGTGCTTCGCAGACAGGATGTTGCATCAATGAATGTGCTATCCTTCAGAAGGAAATTAAGCCAGATGTCCTGTCTGCTCGTATTCAAGTCGTGCAAGTTAAATATCTTCTCATAGGCCATTGTGTGCCAGTAACCTGACCATATTATAAATCCCTTGCCTTATCTACATTAGCAACCTATCCAGCATTGGTTCTCACCCACTGAAATGTGTTTTTAGACATTACAATTTTGTTTATAACATAGATTGGTTACATTTGTGACCTAATCATGCCTTCCTTGTCCCTGAATGAAAGCTGCGATCTTGCCAACCGGAATCTTCTGGTAGCCCTTCCCATAAGGATGAAGACTTTTGGCAATTTGGCATTCATCGGATATGCTCCTCCTGTGGAACAGGTTTTGGCATTTCTGTACTTGAGCACATTTGATAACTTGTTTGGCAGATACCAAATGCTCCACGGTAGCTTGAGTGCTTTTTTGTGTGTACGTATCAGGTATTCTGTAATGGGTGATTTGCACGCGGAAATGAAACCTATGTGGGAGTTGTATGGATGAATGGATAGAGAGCATTTGTTTGTAAGCATTTCTTTATTTGGGCTGGCAGGGTGGCTTAGAGGTACGCAGAATCGCTTCTCAGCTGTCTAGCATGGGTTTGAATCCCGACTCGGCAATAAACTGTCATCTTGAATCCTGACCCAGCAATAAACATTAGTTGGTGGATATTAAAGATCCCACGGTGTCCTTTGTGAAGAGAAGGCGAGCTATCACCAGCACCCTCAACAAATTGCAAATTCCTGCCTTTACTGCTTGGAAGGCAATGGCAAACCACCCAGCATGACCCTGGCCCAGAAACTATTTCGGCAGGACTGGAACTCTGTAACACTCATATAATACTGTGTAACACTCATATAACACTCTGTAACACTCGTTCAGAGTACGGTGCATCAGGCAGGATGTCTGTATTTGTATATGTTTGGGGTCCCTCGACTTTGCACATGTTAGGACAGTGATCAAATTCCCATCTTTTTTACTTATGTTGTATGTAGATGGTTCTGAAATATAAAATTCGTATCGATCTCCACTTTTTTTTAAAATTGTGTTCGTAGTGGCATGTCATTACATTTTGTTGCAATTTTCTGTGCAACTACATTTTTGGGTGGGAGTGGTGGGGGATTTATTTGGGGGCAAACGATACTTGAATCCTTGTCTCCAACTTAGATGCTCTTGTCTGATTTTTCACATCATCACATTGACATGGCGTGCACTCTCTTGGAAACGTGCGGACGCTTTCTTTTTCGATCTCCTGAATCGCACCTCTGTACAAACGTTCTGCTGGTAAGTGTAGGAGCAAGCAGAGTGACGAATTGTATTGGTGGCCATGTTGCTTGTGGCATCACACAAATTGATGACATTCTGTTTCAGCTCGTTGAACGTACGGTTATTCACAGGAACAGATGATGCGCAAGAAACAGGCGATGATGCTGGATGGGCGCTATGTGACTCTTGTTGAGAATGCGTACTACTACTGCAACCCGCCTGTGGTGGAGTGCATCGTGCGTGCCGCCAGGCCACCCTTGCACGAATACATTCGCAAGTTGCTCTACCGGGATCTCTCAAAGGCCACCACAGAAAAGGTAGCGTTGCCTCTCTGTTTGTTTGTTTTTCCTTTGCAGGACTCCGTTACTCCATCATGTAGCATTCGAACCTTGATTTAAAAAAAAAAAAAATACTCCATGAACCGACCTGCCAACTACGCCAATAAAAATTATAATCTGGAAAGGTTTTATGTTTATCGTTTTTTGTTTTTTTTCTGTATACAAGATCGAGGCTCGTGTAAGAGCTAACATTGATCACAAAAAGACAAGACTGACACAAAACATAAAACATGATAAAGGGAGCGGGAGACAAGATGGAGAGCAGGGACATTGGGAAATCTGTGGGAAGGGGAGGGCTTGGGGGGAGAATGCATGGGAAAGGGGGGGGGGGGAGTGGGGTAAAAAAACACATGGACACTGCTAGGACTTCCAGGAAAGAAGTTGGTATTTCAAAAAAATTGATCTGGGGTGAATTAACTGGGGTAGAAAAGATCAAGGTTTTGGATGGGGGAAGACAAGAGATGGTGGTGTACAGCTGTTTTAAAGACCTGGAGGGAGGAGTGGGATTGAAAAGAGTGAGGGAGTTTGTTCCAGAGGTGGGAGAAAAGAGGAATGAAAGAGTGAAGGTGAATAGAGAGTCTTGATGTTGGCAGTTTAACTATAAGAGGGTTCCAGGCAGATCTTGTGCGACCTGTAGGATTATTTGGGGGACAGAGAGCTGGGGGGGGGGGGGGGGGGCAAGGCCGGAGAGGAGTCGGTAGAAGACAGAAAGACCACCAACCTGCCTACGGTGAGTGAGTGAAAGGCCCTCGGAGTTAGCTTCATCGCGGGAGATTCCAATGATTCTGAAAGCTTTGGTCTCAACAGCGTGAAGCCGAGCTAGGTGTGAGGCAGGAGCACTTGCCCAGAGGGGAGAACAGTATTCCATTGAGCTGCGGATGAAAGCCTTGTATGTGGTGAGGAGCTCAGGTGTGCCAAGGAAGGACTTCGCACGACGGATGATGCCCAGTCGGCGACTGGCTTTGGAGGCCAGCTTGGAAATGTGGTTTTCCCAGGAAAGATCATGGCAGACAGTGAGACCCAAAAGCTTGAGTGACAGAACTTCTTGGAGAGGATTGTTGAGAAAGTAGATTGGAGGGTTTTCCATTTGGTCTTTTCGGAGAGACATAGAGAGAGAGTGTGAGAGTTGTCAGGATTGAAAGACATGTTCCACTTGTTTGACCACTTATTTTGTTTTGTTTGACTTGTTTTGACCGTAGCTTTCACAATTCAATTCCATAAAACGGTTTAAAATTATTTGAAGACTTTGCATCCCCAAGCATTCTGTTCTGTTAAAAAAAATTATTTTTTATTTTATCCTTTGTAACTACATATTGATTAGTGCGTATGTTTTCGTTTGTCGGACACCCTTAAAACCCCCTGTCTTAACAACACAGTGGTTAATCCCACCAATTCAATTTCTTTATCAATTGTATGATATCCTTTCTTACTAATTACCTCAAATTTCCTTAAAAATAGGGGCAATACCCCTGGAAGCTCACCTGGTAGAATAAAGCAGTATACGACACCAACTATAGATATTTTAAACAGTATTACGGTTTTTAAACCAATATCAATGGTTGTTAGGATACAGGGTAGTATGAACAATCATACTAACATAGTCATGCGACTTTAAACCAAAAAATACCTGTTCGTTTCATCGAAAGTCTTTGTAGTTTCAGCAGAAAAAGCTAATGCCTATTTTGGGTGTGTGGGGGGGGGGGGGGGGGGGAAGGAAACCGACATGCGCTTTGACCCCCTATATTTTATGGGGTCTAAGGAGGTACCCGATATATAGATTTTTTTAATGCCGTGAACAAACTTGCACTTTGACCCCCGATGTTTTATGGGGTCGAAGGAGGTACCCGATATATAGATTTTTTTAATGCCGTGAACAAACTTTAGTTACAACATACCAAATATAATTTGTGCCAAGTTTGGTCACAATCTCATCAGCAGTTTGAAGTAGCAAGTGTTTACGGATTGACTGACGGATGTATGACGTGTCATTGCATAAGCTGCCTGGTACTATGTTCCAGGTGAGTTAAAAACTAGAATGGCACTCGGTGGAGCACATACCTCTGCTTGGCTAAACAGGTCAGGTTTTGTATCCCACTGATAAAGCAGATCTGGATCCGGGCTTAAACCAAAATCGAATCGGCTTGTTCTTGTCATCTCACCAACTCATCAGCTAAGTTTTGTCATAACCAATTCACAACTTTTTGAAATATCGTGCTACATATCGTTTTTGACTCTATCCTATCACCCAATGGTGAAGAATCACTTTAAAAAAATTCTCGGATCCGGATTCAGATTCAAATCTTGACCAAAACCAGTCGATTTTTCCTGGTCATACACCCAACCTATCCACCAACTTTCATCCAAGTCAGTCTACAACTTTTTGAAATATCCTGCTCACAAACAGGCAGACATGGATGAAAACAAAACCTCCATCCACCTTGGATGGTGGAGGTAAACGTTTCAGATATGTCTGGACTCGTTTCAGAAAATTTGTTGCGATACCTTTTTTTTTCTCCACACACCTATTGCTGCACAGGTTCTACGGCAGGTCCGCAAGCTGCCGTGGGCGGACGTGGAGGTGAGGCTGTATGCAACTCGTTGCCTTGTTTCCATGTGGAATGTCAAGTACAACAACATACATTGTGTGGCCAACCTCCTGGCAGGCCTGGTACCCTACCAGGAGAGTCTTGGTGTTGCAGTGGTGGATGGAGTTCTGGAAGATGTCCGACTGGGCATGGAGGTGTGAGAATTTTTTTTTTTGCATCAGTGTACTTTATGTACACTTCCGTTCAAAAGTTTTAGAACACCTCAATTTTACCAGTTTATATTGAAATTTACGCAGATTAATGTCCTGTGTATAACCTGAAATGGTACAAAGGTAAGCAGTAAACTGCTTGAGGTTAAAAAAAAAAGTTTAGGTTAGCAAAAACGGGAAAATTATTTAAATTTCACAGTTATATTGTAAAAAAAGGCCTTCTTCAGGGAACAAGTAATGGGTTCACAACTTACAGCTGTTCTGCAGCAATGTAAATAAATTAAGCCTTGAAAGTTGATGCAAACAATTCCTACAGGTGTCCCAACCTCTGCTGATTACCTGATTACAAACCCTGTCTGTATAAAAGCAGTATTGGAACAGACGATGCGCATTACACCCTCTGAAGCATTATTTGGACAATATTGCACTGCAGGAAGTAGTATATTGGAAACTGGAGGAAACTCTGACAGGAAGAGGTCTGGCAGACCCAAAGCCACAACAGAATCAGAAGACAAGTTTCTGAGAGTCAACAGCTTGCGTGATAGGCGGCTCACAGGACAACAGCTTCAAGCACAGCTTAACACTGGTCGAAGTAAGCAAGTCTCAGTTTCAACTGTGAAGAGAAGACTTCGAGCTGCATGTTTGACAGGTCGAGTGGCAGTAAGAAAGCCATTGCTAATATGGCAAAATAAAATAAATAGCACCGCAAAGCGGGCGTAACCCCTCAGCCCATGCATGGTGGAAACCAATTTCAAGATGGCTACCGTGGCTGTCAAATTGAAAATCGCAGCACGCCCATTTTCGAAAGGAACCTTCCTCTACTCAACCCCAACACACTGCAAAAATGGATTTAATTGGACAAGCCGTTCTGCTCGAAATTGACGGAAACCAAAAGTTGACGGACGCCCGGATGGCTGCCGTGGCGGCCATATTGAAAATCGCAGCGCGCCCATTTTCGAAAGGAACCTTCCTCTACTCAACCCCAACACACTGCAAAAATGGATTTAATCGGACAAGCCGTTCTCCTTGAAATTGACGGAAACCAAAAGTTGACGGACGCCCGGACGACGCCCGTGACGACAATACCCCTTAGCCCAATTTGGGCTGAGGGGTGAAAAGAGGCTTGCCTGGGCCATGAAGCACCGCCAGTGGACTACTGAAGACTGGAAGAAGGTCTTATGGACCGATGAATCAAAATTTGAAATCTTTGGCTCATCACGCAGGGTTTTTGTACGCCGTCGAGTAGGCGAAAGGATGGTTCCTCAGTGTGTGACACCAACTGTCAAACATGGAGGAGGAAGCGTGATGGTCTGGGGCTCTTTTGCTGGATCCAGAGTCGGCAACTTGCACAGAGTGACTGGCACCCTGAACCAAAAGGGCTACCATAGCATTTTGCAGCGCCATGCAATACCCTCTGGTATACGCCTAGTTGGTCAGGGGTTCATCCTACAGCAAGATAATGACCCTAAACACACCTCCAGGCTATGTCAAAACTACCTTCAAAGAAAAGAACAAGACGGTAGGCTTCAAATCATGGAATGGTCATCAGTCTCCAGACTTAAACCCCATCGAGCTGGTTTGGGATGAACTGGACGGAAGGGTGAAAGCAAAGCAACCTACAAGTGCAACACATGTGTGGGAACTTCTGCAACAGTATTGGGAAGAACTTCCCGAACAATATTTGATTTCCATTGTAGAAATAATGCCACGAGTGTGTTCGGTGGTTATATCTGCAAAAGGTGGCTACTTTGCTGAGTCAAAAATTTAAATTAAATTTTGTTAAACAAAATGATTCTATGATTTCTTTTTTATCTCCAATTGTTTATTTGTTGTATGCTTAATTTCAGAGTACATTGAGACATTAAACTGCGTACATTTCAATAAAAACTGGAAAAATTGAGGTGTTCTAAAACTTTTGACCGGTCATGTACATTCTTCACGTGTTTTGATTTTATTTTTAAAACTTGTTTCATGTAATGAGCATTTATCCTAATAGCTGTGTGTGGTTCTGTCTAATTCCCAAAGATCAATCACCCAAAGTTCAACCAGCGGAGAATCAGCATAACAAAGTTTCTTGGGGAGCTCTACAACTACCGCATGGTAGAATCGGCTGTGATCTTTCGAACCCTCTACTCATTCATCTCCTTTGGGGTGGCTCCTGATGGCAGTCCCTCTGTCCTTGATCCACCTGAGCACCTTTTTCGCATCCGGCTTGTTTGTACCCTCTTGGACACCTGTGGGCAGTACTTTGATCGTGGATCCAGCAAAAGGAAGCTCGACTGCTTTCTGGTGTACTTTCAGGTCAGAGGTTCTTCCCATCTCTTCTTCGGCTTTAGCTCGTGTAAATGAATTTTGACCCCTCAAATCTCGACATTCATTTCTTCCTGGGCCCGGGGCATCTTGTTCGGCATCATCGAAAACAACCCGGTGTCCTTAGGATTGAGAAACATATCCTATGAGTAATCCTCTACTAGCTTGTAAAGCTCCTTCTTTGCCCTCTTCATGGAACTATTCATAAAGATAATTGCACTCAGCAGTGAAGTAGAAATTGTAATTTCAAACCCATTTTGCTTCTAATTAAGCTGATATCCCATACACTGTAATGTGAGGATAAGACTTACTGTTTTTAAAAATGGAAAATGGGTCAGATTGTCTTCCATTGTGAAATAACAAGCTGATAATTCTGCACCTGACGTTCAGGGTGTTATAGGGTCCATCTTCATCATGTCCGTGCTGGTACATTCTCCCTGCTATCTACGAACATTAAAGTAAAAATGTCAGCTCAAATCTACCACCATTATCGGGATGAGAACATCTTCCTCAGGCACTAAAATTGAAGGCAGCAAATCCCTTTGTTTATGTTTATCTGTCTTTTGCTCTACACCTTCAAGGTCACCATACTGATTATCTTCATGCGACCAAGGCTTCACGGTACATTTACTCGAACCTGTGCACGTGTGAACCAATAGCAAACTTGTGCAGCGTGAGAGGGGTGCTCACCATTCGGGAGCTCCGATTAGCTGAGCACACCCCATTGGCTGAGTGCGTGAATTACAGTTCGGATGTTGGATGTCCTTTTGTACTTCTTTCACATTCATCTTGGATATTGTCACATTCACGGAGTGCGTCCTCTTTTGTTGCTCACACAATCCAATACGAGTACACGTGAGGCGTGGCCCAAGATAGCTGAATGGTGATTGGCCGATTTTGAAATGGTGCGCATGAACATTGTAACTGCCATGCTATTGTAACGGCTTCCTCTTTCTAACAAATTGATGGTAGGAAGAGAAAACGCCCCTGTGCTACAAATTTAAATTTTAAACACAAGGAAAATTGTGGCAATAAATACACAAGTACAGCAATCGTACTATCATTTGATTATTTCATTTGATTCAAAGTCATTTGATTTGTCTATATGTTTGATTGACTTGATAATCTATTCACTCCTGAACTGCTGGATGGAATGAGTTGAAAACTGGTGGTTGTACTCGTGGCATGCACGGGAGAGGATTTTGGGGTTAAAAATATTTTTCATAATTCTGGGGGTTCACGGTGGAGAACCCCAATTCTCTCTATGCGCCACTATTGGATGTATATGACCACTATTGAAATGGATGTAAGCTCAGGAGCACAATTATACAGGCACGACAGAAGGATGAGCAGAAGCGCAGGCAAAGTAGTCAGTATGCATTCGAAAACTGAAAGCAACTTCTCGAATGGCTCCATGGAATTGAATAAGCAGTGGAGAGTAAAATCACATGACATGGTCCTTAAAATGTTCTGGATGTCTGGTGAGACGAGAAGAATGTTGGGTGTGCAGTGTTCTGGAAGCTCTCTCTGTTCCTGGCAGTAAAAATTCTGGTGAAGAACTGGTTGGAAAGTCTCCCTTTGAGGGGGGGGGGAGGGGGTTCTTATGTTTCTGATGGTATATGTGCCCCTTTGGAGTGGTGAGGAGATAGGAACATGGTGTGTGGCATGTAGATGTAACAACTGCCAGCTCCCAGGTCTTGTTTCGTTGTCTCCTGGTAATGGTGTGAGCTTTGTGTTGCCACGACTGTAGAAATGTTTAGCTCATTGCTGTCTGTGCCAACAAACAACGTGCATCAGTCGGAACTTGTGGTTCCAGGGCCTGTTCCCGACACGGCAATTGATCTCCGAACCTCCATCTCATTAACAGCTGTGCTGGGAAATATAGAAGACCTACCAGTGGTGTGTTCGTGTTTGTCATTAATGTCAAATGGGTATTGTGACCACCTTGAAGGCCTTTCTGAGTACTGAGCTTGATCGCCTGTACAATACGTTGGGATTGTCCATATTTGTGTCTTGAGGTCGTTACCTTGAACCCCCATTCCTGGGCAAATTTCCTGAGCTCGGGAATGGCAAATGGCATGTTGTCAGCAATAACTCCTTCCGTATGTCATGTCTAGCGAAAACAGACTTCAGAGCTTCAACGATTTGCTTTTCAATGAGACCACAAATGTGTATGACTTCAGGATACTTGGAGAAATAATCCACATGCTTCCTGGCGAAGTGGAAAATGTCCGCTCCTAGTTTTCCGCAAGAGCCACGGGGCCTTATCTTGTGGCAATAGTGGCTCTTTGCTGTTAGCCGGTTTTTACTTGGTGCATGTAGACCATTTGACAACAAGGCGTTGTATATCCTGGTTAATACTTGGCCGATAGACCACTTGGCGTACTCTGGCTTTATATTTATCTTCCCCAAAATGGCTTTCTTGTGTTGCTCCGATAATGTCAGACCGATGTGCAGCAGGTATTGCCAAATGTTCACCCACAAAAAACCTCTTGCAACATGCAACTCATCTGAAATTCCATAAGGGTCTGATGCGCACAGGTAGCCGGCAGTTGTTACAGTGCTTGGTGCACTGTCCAGCCGTTCAGAATGTAGCCGGACAGTAGTTGTAGATCATCAACTGTTGTTGTGATGTAATATTTCCAGCACTGTACGGTGGTTTCTTGACGATTGTCACTCGAGGCTGATTGTCGGTCTGCACCTCAGTCTTGTAACCGTAGACATAGTAAGTATTATATTATTTTGAATGCTGCCTGTGGCTGCTTTTTGCATCATTTCTGGGAGTGTGGCTGTGACGCTGATGCAGTGCCCCCTGTTTCCAGTAAGCTGGTCCTCTTTTTGTCTACCTCGGAAGGACGGCAGGCTGAGTCAATCCACCTGGTGTCATTTAACGGCTCAAAACTCAAGACTCTAGGATTTTAAGCCACTCACCATGAAGCCAACACCATGTGTGTAGACATAGTGATGAAACCTCTCCGAGGCAAATATCACCCTGAACATCTCTTTCTCGATCTGGGCTTAGTTCTCTTCGGCAATGGATTAATGAATGAGATGCATATGCCACCGGCCGGCCATGCTGTAGCAGACGGGCTCCCAGGCCAGTTGTTGATGTGTCAGCCATAGATATATATATATAGATTGGCAGTTGCCGGCCAATCGCAAGCGGCCGAGCGAGATTTGCGTCCGCCATCTTGCCACAGGATAACTGGGCGTTGTCATCAATCTGCGCTGCTGGTAGCCAGTGGTAGGTGCCACGTCTTAATGAAGTCTGACGTCGGCCAGGCTTCAAATATCACAATGTGCTTTAGGCCTTTGCTGTAATTATATTTTGAAAGGAGTGGGAAGTCGGAAGATGTTTGGAGACTCTTGTAACGGGCTCGAGAGAGGAAAAGGAAGACGTGACTGGCACTGACAGCTCTTGTTTCAGGATTCGCGATGGTACTCTATATCAGCCTGTGGATATGGCCTGTTGTTTGTTCAGCGATTTGTTGACCATTCAACAAGGATAAATGCAAAGTCATGCATATTGGTCCTGGCAACAAACATATCGACAACATGGAAGATAAAGAATTGAGCGAAACATCACCAGAAAATGAATCTTGGTGTACGGATTAATATAATGATCTCAAACCCAGACTGCAATGCTCCAAAGCCGCAGCTGAAGCCATTTTGGGACTAATAAACAGACCATTTAAATACATGGACAAGGATTAATTCATCATATTGTACAATACAGTACCTTATACTGAGCGAGGGGTCTGGGACTATTTGCCCCAGTGTGAGAACAATATGTTCACATATTAATTATTGTAACAGTGTCAAGGCGTTCATTGTTTGACTTGCTATTTGCAGGAGTTGAAGGTTGTCACTCACAAGCACAATGTGGATCTGTCATCATTGAATTTAACTGCTTACTTTAACATTTGTACTTGTCCACTTTTGCGTTGAAAATAGCAATAAATATATAGGCTTACATTATATGCACCACACTTTCCTTGCGGTTTGAACTCTGCCTCACAGCAACAGCAGACCAGCACATCACACTAGTTAACGACGGTGCAATCTTCGCAACACCAACGAAAACTGCTCTCCCAAGCAAAGTTGAAGGGATATGAACAGAAAACTTACGCAGACACCCACACAAAATACCAGCAGCTGTGGCCAAATCTCTGCCAAGCATTTGTTGGTTTCCTGTGCAAATATTAACGGAGAAATATTTGTTTGAATTAAAGATGCCACTATCATTGCGCAATTTTAATAAAAAGAATCAAAGATTGTTACATGTAATATATTCATGGATATACACAGAGCTAAGAAATAAAACCACATCACACGTTAACAACATTTTAATAAAACACAAATACACGGGTTAGTGATATCGCACATGTACATATGTACACTGAGTGTGTGTACAGTAACTGTACACTGGGTATGCCTGTCAATCACTGGCCTTTGAACAGCACCAGCTTGGTTGACTCGTGTCTTATTGACATCCCCATTCGCCTAACATTGTAGGTCTTTGCAATGTGGTGCTGCCTCAGGTCATAATAAGCATTGGTGAGAATACCTATCAGGTCGTACAGGTGATTATCTATGCAATATTGGGTTTCAATGATATGATTGCCCATATCAAAGAGTTCTTCTGAAGCTGTCATTTCCTTCACACATCGTAGAACCTGCTGAAATGTACAGAGTTTGACTGTGTGCACATCCATAAGGCTCTGGATGGCCTTCTCAGCAGTGTGCAAGACCTTCACCACACCTGGTGATGGGATCATAAGACCACCATTGTTCTTCAGGCTGAGCAGGTGGTAGTAGTAGTAGTACCACCTTTAGAGGCCATTTTTCCCCGCAAGCGGGGGTTGGCCTTTTTCGGGAACTGTGGTTGTTGTTGTTTTTCGGTCCCCTTTTTGAAGCAATGTTTTACGGCCGGATGCCCTTCCTGACGCCAACCCTTTTTGCCGCCTTTAACGACAAGCAGGGAATTACCAGTGAACTGGTACTCAATTAGCCGACCTCGGAAGGATGACGGGCTGAGTCAACCCCCCTGGCGTTAATTCAGCGATTGACCGGGATTCGAACCCAGGATCCTAGGATCCTAAGCTGGCACCCTAGCCGCTAGCCGCTAGCCCACCAGGTGGTAGGACTGAGAATAATCCTGAGGCATCGAATCTGAGAACAAAGCAAGTCTGCAAGTGTTGCACTGCACAGCTTTGCACACACGCCTGACTATCCATCCGGCAATGTATGTGATGCTGTTGTCCAGTAGACATTTGTTCTGTGGTGGTATCCAGTTTGCATAGTCATGCTCGGCCATCACACACACAACACTGTCAAAGTTGTCACAGTCATCCGACTGGCTTGTAGTAGCCATGCAGAGTGTGCCATCTTGAGCACGAACATTTCCAGTTTTGGTTGGCTCAATTCCGCAATGAACAGACAGCTTCCGGTATATAGACTTGAACTGCTGGACATTGGGATTGTTGTTCCAGCCCCCTGAAACAGAATGTTTGCCTTCATGAGAGAAACATGTCCTTTTAATTCAAAAGTACAGTACTTAAATAATTTCATACAACAACAGATATGATTAAGTAAAAAGCAATGAGTGTATCTATTGTTGGCGTGAAACTCTGGAACAAGCTCGATGTAAAATTACGACAACTCACCACTGACAAAATATTGTACAAGTTTGTGTTTACTTTCCCGAAATAAATTATATACATAGAGTACAGTACTTAAATTAAATCCTATATTAGCTATTAAACTTATGAAAGAGAAATGCATGTAACTTGCCTGCTCTGCGCACTGAGTTGAAGAATAGTTCCAGATGATCTTGTGACAGTTTGTATGTCAGTACATATGCTTGTTCCTGTAGCAGCAGTGGCACAAGACGCTTCAAGCTCTCAATGCAAACTATGAAACCTGTAATGGCAGTGTGTCTGCAAAACAACAAGTAACAATAAGTATCCTAACTAACCGGAATGAACTTATATCTGATGCATAGGAGAGGAAGGTGGGGGAGAAACTGGCAGAGGTCAAGGAGGGGGTGGGGCAGGAACCAGAGGAGGAACAAGTTATCAGGATTACACAAACCTTCTAGTTTTGTGGATGAATTCTCCTTCTATTGTCTTCAGCGACTGCAAATACGTCGCCGCAGAATCCATGTACGTCATGGTGTGTCCAATACTGGAGGGGCTGAGAGCCGACTTGAACCCATGCATATAGGCATTTCTCACATTCATGATGTCGAACAGTTTATCGATCACCTGAAAATAGTCAGTCAAGAATGTGACCAGAGTAAAGAGTATGTTTATATTGGGCCTACAATAAGCCTCAAGTTACCTCTGCATTATGGCGTAATATTACAATTGGTATTTCAATCATACTGAAAAGCAAACATCAGCCACATATTGTCAATGTAAAGTATACCACAGAATAAAACATGCAGTTACTTTATCTGTCTTAAAGTTAGAGTCCAAAAAGAGTCCGCCGCCGCGTACTATTACATATAGTTCCCACACATTTTACACACTGTCCAAATATTAAAGTATGAAGGTTTTAGTTCGTTTAGAAAAGATCACAAACAACACAAACATACTTTTTGCAAGTGCTCTGGTAAGTCAAACTTTGATGGGACTGCATCATGACGTAGTCTTTTGGTTTGGCCTGTAAGATCGAAGTCCACAGGTAAAAAGTGTTGGCTGCACACGACATCCCAGGGCTTTGGCTTCCACCCCTCTTCCCGTTTCATCTGAATACACCATTTCCTTCTTCTTTCTTCATGCCCTTCACTGGTGGGGAAGCTGAAAATAAGATAGCTAATTGTTTAAATTCAATCTGATTGAGCTGCATGGAAAGCAGACCTCAAACCTGCAGATTTTATTAGGTCTACTGCCCTGTAAACACAAATAAGAGATATACATGTCATATATTTAGAAGAGATATTGTGGTATTCAACTTACAGATGAAATGTCAGACCATTCCCCTTCCTCTGTATATTTCGGCATCTTGCATGTGCACACTGCCTGGGCATCTTAACTGTAGCCTAGGCTACTCCCTCCTATATTTGAAGAAAGAACAAGCACAATGTAAAAGTTAATGCTTATATTTATAATGCTTATATAAATATAATAGGCCTACCTTTGACTGCTTGGCAATAATATTGAATACAGGATAAGTCAACCCCTTGGTGTTGAAGATCTCGGTCGAGAATTCTAACCCCATGAGAATTCCTGAACATGGCCAAGTTTCCTCATGAGTCATGGATAGTCCCAAATGTGCCCCAGAATCTCCTATCTTTATTCAATGATTTATGAGAGCTGCATTTTGGAGGTACATGTACCTCATGGACAGAACATTTAAGAGAATTAACATTCTACTATGAACCAGTGTTAGTGTAGACAGGCAGACGATGCGTTAAATATCACCAAAGTTACAACATTATCAGAGTCTGGCAACTGAATGTGTTTTAATCCAATGTACGACACTAACCTGATACTTTGTTCGCCAGTTGTAGTCAATTTAATCAACAATAACTTGCAAATGACGATGACGCGAGTGCATTCCACAGATGGCAACTTGAAAGCTTTCCTGTGGCAAGATGGCGGCCGGAAATCTCGCCCTGTCGTGACCCACTGCCAATCTATATATATATATCTATGGTGTCAGCCTACACAACAGATGGTCTCTAAGGTTAAAATAATTTGAGCACTTGAGCAGATGAGATTGCTTATTTTAGCCTGCTGAATGCTGTGCATGCTCCGACTGCCAAAGCTGGGCGTTGGCATATCCACGATTGCTTGAAACGACTGCTTGGGTCTGGCTTCAAGCTATCAGCAGATGATATAACAGGGGTGGGTGGAGGGTTCAGAGGTGTTGGCATCTCTCGTCGTGGCTGACAAAGTGCTGCAACAGGTGGGAAACTAGTTTCAATGGAGGCACTGTCAGCAGCGAACCGCACGGCTTAACTAGCTCATGCCGTCTGATGATGCCTGCCTCTGCTCTCCCATACTCCGATGGTCCAGCTCATTCTGCTAAATGCTTGTCAGGCTCTTACTGCAACTGTCCTTTCTAACTGAAGTCGACTGTCTAGTCTCTCAATTGAACTAGACTCCCTACCATGGCTTGCCTTTTTATCTCGCTGCATGTGGAGAATTTGATTCTGTGCCGATGGTACCAAGCAAAATGGAATTCTGTGATTTTACAATAGGTTTGTTAAAAATCGAGGAAACGGTAATCATTAGAAGGAGGGAGCAAGGGGGGGGGGGGGGGACTCTGTAAACTCAGGCTTTTAGGTCTTCTTTGCAGTGCTATTTGATTGACATAGACCTCATGCGGAAATGTATAAAACCCCACCCACAAATTTGAAGTGAACAGCACAAAAACATTGTCGTTTTTCCTTTTATAACACATTAGCAGAAAACCTGGTTCCACCGGGCTGTTCCAAGGGAATTTGTTCCCATTAGAGTGTGGAATATTTAGGGAGTTTGACATGAATGTCCTTTGATAGCATAATGCCGGGGGCCCGTAGAAATTGGGCATAATGTAAAATGGGACTTCAATTCCTCAGTACTCCATTCTTCTTCAAGCCCTACCCTCAAACCCCAAATCATCAAGCCCCACTCCCAAACTCCAAGTCCTCGACCTTCCCCTCCCAATCTGAAGGATGCAATCCCATTCCTGCCCTCCACACTCCAGGCCTTAAAATCCCCTCACCACCACAACTCCTAAATTCCTCCACCCTCCACAACACCCCCAACCTCCCTCCCCAACCCTCCCCCCTCCCCCCTCACCCAAAGTGTAAACCTCCCCTTCCTAACTCTGTACAGCTTTGCTCTCCCTTCCCTTTCTGAACCCCAACCTCCTGCCCTCCCCCCCCTCCCTCTCTCTCCCTCTTGAAAGCGAAAGCTCATTCTTACATCAATCACACATTCTTGCATCAGACAGATAGATAGCTAGACAGACAATACAAATTTGCATTACACAGACATTACACATGGGCATTCTTACAACAGACAGACTGACACAGACATACATCGATAAGATAGACATACACACAGACACATGGATAGATAGACATACAGATAGATAGATACACACAGAGATAGATATGACAGACAGAGACACATATATAGATAAGCTCGGTAATGTATATATATATATATATATAAACAGGACTATAAATAACCAATCGATTATATGTGGGAAAATTACATGCCAAGACTGGGAACCGAACCCACATCGAATGTGGGAAAATTGCAAGCTTTATCAGGGGTCATCCAGATAGCTCAGGTGGCAGAGAGCACTGGTACAGTTCACAAGAGGACTTAGGTTTGATTCCTGGTCTATGCGTGTAATTTTCCCACATCTATCCATTGGTTATACAATATATATATATATATATATCTAGAAACATCTAGAAAAAATTTGGTCAAAATTTGGAGCGGCCGAAATTTGTTTTGTTTTACAAAACCCGAATTTTGAAATCGCGCCATGGCTGGTCAAGGCGATGGGATGCCGGTGGGAGAGATAGACGGGGTAGAATCGACCCAGGACCTCGGGGAAATGTATGTGGATGAAAGAGAGGAGGAGAACATTGGCAATGTGGTTGAGGAGGTTTCAGGCGCGCAAAATGGCGCTCTCGCACACGAGGTTACCGGCGCGCAAAATGGCGCCTCGCACATGGCTACGGCGACCGCGCCCGCGACCGTAGCAGCGCCACCGGTGGATTTGAACCTTTTTATGATGCAAATGAAAGCCCTTATGGACAAGAATAGTGAGCAATTGGGAGACCAAATTGGAGGTTTGAAAAACAGTTTGGGAGAAATGAGTGAGCGATTGGAGGGCCAAATGGGGGCAATGAGGGACGAAGCGAGGGGTACCGGTGAGGGGTTAGACAAGAAATTTGAGGAGTTAGACAATAATTTTAAGGGGTTAGACAAGAAATTTGAGGAGTTAGACAATGGGATAGAAGGGGTGAAACATGGGTTAACGGGGGTGGAAAATAGAATGGCTGCCCAGGAGAATCAGATAGAAGGGGTGAAAAATGGGTTAAGGGGGCTAGAAGATAGAATGGAAGGCAAATTGTGGGAAATAGGGGAGCAATCCGCCCGATAAATTAAACAAATGGGAGAGCAGATAGAGGAGGTGAAAATCGGGGTAGAAACCAAATTGGATGCTCAAAGGGATGAATTGGGACAGATGAGGGTGGCATCTACAAAAGAGAGGGAGGAGATGAAGGAGGAGATACGACGAGGTGTAAGTGAGGAGGTCTCGGGGGTACGCGAGGAGGTAAAGCGAGGTGAAAAGCGTATGGAGAAAGAGGTGAGGAATAATACGGCTAGGTTACAGGGGGGCATAGAGGGTCTGACGAGGGGAGTAGAACAGCTGACAGTGGGACAAAAGGAACTCGTAGACCAAGTGGAAAAGAACACTGCAATAATCGGGGGGTTAAAAGCGACACAAAAAGACATAAAAAATGAATTAATAGCGACACAGAAGGAATGTCAGATGGTACGTGAGGGACTGACAACGAGGTTGGACGAGGTGACAGAAGTAATGGAGACGAAGGACCGGGAGGTGAGGACGCACATAGAGACGGTCAAGGTAGCCTTAGAGGACGAGATTGAGGAGATGCACCGGGAGATAAAAGAGGTGAAGCAAAAGTTAAAGGAGGTGGAAGAGGGGGTGAGTGAAATTAAGAAGAGACGGACAGTAACTAAGAGAGAAATACAGGAGGAGGTGATGGAATATGTACATGGTCGGTGCTCAAATCGTGATGATGTGCTCGCTAACCAAATAAAGAGTTTGCAGGTGGCGAAGGAGGTGCGGAGACGAGGTTCCAAGGTGAGTGGCGATATACGTGGAAATGTACATGATGTGAGGGGAGCTTCAGTCGGCTTGGGGGTTGATTTGGATCCGGGTGTTCGTGAGAGGCCGTTGGTGAAGTGTGCGACAGGTACGGAGTACGAGAGAGGAGGTGTGCGAGAATGTCCGACTCTGGGGTGTGTGAGGAAAAAGTGCGCGCCGAGGAGTGAGTGTGCTGTCGAGAGTGAGTTGGTCGTAGCGCGTGTGCGAGGGGGCACATGGAAGCGCGGAGTGGGGAGTGTTACAGAGGATGTAACGAGAGAGTGTACACCTGTGGTGAGTGTTACGGAGGGAGTAACGAGAGAGTGTGCGCAAGAGGATGCGCGAGAAAGGTGTGTAACGGACGGGTGCATGAGGAAAGAGTGCGCTGTCAAAAGTAAGGGTGAGTGCGCGACCAAGAGTGGTGGTGAGAGTAGTGAGCGTGACACGGAGCGGGAGTTGGTTGTGGCAGGTGAGCGAGGATGTACACCTGGAATGGAAGGATGCACACCTGGAATGGTAGAGCGTGTGTGGGAATGCACACTGGAATTGGTAGTGAGGCACGTAGTTGGGTGTGCGAGTGAGAGCACACCTGTGATTGTCACAGAGGAGGTGACCGAGGAGGGGGCGCGAAGAGGTGTGTGAACGATGAGTGTGCGCAAAGGTGTGCGGTGGTCAGGTGTGTGACCAAGTCGGTGAGCGAAAGAACGAGTGCAATGACGAAGTATGCGTGGTGTACGGGTGGCTTTGGAGCACCGAGCTCGGTGAGGGTGAAAGGGGTAGCGTATGCGTGTGAGCATGCAGGTGAAGCATCGACGGTAACCGGGTTAGCGGTTAGAACGACATTTAGCCGAATCGGGCCCTCGGTGCGCGCCGAGCAGCTTCGCGTGCCGCGAGGACCAGCAGGGATCCGAACCATGGCGGTTTCGAAAGAACCGCCGAACGCGATCCACACTGGGCCTCGCTTTGAACGGCCGCGTCCGTGCTCCACTAGGCGGAGCGGGCATCCCGATAGGAAGGGTCGTCATGGCGACCCCTTTTTGTTGAGGCGTTCCGGCAGGTCGAGATCGGGCCATTCTCCGTGCCGAGGTCGTGCGTGGGATCTCGGCCCGGGTAAGCCCCCGTCACTGCACCGAATGCGGGACGTATCCAGCCGCCGGCACCAAGCAACCCGCATTCATTGCTCGGCTTTACGAAGCCGAGCTTTGGAAGTGAATTGGCGCACCGAGAGGCTCTAGTGAGTAGACGTGTGACGAGGATAGTGTGTTGGACCTGAAATTAGAAAAACAAAATTTGAGGATTGGCAAAGGATTGGCAGAGTGATTGGTAATGGTAGTGATTGGCAGATTGGTAGTGATTGGCAAATTTTTGATTGGTTGAATTTGGATGAGCAAAATTGATAGTGGGACGTCCCCGATGTGGTGGGATGGCAACTCCGTCATCCCTCACAACGGGGGCAAAGGAGCACTATTTATGGGGTTTGGCAGTGAAAACTAGCCCGGGAGGGTTAGGATATAGTGTGTAGGGATCTAGAGAGATGACCTTAGGTAACGGTAAGGTTAGTTAGTGACAATGATACCTGTAGTGGGGACGCAGGTAGGTTAGTGTGGATGATAATGACGTGGTATGTGCTTAGTTTAAAGGGAAGACGGGGAGCACTAAGTTAGCAGGGCAACAGGTAGATTAGATGATGCTGTGTGAGTGTTGGAGGTGTATAGAAGTGTATTGTGAAAAGTGTGTGAGGAACAGGTGTGATTGCACAGGTGTGCAACTGGACAGGTGTGTGGAGCAGTGTATGAGAGTGATAGTGATGGGTATTGTGCTGACCAAATGGTCCGGGGAGGAAGGAGGGTGCAGGTGGCACCAGGTAAGATTGCACAGGTGTGCAACTACAGGTGAATGGAGAATGGTTGTATGGAATAAATGGTGTGGAATATATGGAGTATTGGAATGGATGGTCGTGGAGTGAGTATGGTGGAAACTATAGAGTGGAGTCGATGGTGCGAAGGTGTGAATGGGGGAAGGATGGACCCCCATCACGAATACCCGGGGAGGGTAGTGTAAGTGTTAGGTAGAGGGTATAGGTAAATTGTGGTTGGATATTGGCATCTGTGGTGCGGGTGAAAGAATGGTGTTTGGATGGGTGCATTAGTGTTGTGGAAATGGCTGGGCATGTAGCCTGTTAGTGTGTGTAGTTGGTTTGGGCACTCCACCACTGTGAGGATGTCGGCCAGGTGAGACCGCAGGTGGGCTCTGGGAGCCGGTAGAGTTGTTTTTTGATGGGGCCCGAGGATCCGGAGGACGGACCCGGGTAGCCCAGTGCCAGAGGGCACCGAGTGGTGACAGAGCCAGGAGGGGCCTTCCCCAGTTAGATAGGTTAGGGTGAGGAGCTAGGTAAGCTCGGGTGGCAACTGCAGTGGTGGAGGTGTGCAGGTGGGTAGACCTGCTGGGAGAGCTACACGACCCAGCCCTGAAATTGTGCAAGGGCACAGGGAGTTGCATCGGGGGAGTGAGACCCCAAATTGAGAAGCACCACAGTTTGGTCAATGGGAATTGGTTTTTAGAACCCATAGTGTAAGATGGCCAATGGATTGGCAGGGAAAGACCCCGGGTAGTGTAAAGTGTGTTAATGTCATTTAGAGGATAGCTAGGATTGAAATCTCCTCGCACCATCTGCATCCACTCACCTGAGATGACGTACCTCCACACCATGCCAGGTTGTTTTTATTATTTTTATGATGCAAATGTTTTGGATTGTGAGACGCATCATGACGTGGGTGTGACATTGTGCTTGATGTTCCATCTCTTCCTCCTTATGAGGATTGATGATGAATTGGGTGATGGCAAATTTTGGCCAGAGGGATTGTGGTGACGAATTTGGTATAGAAGAAATATGGGGAAGACGTGACAGTAGTGACGAATTTGTAAATGTGTAGATTTTGTAAATATGGGGTAAGGGCAAGGGTAGTGTAGGTGACAGGGGGGGTGACGTACGGTAGGGATGAGCTTTTCTCACTTCGCTCTCCGTACGCACTTCGACTTGCATTGCCTTGTTTGATGTATACCCTTGTGACCTACCCCTCGCTCATCTGTCTTCCCCCCTTTGTCTCCCACATGAGGACCTGTGCGCCACTGGGCGCCGAGGGGAGCGTGCGTGAGTCCGCCATTGTGCGCCCGGAACTCCCAGAACCAGCTGTCTGCATCGATGCACCACATTATGGACCACATGTCTGTGGCCGAGCACCACTGATGGACCCCATGGGTTGGGGCATGGCCCCTCTGCTGGAACCGGCCATGAAGGCCCGAAATCTTGCTGGCGGACCTTGATCACAGGGCACCGATGCCCCACAGGTGAACCACACTAGTCGGCCCCCTGTGGGCCATAAATAAAACAAAAATGGACACGTTTGGGCAAGTTTTATTGCAAATAGGCCGCCAGCAAAGAAAATGACAACATCTGGAAGAGAGCAATAGCCAGCAGAGGGAGCCGAAGAGCAAGAGACCACCTGCAGTTGTCGATTTATTTTTATTGATGAACAGTGATGACTGTGCACCGATTGGTGCTTGAGGGTGTGTTGGTGCGTTTTGGGTGCTTTCATGGTGCATCGATGCAGAGCAGACTGTCTCACCCCCCCCCCCAGAAAGAACAATCACAGGTCCTGGGTTGCGTTTTGTAAATAAAGTAGCGTCAATTGTAAATAATCCCTGGTGTTGGGCGAGCGGCTAGGGTGCCGGCTTAGGATCCTAGGATCCTGGGTTTGAATCCCGGTCGATCGCTGAATTAACGCCAGGGGGGTTGACTCAGCCTGTTCATCCTTCCGAGGTCGGCTAATTGAGTACCAGTTCACTGGTAATTCCCTGTTTGTCGTTAAAGGCGGCAAAAAGGGTTGGCGTCAGGAAGGGCATCCGGCCGTAAAACATTGCTTCAAAAAGGGGACCAAAAAAAACAACAACAACCACGGTTCCCGAAAAAGGCCAACCCCCGCTTGCGGGGAAAAATGGCCTCTAAAGGTGGTTATTAATTGTAAATAATGCTCCCCACCGTCAGTGTGTAGTTTGAAGACCATTCCGCAATTCGGTTAGCTGTGGGCGTGAGTCTGTTAGGCAGGGTGCAATGGAGCAGCGGGACATTTATTTATGTTTTAAAACTGTCGTACTCAGGGTCAGGTTAAAAGTAGAGGGAACTACACCTACGTGTCACACTAAATTAAAGTTATAGGCCCGGGACGTGCCTAAGAGGAGGAGGGTGCAGTGTTGCGGAAATGATGATTGAGTTTTTTTATTGTGTTGTATTGTATGGTAAATTGTTTGTGTTTTCCCGTTCGTTTCTTTGTCAAATTTCCGCTGCGTATTTTGTTGTGTATGTGTTATTGTGTGTTTCTATTTGGTTTTGGTTTTGTAGTTGTTGCAAATTTGTGGGTAATTAGTCGTTTCTTTGTCCGCGCCTCGTGCGGCCTGGTGTCTCGTGCGGCCTCCTCGTCTCGACTTGTGCCCCGCCCCCTATATTCTCGTTTGTTCTTTCACCTCTGCTACTGCTTTCTCAAATCCACGTTCTCACTTAGAGACTTTTCCCAGATTGTTTTCATGGTTTTGTTTAAATATTTATTTAAATACAGTGGAACCTTGACTTACGAGTTTAATTCGTTCTGTGACCGAGCTCGTAACTCAATTTGCTCGTTTCTCAAATTAAATTTCCCCATTAAAATGCATTGAAATGCTATTAATCCGTTCCAGCCCGCCAAAAACCACACCAATTTTTTTTTAAATATACAGTATATATAAAAATATCTCGCGCTTTATATTTCACCTGTATGCAGCATACAAGTTGGCAGGATGGCCTGGACTGGAGGTACGCACACTTGACTCTAAACTGTCCAGCCTGGGTTTGAATCCCGACCCAGCTATAACCTGTCATGGGTGAATCACAGGCAGGGTGATTCATCAATGTGTGTACCGCTAAACTGGGCGCCCCGTTTGCGTCCCATTAGTTGTTGGATGTTAAGGATCTCACCGTGTTTTCCACAAAGAGAAGGCGAGCTATCGCCGGCACTCTGAACAAGTTGTGGCCTGGCATGCTCTTCTCCTCTGCCGTTATATACGTCCTCCTCGGCATCTTTTTCCAGAAGAGCCCTGTCTCGTCACAGTTGAAGATTTGCTGGGGGATGTATCGTTCGGCTTCTATCAGTTCGGCAAAAGTTATAATAAAATCTTCAGCTGCCTTCACATCCGCCTCACCAAGTCGACAACACGCACACCTCGCTCATGTTTTTCGACGATTGCGTGTTTTATATCCAAGCACATCATCCTCTTCTTCTTCTCAGTTATAATAAAATATTCAGCTGCCTTCACATCCGCCTCACCAAGTCGACAACACGCACACCTCGCTCATGTTTTTCGACGATTGCGTGTTTTATATCCAAGCACATCATCCTCTTCTTCTTCTCAGTACCGTGTTTTCCACAAAGAGAAGGCGAGCTATCGCCGGCACTCTGAACAAGTTGTGGCCTGGCATGCTCTTCTCCTCTGCCGTTATATACGTCCTCCTCGGCATCTTTTTCCAGAAGAGCCCTGTCTCGTCACAGTTGAAGATTTGCTGGGGGATGTATCGTTCGGCTTCTATCAGTTCGGCAAAAGTTATAATAAAATCTTCAGCTGCCTTCACATCCGCCTCACCAAGTCGACAACACGCACACCTCGCTCATGTTTTTCGACGATTGCGTGTTTTATATCCAAGCACATCATCCTCTACTTCTTCTTCTCAGTACTGCCCTTGGCACTCAATTTCTTAGGACCCATGGTTAAAACTAAGAAATTTTCCAAAATAACCAAAATGCGAAAACAAAGCAGCAGCGATATACGGCAGAGATACTTGCACGACAAGATAACCACGTGACCGGAACCCACTTGGTGGCGGGTGGCGTAAGCTCATAACTCAGATCTCGGCTCGCATCTCAAAGCAATAAACCGCCCGAGCGACGGCTCGTATCTCGGAAAACTCGTAAGTTGGTGCACTCGTAAGTCAAGGTTCCACTGTATGTTTAAACAGCAGCGGTGATCCCAAAGGATTGGTCATGTGTTGAGGAAGGATGAAAGTGACTGGTTGAGAAGAGTGATGGAAATGAATGTAGAAGGAAGTAGAAGACGGGGAAGACCGAGAAAGACTTGGCTAAAGATGGTGGAAGAAGAAATGCGGGCAAGGGGGTTAACAAGGAGAGATGCAGAAAATAGGGCAAAATGGAGAAGATTGTCATGGGGACCGCAAGGCTAACCCCCGCTCTAGCACGGAAAATGGCCTTTAAAATGCATGTTGTTGTATTGTATGGTAAATTGTTGTGTAATATTGCTTGATTCTGGCCCCTCCTACCTCCTTAGTGTAAAGGTCAAAGGGCGTCCCATAATTAGTCCATAAAGCATACACGTCAGCCAATCATAGAATACCCCTGTTCGATAGTTATATCTTTATTATGTGTATCAGGGTAAGGCCTTGTCTTCCATTAAAATGACACTCCATTGCACCAAGTGAAATCAGAGTAGATCCCCTTTCATTCCCATTCCCAAAAACCGCAATTGCCAACTGTTCCCTCCGCGACTCCATTCGCCACGAGGTAGGCTCGGAGAAGAAGGGCATGTCTCCACCTCGTCATAGAGGGGAGGAGTGAGCCAGCCCCGAACAACCAACCAAGCACGAGGGGTTTGGTTTGAGAGGGCGGAGGAAGAGCGATCGAGGAGGTTCGCGAAGGTTGAGGGGCGGGGCCTATATAACCCGCCGCGGGACGCTCCCCAAGCAGATGAGTTCTGAGTTCTGCAAAGAGACGAGCTTCAGAGAGAAGTGCGCAAGGAGGGAAGAGAAGCGAGAAGGAAGCCTTTAACACAAGTGTGCGAGAGAAGCGCGGGGAAGCCTTGAGAGAAGTGCACGACGTCACCCTGCTCGCTCCCAGCCTGACGAGGCTGGGTTTGCTGTGCGCCCTGCAAAGCCTTCCAGCTTGTGGTCCGAGCTGAACCTTCCTCCCGGTCCAGCCAATCGTTCCTGCCTCCATTCCCCATTCGTGTGAGTCCGTCTCTGTTTGTTCTGTCAAGGGTATAAGTTAAGCCTGTTTAGATAAGCTAGTAATTTTCACTGTGTCACCTGCTTTTTCCATGTTTCCTGTATATAACCATGACTGCTCCTTTTGCTTGTGTGTGTAAATAATAAATCCCGTTACTCTTCTGTACGTCTTCTTCTTCCTCTTTACATTCGGTCGCTTTAGAGTTTTCCATATTGAATATCTGTGGCGCGATCTGGCCAACGTTCGGGGATCGGGTGAATCGGGGAAACTGTACGACCGCGGGGCCTCCGCTCGGCAAACACAACATCTTATCCGCGGGCCGTAACGAGAGAGTAATATATATATATATATATATATATATACACATACATACATACATACATACACACTGTATATATATATATATTGATATTGATAGATCTACACACACCTCGATAGATACAGACACAAACACACTGATAAACACACCAATATATAGACAGACACACAACACAAACACACCAATAGAGAGATACACAGACACACAGAAACAAACACACCGATAGACAGACAGACAAACCAAGTGATAGACAGACGAACATGTACATGACTACATCGGTTTGCATACAATGCAAACATGTACAGTGTCCTTCGTGAAGAGTCAGCGAGCTATCGCTGGTACCCTGAACACATTCCAAATTCCTACTCGGGGGACATGCATCAACGGAACAGCCGTGCTCCAAGCAATGATGCAATTATCGGCCACAGGATACATACAAAATGAAATTCAAATGGGTAATACTATTTACCATGAATTCTGTAGGTGATTTTATTACCTCCGCCACCGAAGGTGGATAGATGTTATGTTTTCACCCCTGTCTCTCTTGTCTGTCTGTTTGTCTGTGAGCAGAATATCTCAAAACGTTGTGGATGGATTCGGATGCAAATTGGTGGACAGGTTGAATATGTGCCAAGCATTAATTGATTAGATTTTGTTTGAGGTCCAGATCCACATCTGGCCTATCAGTGGGATAAAATGTGTAAACTGTTCAGCCTGGCGGAGGTGTGCGCTCTACTGAGTGCCGTTTTAGTTTTCACAATGTATTTGTGTGTGGCTTCACAAGGGTTTGATTTTTTTTTTTTCATCTTGTGTCCATAAAGTTTGAATCTTCGAAACAAACTTCGACCAAAATATACACTAAAGTATACCATGAAAGGAGATGAAGTGTTTCCACCACTAATAACCTTTCTGCTACCAGCCTTTTGAATGTCCCATTTAACAAGTTTTAAAAAGGAAAAAATAATGGGAAAACAAATGTGGGGTGAGAAAATAGATGGTTCCTGCATTCATGTTCCAACAGCGGTATGTGTGGTGGAAGAAGAGCCAAGAGGTTTGGAATCCGCCAGCCACCTTCCCCATCGATGTTGCTTACCTTGTCACCGACACTTTGGAGATGCTGAGACCACGTATGAGGCTGTGTTCCTCGTTAGAGGATGCATCGCAACAGGTCCTTGCGCTCCAGCAAGAATATCTCGCCAAGATTGGTGAGGGTTTTGCTTTTAGCTGGAATGTTTTTTTTTGTTTTTTTTTGAAGGGTTATCACTGTGTGACACTGACCTTGCCACATAATCATTTGGCAGAATATTGCTACTGTTGGAGGCTTGTTGTGGTCACGCTGACTCATAGGTCATAAAGATGTTGGGTATGAATGTGCACATTGGCTGTGCCCACATGTGAATGATGCCATGTGTATACCCAGGGTTAGGAGGCTCTGGGAAGGCTGGTAACCTTGTGGAGACGGTGGCGGTGCCAGAGGAAGAGGATGACGATGAAGATGAAGAGGAGGGGGAGACAGATCAATCGGAGAGTGATGCAAATGTCCACGAAGAAGAGGTGAGAATGATGACTACATCGGTTGATATGTGATTTTATTGTGTGAACTCGTAATGATGCATCGGCTGTTGTATTTTTGGGGGGTTTTTTTTCAGGAGAAAACCGAAAATGAAGAAGATGAAGATTATGAGGATGAAGATGTTGCAAACTACCAGACTGATTCAAACAAGGAGACAGAGACTGATGATGATGGCGGGGTGTGTATGTCTTCTAGATTGGCTGTGAGGACGTGACAGGTTGAGTTTGATCCCTGGGCTTTAAAGTTGAGTTTGTGCTGCTGTGTTTTGTATCCATGTGTGCAGGTCACTCTCAAAAGTGGTTTGCTCAAACCCATTGCTTGTATGGAAGACGACGAGTTCGTCACGGCGTTTGACAAAATGATGGTTGATAACATTCAGGTAGTTATGACATTGCTGACAGTTTTATCTCGTTTGTTTGCTTGTGTGTTGTGATTGGGCCTTGATTCCATCATCCCTTTGCAGTGCCTTTGCCTATCTTGCATTAGGTCGATGCCCTTGGGGACCATTTATATATTATGTATGCAAAGCCTTACAACGTTTTGTATATGCAGGCTGGGAGAAATTGTATTGCTCAACAGGCTATGGAAGTGTGACAAACACTGTCTGGCAACTTTGAGTTGCAACTTTACATTTTGGTAACAGTGCCAGGTTAAAGTTCAAAATATTTAAGTTAAACTCATAAATGTTTCAAGCACCAGACAACCTGTTGACATTTTCTGTTAGTTTTGTCAACTCATAAAGTTGTTGATGTGCCAGGCAACTGTTAACAACCTGTCAGTAACCAGGGACGAGTGGAAGACATCTATCTATCTATCAATTCCAATTTTTTTTAAATCAAAGTATCTTTGAATTTTTTAAAACCGTGGTCTGTCATAGACGAATGTGGTTTTATGACTGTTTTTTTTTTTTGATAAATTTGATGGAAAATAGAAGAAAAAGGATTTTCCCTCCAAAATAAAATTGAAGCCAGCATTGGGACGGTTCCAATTTTCTAATTTTTATGACTATGTCGATTTTAAATTGTCAAATTATTTTATAAAATCAGGTGGAATTGGAATTGAATTGCCTCAGGAGGAATTGGCTCAACAACTTTGTCCAGGTGGAGCCAGGTGGAATTAGAAAGAAAAATACCAGGGTCAACTTTTTCTAATTCCACCTGTTAATAAGCAGGCACAAAATGTTAACAGGTTAGTACACCAAATGTTAAACTCGTAAATGTTTAAAGTTATTTTGGTAACACTGCCAGGTTGAATTTCAAAAAAAAATTAAAAGGTTAAAGTTTTTAAAAACCGTTAAAGTTCAAATTGTAAAATAACAACTTTATGAGTTGCCAGGCAACTGTTATTACCTAGTTTGGTTATTTTGTTATTAACATTTTGTTATTACCTACCAGAACCTCACACCATTTTGCATGAGTATTTTTAGGCTGAGAGAATACATATTGCTCAGCAGTTCTAGGGCAAGTGCCAAACACTGCGAGGCAACTGTATATGCATTGTCCCATAGGGCAATCTTGCAGGACAACCACTGGAACACGGATTATCAAATGGGCTTTTCATAGGTGCACAGATAGGTGCACTTTTCATAGATTCTGGACAGGTTAAAAAAAAAGAAAAACACGGTTAAAATTGATCACCAGTCACCTTTCCAGCATCCACCTGCAGTTACCTTAGCGTCGTATCTATTACGATTTTACAATTAGTCTTGTGTTTGCACTCTACATTTAATTCCACTTTATTCTCAACATTCAATCCATACATTGATCAAACAACAATGTGTACTTGTATACCATTTCCGTTGAATGACCCAGCTGAGGTGTTGCACCCATTCATCCTTGATTCTGTGATGCAGATTTGTCACAAGAACCGTTTGCTGTTAATATTATCTGTGGGACCAGACTTGCATTCTGCACTCACATTTTGCTCCTGCAGAATAAATGATCAAAAAGTTGAACGATGTTTTAAGCATTGAAGGAATTTAAAAAGGAAATAATAATCATCACATACTAAAATACGCAATTCGGTGTCTGTCTGTCTCACCGTGATACATTCAGACATTACTTATCCAATATCAACCAAACATGACAGGAGGACTAAGGGTCACACTATGAAGGTTGTAATGGCGTAATTTGCCCCTCTCCCCAAGGGAGTTGTTCACCTTGGGCAAAATCTGTGTTAAGGTGTATAACCGTGTTAAGATAGCTAATCGTGGCATTTTTCCAAAGCTGCTTCTAATAACAAAAGTAGTAACAACACTCATGTTTATAGCATCTATCTATAATTCCAGTAATCTCTGTTTGTACGTTTGTCTGTGACCGCTGTTTCTCGACAACCACGGGTCCGATATACTTTTAACTTGCCAGGTATATTGCTGGGGACCCGAGGATGTGCCTTTTCAAGGTTTCATATTAATCGGACAATTACTTACCGAGCTATGTCCAAAAAACGATTCAACCAATCAGAGAGCAGCGAACTATCGCGTGTGCCGAACGTGGCGGACACACTCTGCCTCGGATGGCACATTTGAGAGCGTATTCATTTATTTCACGTTTGCAAACTATGTTGGCGTTAAACTATGTTTTAAAACTAATAAAAACGAATTTGCGATTCATTCGCTTTCCTGCGCGTTTGTGCACGCGATGGCGATTTCTTTACCAAACTCCGGAAGCCGTTCGCTTTGGACCAAACCATTTCATGTAAATAGAGGGGGGGGATTGTCACCGTACTCGCAAGCCGTTCGCTTTGGACCAAACCATTTCATGTAAATAGAGGGGGGGGGGATATAATTTTAGATATAGATATAGTACGGGCAATGCCCTAGTAATATTAATGTTGATACTAATAATATCCCCTCTCCCCAAGGGTTTGGTTTCTCTGTTGACAAATGCCGTGTTAAACTATACAAATAGTTTATCGTGTTGTTTCATGGGGCAAACCAACACCAGAAGTAAAAAATATTATGAACCTGCCACAAACACGTATGATTACCTTTTTAAACAGTCTGTACTGTTTAAAAGCCTGGTGTTGGTCTGTCTGTAAAAAGTCTGTAAACAGGCCGGAAGCCTGGTGTTGGGCTAGCGGCTAGGGTGCCAGCTTAGGATCCTAGGATCCTGGGTTCGAATCCCGGTCGATCGCTGAATTAACGCCAGGGGGGTTGACTCAGCCTGCCATCCTTCCGAGGTCGGCAAATTGAGAACCAGTTCACTGGTAATTCCCTGTTTGTCGTAAAAAGACGACAAAAAGGGTTGGCGGCAGGAAGGGCATCCGGCCATAAAACATTGCTTCAAAAAGGGGACCCAAAAAACAACAACAACCACGGTCCCCGAAGAAGGCCAACCCCCGCTTGCGGGGAAAAATGGCCTCTAAAGGTGGGTTTTTTTTGTACTGCCGTTTAAATCTAAACTGAAAGAAATCTGGAGTAATCCCGACATCTTTGAGGCATTATAGGCTTATCACGTCCACCACAGACTAATGGAAATGTGCCTTGATCTACTGTAATCTATATACCCCAGGGAGGATAATAACATGACCCTTGCTGTCGCTCCTGTAGGAAGTGGCTGTACCCAGTTTTATAAAGTTGGAAAATACTGTCTACACCTGGCAATTTGCTGAACCAGTGATGAACTTGCTTTGTGAGGAAATCAAGGTTCACACCCCACCCAAACCACTTTCTTACTCAGTGCTGATTCTTATGCATCAAAAATGGTGACCCAATAACCAATGATTAGTTGATAATGTCAGGAATCCCACAGCATTAGGGACATGCATCGTGGTGGGACAGGTGGATTTGGGGCTGTTCCTTGGTCGATCCATAAACACTATTGAAAGCCAAAAGAAGAAGCTTCAGGAGGAGAAGTAAAGTGAATTGAGGAAAGAACGCATTACTCACCAATATCCTTCATTCCTGCTCATAGCTTTGGACTCGGGACACATGATGATGACCATAACTTTGTCAGTGTGTTAATTGACTCTGTCTTCCTTCTTAGTTTCCCTCCCATCTAAAGCACACTTCCCTAATCCATTTTATTTTATTTATAATCCTTCCCCTCCCCCCTTTCCTCCTTTTTACTGGTCTTTTCATTTTGTTACATCCTCATCCCTTCTGTGTTCTAGCTCCTTCACGAGTCTTGACACTTATATACAAGAAGGTACTGATTGCTAAGTGGGGCATCTCTCAACACAGTATAGGCAGGCTGCCGATGTTCTAGTAGAGACGAGGTATTACCAACTCATGAGGGGTATCCTGCATCTTGGGAGCATGGCCGACCTCATTATGGGTTTTAGTTGTTCTTTTTGCAAGATTTCATAACAAACATTTTTCCTTGCCTGCTGTGGCCATGCTCTGTCTAATGTGGCATGCAGCAGCGTGGGAGCGAGGCTGTGAAGGTTCACCAACTGGACGTTCCCATTCCTGTGAGTCTCAAGAGTGTTCTGAAGAAAGCAGAAGCAGAGATGAGCACAGAGGCAGATGGCGACATGATGCAGTTTGTCATGCTAACTCGCAAAGGAAACAAACAGCAGGTTATTTATCTCGCAGGCACAGCTGCCATTTTGTCTCAAATGTCCGTCATATATTTTGCTCTTTATTTTGACCTTGCTCCTTCCACAACTCCTTTTTAAGACTCTCTGCATCTTTTACCGTCACTTTTTACCCTATTTATTTATTTTTAAGGCTTTACCGTTGTTCTCGATTCTACCTCCTCCCATCTGCCATTGTCACACCGCAGTTGAAGACTGTGCACGTTCCAATGACATCCCGACTTGCCGCAAGCCGCTGGAACCAGCAGCAGGCAGAGCAAGAGGAGCGCCTGCGAATGAAGAGGCTTACATTGGACATTAACGAGCGCCAGGAGCAGGAGGATTACCAGGGTACGACCAATGGTACTTATTTTTGGTTTTTACATCACTTTGTGTCTTTGTCCCGAGAGTTTGCATTTTATCGGTTTCCTCGACCGCATCTTTTTCTGTCTCTTCACTTCATGGGATGCATTCAAATCTTCTCATTTTTAGCCAACAAGCTAAAGTGAATTTTTTTATCAGGGATGGTGCCATTCTTTTGGTGGGCTTTGTTACTTATAAATTAACTAACACATAGAACATATAACAAAGGGAGTGGGAGACAAGAGGGGGTTGGAGAGGGAAACACAACAACAGAAGAGAACAGGGGCATCAGGGGATCTGTGGAAGGGAGAGGGCTGGGGTACACGGATTAAACAAGATGGACACTACAACAGGAACTTTCAGAAAAGAAAACAGGGAATTTGAAGAGGTGGGCTTGGGGTGGATTAACGGAGGTAGAGAAGATCGAGGTTTTGGATGGGGTAAGACAAGAGATGGCGGTGAACAGCTGTTTTGAAGACTTGGAGAGCGTAGGAGTTTGAAGAGAACATAGGAGTTTGTTCCAGAGGTGGGAAAAGGAGGAATGAAAGAGTGAAGGTGAGAAATGTGTCTTTATTTTGGCAGTTTCACTAGAAGGGGTTGCTGGCAGATCTTGTGCATCCTGCAGAAATATTTGGGGGACAGAGCACTGATGGGCTAAATAGTTGAGGCATTCAGCTTTTCACGTGCGGAGTCAGCTGTGTAGCCATTTCAGGTAAGGGAGGGGATGGAAGGGGAACAAACACCAGAAACAGATTTGACCAAACACCACCAGGATTTGGAGGAGGGAGACACATTTGAGAGTTCAGTCTTGAGATTTGAGACATTGTTTCCTTGCTCTCTTGAGGGTAGACACACACTTGTTCCAAGCTTTGTGAAAGGAACTGAGATTGCCTTCAGTTAGATTTTCCAAGCGGCGAAGGCAGGTTGTTTCAGGGCAACTGCCTCACCACAAGATTCCGTGTACCATGGATGGGGGGAAGGGTACGACAACTGAAGACGAGATGGGATAAATCTGTGCATGCGAGAGCAATTTACTTTGGAAGAATTCCCAGGATGAGTTGATGTCGGAGACAGTAGAAATAGGAGACCCATCTTGAAATTTGATGGCAGCTTGAAGACTCTGCCAGTCGACCTGAGTGAAATGCAAGTTGCGGTGGCATAGAGGTGGCTCTCCAAGAATGGCCGGAGAGATGTCCACTTTAATAAGCATATGATCAGATGAGCCGATTGGAGCAGAAGAAGAACAGCAGACATTTTCAGAGAAGTTAGTCATAACCAAGTCTAGAAGAGATCTGGGTGGGGAAATTGACAGATTGTGTCAGTCCCAATGAGTCGTAGAAGTCCTTTGCTGATGAGCCATGGCTGGTGAGGGAGGTACCCACACCCAGCCAACTGGCATGATGACAAATGAAATTGCCACATATGAGAAAGGGAGTTTGTTTGAGTGGATAGAAGTTGGTCCATGTTGTCTGAGACTCTGATGTAAATGGAGTCATCACTGTTTAGTGGACGGTACAACACTCATAAACAAGAGGTGGGAGCGGAGGGTAAGCCATAGCCAAAAGTACTTCGGGGGGTGTAGTAGCATGACAGCAGTGCAGGGAGAGTGAGGAATATAATTTTTGATAAAGAGAGCAACTCTGCTGCCAGGACGAGGTTCAGGTCTATCATACTGGAGAAGGGAGTAACCAGGGAGATATGTGAAGGAATCAAAAACGTCTTGAAGGAGGAAGCTTACTGTTAAGCAGATTATGCTTTGTTTGTCTGAAGCAATCTGTATGGGGACATCAGTTAGGTTTGAGCGAAGGCCCCGGATGTTTGAGGTCCATACTGTTAAGGAAGAGAGAGGGGAGGCTTTGGGTACAGGAGAGGGGAGATGAGAGTGGAGAGCTGTTGAGAGTGTATCAGAAATTGCAGAAGAGCTAGGAAAGAGGGCAGGAAGATAGGTCCTGGTAATGGTGACGATTTGGTGCTGGTGAAGACTTATTTAGCCCAATTAGCTGATTTATAATTGCAATACTCTTACCAATACATCCTTATCTCGGTGAGCACTCCAAGCACACAGTGAGATGTGATGCTGCTTGTTGAGCACATCGAAGGAAAAGTAAAGTAAATTGTTGGTAAAGTGTTTGTGTTTTCATTATCCAATCTGAGCCCTGTCACTTCCGACACGATTAAAAACGCCATTTCTGTTTAGGACCTTCTTCAGAGGGAACTTCAATGCCCTTATTTGCACTGCAAGTGAATCTTACCAGGCGATGCTCAAGCACGCTGTGCGCAGAAGGCAATCGACCTGAATGCCAAGTTGGTCACACCATCAATCATTCTATTAGTACTGCAGCAATCATTATCACTGCGATGTGACCATAGCTTAACAATGATAAGAGGGAGATAAAACCATGCAAATGATATCATATTGTAACATCAAGACAACTGTTCACCATTACCTCCATCCATCCTCATGTGTGTACCCCGGTTTAGAATAGGTACACCGTATCTCTGCGCATCGTAAGAGGCGACCAAGGGTTGGCGTCAGGAAGGGCATCCGGCCATAAAAACATTGCCTCAAACAGGGAACCATGATTGTCATGGGGCCCGCAAGGCTAACCCCCGCTCTAGCGGGGAAAATGGCCTTAAAACGATCATTCATTCATTTCATTCATCCTCATGATCTCTTCTACCCCAAATGGCCTCTTGCTGTGTTTCATTCAGCTTGTGTGCAGCTTATTCATCCACATGTGATCTTCTTCTCCTCCCCTTGATCGACTCTGCTGTTGGTGGTTCCCCCTTTCCATTTTGTTCCATTCCGTTCTGCTCTTGCTCTTCCATGATCCTCGACCATGTATACAAGATAAATATAAAGGAAGAGATTAAAAGGTCTCAATCTCATGCTGTGCACAGCCGGGCTTGGATTAAACGATGGCACATTCACTTGCAGTGCAAAAAGGATGCCAACTAGCTCATCAGCACTCAATTTTGGAAGTTTACTTATCCATTGGTATCAAGTGAATAGAAGTATTTATTTGAGTCAATAACTACAAAACAGCCCATTTTGAGTGCTGATGACTTTTGAATCGGTGAAACGATATACGAGTGAGTTTATTGTTCCGTCACATCTGGTTTCACATGGCAGCCAGATATGAAATCGTACATCGTCATCATAATCATCATCATCATCATACAATAACTCTAGTCGTCTAGTGTGTGTGGGTACGTTTGATTGTATGTTTGTTCGACTGCTGTGCACTCCTGAACCGCTGGACAGAACGAGTTGAAAACTAGTAGTTGTACTCTTGGGGGACGAAACTAGGTGGACAGGTTGGGAGTGTGACGAGGACAAATTGATTCGATTTTTTGTGAAGATCCGGATCTGGATCCGATAATTTTTTAAGGGATTCTTCACCATTGAGTGATAGGGCCAAAATTTACATATACTGCCCAGCATGATATTTCAAAACCTAGTGGATCGGTTATGACAATTTGGTGGATTAAGTGGTTAGATGACGAGAACAAGTCATATTTTGGTTCAGGTCCAGATCCAGATTCGGCCTATCAGTGGGATACAAAACGTAAACTGTTCAGCCTGGTGGAGGTATGCGCTATACCGAGCGCCGTTCTAGTTTAATTATTTTTCGCATTTAACTATTTCTATTTTTCTATTTTCTAACTCGTTTTCACATCATTTAAATTGAAGGTACAAAATTTATTTTGTAAATGTGTGATTGTGAATGTGAATGAATGTGAATGTGAATTATGTCCAATTTAACCGCGTTCGTATTTGGGGGGGATGTCTGTCTACAACTAAATTGAGTGGCTTATTGTGTGAAAGTTTTTTGTCCGTAGCTCGATGGAGAACTGCTCTCCCCTATGGGCTGGCTCTCCAGTATCACATCTGTCTTTCCTGGATTCTGTGGAATATTTAAGCCTTCACCCTTATCTCCTGTGACGAGGCCGAAGCACAAGGTGTGTGGCTTTCGCATTGCAGGCAAGTTGGTGGTCTCTGTTTTTCTACTACCCCTTCT